>NW_023596746.1:53627863-53754149 GCF_011947565.3 Pollicipes pollicipes | reverse complement strand
GGATAGAGGGTCGTTTGGTATCAAAAATTTGGATGTACCATGTAAGATCGCGGATCTATGGCAGGCCAAAGTCAGGCCGTGCTTTCAGCGAAGTCAATTTCAAGGAATCGCTCAATCTGGTGCAACAACGGAGTGTTAGACGGTGCCATACATTTTTGAGACGCTTTCTTGGGCAACACAAATATTGAATGAGGAAATTGTGGTGACCTAAGGTTGAGTATGAAGGTCAGACCAAAGGTCAAGGCCAACCAGCCTGTTTTTTTTGCTCTAGGGCTTGCTGTATGATATAGTTTCTGGCGCTTATTTCGAATCTGTTGGTAGCTGGAACTGCGTTATACATGTCCCATGGACTTCTACGAGGTCAGAATAGGTTATTGACTTAAACTGACCCAGGTCCGCATTTTTTGGAAGCGCACTGCCTGGCGTAATCTTTGTCGCTTATTTAAATGCAAAACTCAGAGCAGTCTTGTCGCATTTTGGTCACAATGACCTTCAAAAGGTCGAAGAGGTACCTGACCATAAATGAGCATGTGACCTTTTACTTGGAAACAGTTATCTGAGTTTTGGGGTATTTTGGAGAGCAGCCAGGAATTTGACCTTGTTTGACCTCATTTGACACAAAGATAATGGCCTTGGGAACTCAAACTTAAACCTAAGTAAGTTCACGTACAGATCAAGACGCCCCGTAAATTTGGTGTCTCTAACTTTCTTAGTTCCCGAGATCTCAGGCGGGTCAAATTGACCCCCACCCGAGCGGAGGGTATCTAACCGTTCACCCGGGCGCGTGTGAATGAAACAATGTTGGCTTGCCGCGCGGTATGAACGGTTGCCGCCTGCCGACGCGCCGGTGCTGTCGTAGAATGCCGTGTCAGTTCTCAAACACCATCCACCGCTCCGAACCAGACAAGACAGGTACACGTGATGAAGTGTCAAGACAGGTGCGAATGCATGCCACATAGCCTGCTGACAATCTGAGCGAGATTGCCACTGACGGGCAGAGGCTATCCGCCAAGGGCGGATCCAGGATTTTTTCGGGGAAGGGACACGCTTCCTTGAGGCGTCACTGGAACTTGGTGCCCGGTGCCCCTCCCCTTCACAAACAAGCCTCTACACTTCGGCCACTAAATGCTCAGACTCATGTTTTGAAATAGGTAAAATATATTCCGCCGGATGGTCCCGGATTTAGTTCGCTTATTTCGGGAGGTTCATTCATTTTTATTGCTTTATGTTGACTTTGATTAATTGGAGCCTGTTGTGGTGCCCCCTGAATTGTGGCAGGCATTAAATATAGGTTATGTGCACCCGTCATGTGAATATTAATATCACCTTTGGCTCAAATGGGGGCAATGGCCCCATACCCCTCTCCTTTTGGAGCCGCCACTGGATATCCTCAGCAGACCCTAGGGGGGGGGGACCGCAACGACCCCCCTATGAGGGCGAGAGTGAAGCCTTAGAAAGGCATGGTTGTGAATTGCACTGAATGAACTGCAAAATGGCTATCAAAACATTGCATATGTATATATACACATACATATATATATATATATATATATATATATATATATATATATATTTAGCGCAACACTGTTCCATGCAATCATGATACCAAAGATGCACCATTCAGTTGTGGATCGCCTGCTTGGCTGCGCGAAAAGACGGCACTGTTGGCATCGGCATGGCACCGCCGTCAACCACATATATTGGTTAGCATCTCAATCATGCACGTGTCTTACGGTTCTTTTGAATGTTTCAGTACCTGCGTCAACTAATTGCACAGTGTACACTGCACTGGGAACGTTATATCCATCACTACTCAAGCTTTGCGACGTGCTTTCAACGGGTCAGGGCTTTCACAACTTGTATCTCCAGCGCGCATGAAAACCGTCCTTGTGGTAAATACCCACTCACGTCCGCCTCTTGCGCACGCTGTGACCGACACCGGTACCGGACGAGCGCAAATTTATGCCCGTCATCGTCACAGCCGTTGAACCCATCGCGTGTGCAAATATCACGGCGATTCGTGAGGCCATTGGTGCTGCGCAGCTGGCTAAAGAGGTGGGGCACAGGCGGACGAATGGACAGAATGATTAACAGACAGGCGTACGCCCGGAAGCCAGCGAATTAGATGACCATCCACACATGAACGTCTTATTCACCAGACTAGGCGGCAGATATAAGGTATATTTTGAAGCATACAAGACGCACTGCAAGACGTCATCTGTAAGCTCCTTTTCGCCGGGACATTTGCCTGCTGAGCGCCGCGGCCCTCTTCAGTTGTCTCCAGTTTACACCGGCCGCCACGTGAGTGTCTCGTGATCTTAAGCTTCAGCTCTCCTCGGGCAGATGAAAAACATCAACTTTTTCAACTCCATGCCGCTTATTGAGAGGCAATCGCGGCCTCCAAAATTCTCTTGCTACTGGTGGAGTGGCGCTCTAGCTGCTTGGCTCTTACACAAAAACTGCACATCACTACACCGCTACAAAGGAATGTGCAAAGCAAAAGCAGGAGACCGTATAGGCAAAGGAATGTCTTACACATTCACAGTATGCCTCTTTTTGGAAGCTGGTAGTGAGAACGATTCACGATTGTAGCAGTCACGCTGCCAGCCGCATGCGACGCCTGATGTTGTACCAGTTCGCCATACTTTCGCCATACAGGGACGGTATCAATTTTGCTATTTATGAAGTGCAAAAATTGTGCTGCCGCCTAACTGGAGCATTTCAGTCACACATGTGCGAGCGGGCTGTAGAGTTCTCACGCACCGGCACGTTCAGGTGACATATCTCGCCTTTCGGCTCCTAAGCGGACTGAACCCACGAAACGATGAACAACCAATGACCTGTTAGTGGGGTCCATAAGACCATTGCAAGGCAACTGGCTATCCTTTTTGCTTCTTCAGCTAGAAGTGGCCATGCGTAGCAAATAAGGCACGTTCCATATGTCAGATCACGTAACACACTAGCCCGCCAGTAACTTGTCCGCCACTCCCAATATCCCACCGATTCATGGAGAAAGTGGTGAACACAGATTGGTTATTATCTGTTTTCACGTGGGGACTTGGATTATCCGTGGACATGTAAAAATCGCATTTGGACGCCATTTGTTGGATAGCACTGCAGCGTGCTGAGGAAAACCAATGCTGTGCACAAAAAAAGAGACGCGAAGAACGGCATTCACATTGTTTTTGAAAGCCTACATAGGTGATATGCCATATCGCCAACCTGATAAAAGTAGAGGTATTTCCTGGCACAAGACCCCCAAAGCTTGATTTTACAGCCGTAATATTTGAATATTCTTTCCTCATAGCAATTAAGAGTCTGAGCATTTGACTGTGACCCGCACACAGGTCGCTGGGATATTCGCCCTCTATGGGCGAAAAGTAAGACATTATGCTTTCTGTTAAACCTAAACACATTGAGACAAGCTTCGATTCTGTGCACGTAGCACTCAGGGCGACGAGTCCAGTGGGCCACCGCTGCGGCGGACATGCTGGGACGCTTTCCCCGTCACAGTTCCAGGCGGCGTGGCCTACAGGAGGAAAATGGCGCCGCGGCACGCGATGCGCCGTACCCTCCGTTGTTCTCTCGTGCGCGCTGCCGTTCCCTGAGGCGAGACGCGGTGTGCGCGAACGCGGACATCGCACCACACACCGGCCTCACACTGCGGGCACTACTGGAATGGTCGGTCGTCATCCAGCCCATGTCCAAATATGGTCTCATGCGTCGAACGTGCCATGGCTTAATGGAGAAGTTGCGTCATTAGTTGATAAATTTCAGAAGTACTTTGACTGTTCCTGGGGGGTGGCCGTCAGCTATCAGAAATGGTATCTTCAAGTAGCAAATATGATGCCATCACCAGAGAGCTGGGGTTGAAACACTGCATCGAGTGCCTCCAAGAACACACGTGGCGTATTCTAACAATATTTATATCAGACACACTTCCATCGCACGACTCAGGATAACTGCGTGCTCTATCGTCATCTTTCCACCTTTCAGAATCATATGCTATTCCTTTCGAAATGTGCTTGCCTTCAACACGAGCCGCGTACAGGTATCGTGAACAAAGCCAGACCTCGCGGGACAAATTTTGGGTCCGCAAGGCGTACGTGTTTTCAAGGTCAACGTTTTGGACAGGTTTCGTGACAGGGTCAGTTATCATGTGCAATCTTGGTGCGAGCTGCAGTCCGCAATGACGTCACGGTTATGTAGTTTCGCCTGTTTGAAAGGAGGGCCGCCATGCGCCGACCGGCCACAATCAGCGCCGCACAGAAAAGGAGGCTGATAGGCCCGCGTCCCTTCTTGAGCAGATGCGGAAGTACGGCAGCAAATGGGAAGATATTGAGAATACGTGAAGTAGAGACACCATCGGGGTATCCAATTTCACGTCGCTCACCGAAGCTTGCCGGAATGGCAGAACCCACAAACGGACAAAACGTCAGCAGGGAAGCCCATTTCAATGCTTCAGGGTTTCATCAGTGCATTATCAGAAGGTGTAACAAAATATAGGAAAGTGCGTCTGAAGCCGTTGCTTCTTGTGTGTACTTCTGGGTTCCCTCGAGGTCGTGCCCCGCATTACGAAAGCCCTGTGTCACTGATGGTTGCGACCACGATGATTACGCCACGTGTCGTGGCTGTCACCAGGCAAAAAATTTGCTGGGTAAAATGTTCCAACAGTCATTTATCTTATCGTGCCAGCACAAACCAACCACAACGGTGCCCGATAATCCCACGGCCCATCCCACGGGTGGGAAAACGAGGTGGTGGTGATGAACACCCACCGCCGCCGCCGCCACCAGCCCCTCCCTCCCCCCTCCGCCGGGCGCAGCACGACACGGCAGACCACTCTGCCGCACCGGACCGGTGCAGTCCGCACCCACCCACCCAACACTCTTACCAGCATCTGCTCGGTGAGTTGGGTGATGTTGGCGGCGTAGTTCCACTCGGCGGTGGCGAGCAGGTTACACCGCTCGGTATTCTGCGGCTCCAGCACGGTCAGCAGGGTCTGCACTTTCAGCAGGGTCTCCTCGGCGGAGGGGCCCGCCTCCACCGTGTACGGCGGCCCGTCGGCCGGCGCCGGGGCCGCGCCGCCCTCGGCAGCGCCGTCGACATCCGCCAGCTGGGCGGCGGCGGCCGCCAGCAGCGTCAGACACAGCACCCACCGCAACGGCATCGTGCAGAGCAGTGCAGCGCCGGCCGTGCTGTGCAGCGCCGGCCGCCGCCGCGCCCCGACACTAGCGGTGACTGGCGGCCGGCGCCAGAACTAGCCCCGTTCGCACAGTGGCTGTCCGTGCATGGAACGTCGTGGGCTGGTATGAGCACGACAGCCGGGTGTGGTTGAGGCAGAGATCGAGAGATATGCTGGCTGTCAGGGGTGGCGTTAGAACACGCCGCGTGCGAAATAACTGAGCTCGGTGTTTATCTCCACGTTTCGTGCCAGTTGTGAACCAGGCTTGTCTTCAAAATTCATCCATAGACTAGGTACCAATAGGCTTCGAATGTTTTTTTTTTAAGGAGTGACTGCAGCAAGTTGTTTTTCTGTCATTATTTTTCATGATCCTACCTATCCATTGTTATTTGAAGGTGTTTGTACTACAGGAGGTCATTTTTCCTGTAAAACCATCGCTTTGCCCTTCGCCATTCTCGTGGGTCATTTTTTCAGATGAACCCCACACACTGGAGGACACTGGCGTAACTCCACAAGCACGTCTCTTTAGGATGACTGCAAAACGTCACGCTTTTCGCGTGCGTATCAAAACGATCGTTCAAACAAAGCAGCTATTGGGCTCGGTTCAGTGAACTTGATATAAAGTTATAGCTACGCTATGTTGAATATGACATTGTGCATTACTGTCAGCCTAAACGATGTGCGCCCAAAATACCCCCCCCCCCTCCCCCCTCCTTCCGCAGTTGAACCGGGCCATGCCTTACAACAAGGAATACACGCCCTGTTTATCCCTTAAATCTCCAACCGTCATTCTGCAGAATGTACCAGTCTAGCGTTGTCGTGCAAGAGCCTTTCACATCCAGAGTTTTCCTATGACTAAGCTGAACTTCATGTGCGATATGAACTGACAACATTGTACCTCCACAGGGACCCAAATCGAGGCCACCATCATGTTCCTGTTCGGACTGACCGATTTTGAACAGTTAAAACGCATGAAAGACCTGCAGAGACCGGGTTTCTCGAAAAGCTTGCATACATCATTACTGTGCGTAGCACTCTGAGCGGTCTTCACAGCCGTCCAAATTGCCTTCGAGATGAAAGTTTCGCGAAACCCAGATATTGTACTTGACTAGCGCGTAAGGGTGCCGCTATGTTGCTGCACATGTGGTACTGCGCGGCCGGACGTGTTTTCTATTTTTTGGATAACTTGAAGAAAAATGGACGCGTTCAAAGCTACCGCTCAAAAACGATAGAGAAAAATGTGAGTTTTATGAAAGGCATGTTGGCATTCAATCATGACTTATTTTTGGTCCTGCAGGTAAGTGGGCATTGTTTTCTTTAATGTGATGGGAGGGAGGCTGAGCAAATGACGTCGACCTAAGCTGGCCCCAAAACCTGACTGCTTCCTGGATTTTAACCTCTCTAAGTTGCGTTTCAAAGTGAGAGCCAACTGGCGTCCGTTTTAACTGGAAAAATCGTGATCACGCACGCCGGATAAGAGCGATTCGACAATTATATGTATTGACTTGGAACGTTACAAAACCAGTGGAATTGTAGGATTTCATAATGCTGTTATGACACCATGGATTCCTAGGTAACCTTGAAATGGCAACTTCCTCTAGGTCTCAAGGAGAGGGCTGTGAACTGTGCTGAATTACCTTTGATATGGCTGGTTCAGGTCAGAAGACCATACAAATGTGGAACAATTCCTTTAATAATTTTGACGATTCCCAACTTATTTTGATGCTGAGGAACTTTCCATTTCACGCCAATGTAAAGTCGCATTCTTGTGAGAAGCTTATAACTGGGAACAAAGCATCCCTTTAAATAGAGTAGTTGTAATCGAGGAAAACCGTTTTGATTAATGAAGAGCAGCCCGAGGCGTTAAAATACGATTTTATTCAGAATTCCGTTGCCTCACCCATGCGGAAAATTGTTCGTGTACGCCGTCTGAACTATTTTATATAAAGGTGGTTTTGACCCTGTACAACCTCCTCGACAGGTATGTCCACCACTGACCAGACAGGACATATCAGGTTGGTAACCGGACAGGTCACCGAGGTGACTGCGTTAACAAATGGCTCGGTGAACGCTTTGACACGTGTTGGAAGTTGATGCTCAGCAAGAAAGGCGTTGAGGTCCTGGTGTTTCGGCGTCATGTGATGGAAGTGTTCGTTTTGAAACAATAGATAACCAGCATACCAAGAGAGAGTATGCGGTGACGCTATCAAGAAATAACTGATCATCGTGAGAAACATCGGCGTTTCAAAGCTGTGCTGGTCATATCGCTCCAGGCGTTCGATGTTTGTTCCTGACAGGGATTCCTGCGGCCGGTGGCAGCGACCACGCTAACGGTCAAGTAACGCCCGAGGGCAAGCGGACCGTGCCGAGCATCACGGCACGGTAACCTTTCGCTGCAAAACTATGTCGTTGACCCGGAATTTTACGATTGGATGGTTGATCCAGGGCCCACCCAACCAGCACTGCATATCTTGGACGACCATCCTATAGTACTTTCAAACAAAAGATTCGGAATGGTTCTTTTACACGCCCTCGAGCGAGGGGTCAAATTGCCGTCCCCCCCCCCCCCCGAGGGTTTTAATGAAATCGTTTCCGAACGACGCGGGACAAACGCGCCAAATTTTGCATAGCTGTAGAAAATCTAATAGAAAATCGTGTGGTATTAAATCATTATATTTACATTGTAAAGTCGCTGACATACGGCAAGTCAAAGTCAGGCTACAGATTCAGCGAAGTCAATTTCTAGGGAATCATTCAATCTGAAGGAACAACGGAGTGTTAAACAAACCCATACATCTCTGAGATAGTTTCCTAGGCAACACACAATCGAACAACCAAATTCCATTGACCTGGGGTCAGATATGAAGGCCAGTCCAAGGTCAAGCCAACCTGTTTTATTACTCTAGGGTTTGCTGTGTGAGGTAGATTCTGCTGCTCATTTCTAGTTTATCGATAACAGGAGCCGCATTACATACACATCTTTCATGGGCTTATTAAAGGCCACACTAGGTCACTGACCTAAAATGGTTTAGGTCAGCATTTTTATTTTTAGAAACAGCCTAGCGTAATCTTTGTCACTTAAACAAATGCAAAACTCAAAACAGTCTTGCATGTCTTTGATCATAACCTTCTAAGGGTTAAACGAGGCCACTGACCTTAAATGAGCCTGGGACATTTTGCTTAGCACAAGTATATAGGTTCTGGAGACACTTTGGAAAACAACCCGAGGTTTGAACTTGTTTGACCTTATTTGACCCAAATACCACGACTTAGGAACCCAAAACCTTAAACTAAGTGAGTTTGCGTACAACCCAATGCACCCTGCAAAATTGGCGTCTTTAGCTCTCTTAGTTCTTAAGATCTCAGGAGGGTCAAATTGACCCCCACTCGAGCGAAGGGTATCTAACCGGTCACCCGGCCGCGTGTTAAAAATCTTATGACCTCCACCATTCGCGCGCATTGTGGTTTGACATGTGACATGACTACTACGGAAGCAGTCATTATATCACGAATGCGGGGAGCCTTGATCTGTTCACCTCAAGGCGTGTGAACATATCAGTGCTAAAATATTCATTCTTTTTCATTACAATGGCTATCGAGAATAGAGCGAAGCCTCTCAATTGTGCCGTAAGTTCTCGTTTTAACAATACAGCTGTGACAAGTTTGCAAGTCAGTCATAGTAAGGCAAAACAAACTGGCTGTACGTACGCAAAATCAGGTTTATACTGTGTGGGTCAGATAAAAGCTAACCCGCACTTTATTCAAGAGTGATAATCGTATGCCCTGTACAATCAAAGCTATGGTGACATTTCAATGATTATTCAATCATAAAACATGATTAAAATTCATCATTAGCAGTCAAACTCGTCAAATCGCTACCCACGCCAATAAACGGTCAGTTCATCAGATCGCTACCCTACAGCAGATTCCCCTTTGAGGACAATAACGACGGTCATGCCAACACCACACAAAGCATCTCATCGCCACGGCTTTGATACCCTACGGGGCGGCCTTGGCTTGACTCTACGAGATCCATCGGCCAGAGCGACCCCAGTAGGACGGGGTGACTCCAGCAGAACGGGGTGACTCCAGCGGAACGGGGTGACTCCTCCAGGTCGGGGTGACTCCAGCAGGACAGGATGACTCAAGCAGGACTGGGTGCCTCCACCAAGACGGGGTGACTCCAGTAGGATGGGGTGACTCCAGCAGGACGGGTGACTCCACCAGGACGGGATGACTCAAGCAGGACGGGATGAGACCAGCAGGACGGGATGAGTCCAGCAGGCTGGGGTGACTCAAGCAGGCCGGCGTGACTCCGCACACGGCACGGGCTTCACTGGCTTGGCTGAAGGAGCATTTCGCTGTAAAGCCCATCAGCCGAGCCGCCTACAGACGGCCGTGCTGTGACTCTCACTCGTCAGACCTCTCGGCCCTGGACGTCATGCTGTGCCTCTTACTCGCCCCACCTCTCGACCCTGGACTGCCGTGCTGCGCCTCTCACTTGTCCAGGCGTCTCGGCCCTAGACGTCATGCTGTGCCTCTCACTCTCCAGACCTCTCGGCCCTGGACTGCCGTGCTGTGCCTCTCATTCGTCCGACCTCTCGGCCCTGGACGTCATGCTGTGCCTCTCACTCGTCCCACCTCTCGGCCCTGGACGCCATGCTGTGGGATAACTTCAGGAATCACATATACGTGGACGAGCCAGCGAACCCTCAAGAGCTCAAGGCCGCCTTCAGACTTGAGCGGGGACGCACCACCGTCGACATGATCGATTACTGTAGCAGGTTCAGCTCTTGCGCATCCTGGCCGCCAGACGACCCGTCTGAACCAATGTTTTGGTCACGATTTGACGGGTGTGGCACGGATGTACAACTTCTAAGTGTTTTTTGCCTTTCCGCCGACGATGCTTGGCGGAGGGAAGAGCGTCGGCTTAGGTCTGTAATGAGGACCGGCTAATCAGCTGACGAAACGTCTCTGCCAGGCAGGGCAAATCACGCCAACGACAGGTTTTGTGGTCCTCATGACGCCATCGGTAGAAATGTGAAAATTGGACTTTTTTACTTCTCACATCACGAGGACTCACAAGCTATTTATGGTGACAACATTAAAAGCCAAGCAGGTATTCGTAATGGCACGTGTCCTACATCCTACTGATGGCGCCACTGGGACGGACGAATCAATCATCAGTTGAAAACTTCCAATGGGACACGTTTTTCGGCTGTGTTTTCCCGCTGCTCACGACGTTCCGGGGAACTGTTACGGTGTACGTGCATCTACCTACGTACTCGTGGTTAACATTCTTGTGGTGGTGCCATTTGAAAAACAAATGAATTAAAAAATACGCTGCGTTTTACCTGCTACTTGTGACGTTACGTGACACGAGTTATGGTCTTCGTTTCGTATCAAAAAGGGAATCTGATAATGTCGGAAAACCACCTTTCCCAGCAGGCTTCCTCAAGAAACTGCTGCAAGAAGTGCCACGTGATCCATGAACAAACCGCATTCAGGCATGTCTACACTGAGTTGGCAATGGGACCGGAGAAAGGCATGAACTGACTTAACGTTTTCGGTTACCGGCATTATCTGTCTCTAACAAACATTCCAAAATAGTGTCCATCGGTGCAACCACTGGCGGACACCATTTTGACACAATTTAGATAGCAATGGTTTCTCCTGGACTTGAAACGCGGGTTCCGTGAGTGTCATGGCATCCCCACCATTAGCCACTTTCTGAGAATGTAGAGCATGAGCGTTATGGCAATGGATGGGGAGAACCGACTGCAATATGGCTATGAGCACCCTCATTTTCTGAGACGTTCCTCCGTACTATGTATCCGGTGCCAACACCGCACCTTGTCTTACATTTGCAGCTCAACTTCTTCCATTTACCTTCCAGGCCGCCTGCTATGAACTCTCCAATTTCAATGCGTGACAGTTGCTTTTCTGCGTTTGGAAACGACTGCGGGGTGTTAAAAATCATTCCCGAACAAAACGGCTTTTGGGTGAGTTCACCTCGAGTTAATAACATGGCCGTTGAAGGACATAATCACAGTTTTTATCTTTCGGCCGTCAGCCTTATCTACTTATTTTAAGCGTGTCGATATCGTTTCAGTCGATGCAACCAATAACACAATTTTAAGAATATGCAGCTAATTTCCCTCATGTCATGGAGAAAAGAGCCTTATCATTTCTGAACAAGGTGTCATTCCACTAAGCCAATCCCGGCTTACCAAAAGAGTCGTTCATAGGCATAAGCGGACTCTTTACATTTCGGCCGCTAGCATCATCTGATCAGGTCTGCACACGACCACGGCCTACGAGCACATACAGCGTGCATTGAAGCCGACGCAGCACCTAGCCGCCTGCGAAATGAACAATTGTTATTTTGCAGCCATAGGCATATACCTCCCATGAAGTGTGTCTATCTGACAAATGAAGGACAATGGTTACACATGGCAAAGCAGAGGGATTAAACATCTTACGGTGATTTGCCTATGGCTTCTATTCGGAGGAAGGTTCGAGTGCGATGGTATTTCCACTTTCTGAGAATGTAGAGCATGAAACTTATGGAATTTGATGGGAAGAATCGCCAATAATATGACTATGGGCACCCTCCGTTAATGAACCGTTCATCCGCGTATGCTGCGGGTGCCAGCGGCAGACCTTTTATCACCTTGGCAGCCAAGCTCTTCAACTTACCTTACGGCCACCTGCTTTAAAATATCCGATTGCATCGCATGGCATAGCTTTGCTGCATTTGGAAAATGGTGCAAGGTGTCCCAAATAATTCCTGAACGTGATGCCACTAACGTGACTTGGCCTCTGGGATCCATTTTAAAAAATAGGGATATGGCTGGGGCCTGCGATTAACATTGATTGGGGCCCCTTGAGTCAACTAGCGGCTTACTGTGTCGGCCAGGCACTCACCGTGACGTACAGTGAAACACCGTTTCATGGTATATGCATGAAGCCGCATACACACATTGTTGCAGACTCGCGTGCGGTCAGGTATTGCACCGGCCCAAACACACGCTGTCGTTTCGTGTCCTATAAGTCGTGGTGCTCCGCGGCAATAATCGGCTGAGGCTAGAGTGCTGTTATGGCCCTGACCACGACGCTCGAATTTCACATCAGCACATGTTTCATGGTATCTGCACATAGCCACATACACAGCTTGTTTCAGTATCGTTCACGGTTACATATGACGTCGGCTTTAACGCACGTTGTTGCGGTGTGCCCAGTAGGTCGTGATGCTCCCCGGGCACGACCTGCTAATGATGGGATATTTCAGTTGCTCTTTTAAACAAAAATGGTCTCCGGTTATGACCGCTCCGATGAAAACTATACTGCAGCGTTTGATATGGGCAGACCATGCTGGCGGCCGAAACGTAAAGGGCTGTGTTTTAAGCCTATCACCGGCCATATTGGTAACTCCCGTTCTATTGCGTGCTTGATTGGATGTGTACCGCTTTTCCGCGTGTTGCATATGACCGTTGGATTTGATTTTTCAGGTAGACACACCTTTCATAGTATACACATTTAGCCACATGCACACCGTGTTTCACGCTCGAAGGCGTGTGGGTATTGCGAAGGCCTTAACGCACGCTCTGGCTATGTGCCCAATATGCCGTGATGCTGCCCGTGAAAAGCTAACGGGGGGCTAGAATATTTCAGATCTGGTTTAAACAGCTTCAGAATGATGTCCGTTAGCCGTTGCACCGACGGAAACTATACTGAAACGTTTGAAATCGACAAATGATGCTGGCGGCCGAAACGTAGAATTCGCTTTACGCCAATCATCGGCCCTTTTGGTAACTCCGAGTGGGCGCAACCGAATGACGTGTTGTTCAGGAAGGATGAGTCCACTGTCTCCATGATGATAGCGAAATTGTATGCATAGTAATAAAATGGTGCTGCTAGTGATATCATCGATTTAAACTATACTGACACGTTTGAAATGGACAGATAATGGTGGCGGCCGAAACGTAAAGAGTCTGCTTATGTCTACCAACGGCCCCTATTGGTAGCATCGATTGGGCTGATTTAAACGCAAGTTTACTCATGAATCCTTTGGACCTCCAGCACTTTCCAAATGTAGCAAGGTTAGGTCATGGAGTTAAATTGAACATTTCATGGAAGCGGTCGTAATGGAAATGAGTATTGGTTCGAAGTGGTGATTTGGCGACCGGCGCTACCAGCCAGAAGTGGACTTTCTAATTCCTTTTCCTGCACTGATGTAGTGTTTTCTCTGTTTTGTAATGGCATATATGAGTAACCACATACAAATCTTGTATCAGGCTCGCGGGCGGTTGGGTACTGTGTTGGCCTTAATGCACGCTGTGGCGTTGTGTCCAATAGGCCATGGTGGGCCCCGGAAAATAATCTCTCGAGGCTACAACGCTTTCAGGGTCCCGACAATGATACATGAACGTTCAGATCAACACACGTTCTATGGTACATTGCATAGAGAAAACAAGCGAGTTTCGGCAGGCGGGATGTTAGAATTTCGAATAACTGGGCACTGGGCTGTTTATACGACATCTGAAATATTCTAGCTCCGGTTAGCTTTTCACGGGCAGCACCACGGCCACTGGAGCACATGGCCAGAGCGTGTGTTAAGGCCTCCGTAATACCCATACGCCTTCGAGCGTGAAACACGGTGTGCATGTGGCTAAATGTGTATACTATGAAAGGTGGGTCTAGCTGAAAAATCAAATCCAACGGTCATATGCAACACGCGGAAAAGCGGTACACATCCCAACAAGCACACAATAGAACGAGAGTTATCAATATGGCCGGTGATAGGCTTAAAACACAGCCCTTTACGTTTCGGCCGCCAGCATGGTCTGTCAATATCAAACGCTGCAGTATAGTTTTTATCGGCGCGATCACAACCGGAAACCATGTTTGTTGATAGGCCAGCTGAAATATCCATCATTAGCAGGTCGTGCCCGGGGAGCATCACGACCTACTGGGCACACCGCAACAACGTGCGTTAAAGCCGACGTCATATGTAACCGTATACGAGACTGAAACAAGCTGTGTATGTGGCTATGTGCAGACACCATGAAACATGTGCTGATGTGAAGTTCGAGCACCGTGGTCAGGGCAATAACAGCATTTTAGCCTCGGCCGATTATTGCTGGGGATCACCACTGCTTATAAGACACAATGCGACAGCGTGTATTTGGGCCGATGCAATAAACCTAACCGCGTGCGAGCCTGCAACAATGTGTGTTTGCGGCTTCATGCATAAACCATGAAACGGTGTTTCACTGTACGTCACGGTGAGTGCCTGGCCGACACAGTAAGCCCCTAGTTGACTCAAGGGGCCCCAGTCAATGTAACTGCAAGCCCCAGCTATATCCCTATTTTTAAAATGGATCCCAGAGGCCAAGTCACGTTAGTGGCATTATGTTCAGGAATCATTTGGAACACCCTGCAGCACTTTTCAAATGCAGCCATGCAGTGCAATTGGCGATTCCAGATTCCTTCCTCCGCATAGAAGCCATAAGCACATTTCTATAGGATATCTTAATCCCTATGCTTCGTCATGTGCAATCATCGTCCTTCATTTTTCAGATAAACACGCTTCATGGGAGGTATATGCATATAGCTGCAAAATAACAATCGTCCATGCTCACAGGCGATACCTGTGTCGTCCTCAATGTACGCTGCGTGTATGTGCCACATAGTCCGTGGTGATGTGCAGTACTAATCTGCCGAGGAGTGCACATTTTAATTGCTTATGAACACTTTCAAAAATGCATCCACTGGTGATTGCATCGATGGAAACTGTACTGACATACTTGAAATGATCAGATGATGCTGGCGATGGACACCACAGACTTGTTTCGTTCAGGCGGTGCCGTCAGTGAAACACTGGAAACCAAAGAATACTTGTGTTGCGACATTCTAGTGACGCGGGCGCCGGGCCTCATGATCGATTCAGAGGCCCCCTGAGGATAGACTGGTCTCCTTTATGATGCCGGCCGTCCTCTGACGGGAGCAAGTTAGTCCGACTCAGAGTAGAGGCTTTCAGTGGCGTACAATAATTTCATACAGGTACAAGTGGTCTACTAAACGACACAGGGATCGCTCTTAACGAAATCAGGTCGCTGGGCAAAACGGAGCAAGGTCGTTTGTTGGTTATTGGGCCCGCTGTCCGACACGTTACCATTCCACTGTCTCAATCAATGCGGGCCCTTTTATTGCCCGCTTTCCTATCTCCCTTTCTTGTCGGGGCCCGAACAACGCGAGAGGCCTGCTAACATCCCAGGTGCGGTCATTGTCCCTTTCTAGTAAACGGGCCCGCTGCCGACTCGGATTCCTTTGCTTACACAGAATCCCTTGTCAGGCACTGTAATCCCATGATAAGACACAGTGACTCCTTCTCATCTGTGCTTAGCTGGCCTCCGCGCCCACTCGCTTTCAGGTCGTACCAACAGCAGGGGCGATCACGATTTTCTTAAGAGGGTGCGGCAGACCTCGGCGAGAACGTATCACGCCAAATTTTAATTTTCTTTTAAGAGCGCCTTAGTAAAAATGAAGGCCTGTGGGCCGAATAGGGCCCCTTGACTGTGCTCTTGCAAGACAATCAAACAGCAGTGACAGCAGGGCTTAAAGACCGCGACATTGTAGGCAGGGGTCGGTTTGTTCCCTTTGTGAGAGCCCTCATGTGACACCCGTCCACCATATTTGATTCCCCCTCCCCCTCACAAATTGTCCGTCCCCAGTGCTACAAAATCTTAGAAAAATAAAAATATCGCAGGGACCTCCTGCGGACATTACCTGCAGTTGATAACCGCCCCACTAAAATAAAGGACTTAACCGTGTCACCAACTTAAAAAACTACCGTACATTATAATCATAGGCGGATCCTGGAGGGCACGGGCCTTGGCCCCCCCCCCCCAAAAAAAAAAATCTGAGAGTATGTTTTGGCCCCCCAAACATTCCCAGAACTTCATAAAAGTTATGTCTACTTACCGTCTGTTTTAACTTTGATGGTGCGGTATGCATATATTTTTTCGTACATGCGTTTCTAGGCAACCCATGTAAACAACGTGAGGAGCAGTGCTGAACGATTCCGACTGCTCCGTCATATTTCACCACATTTCCGGCGCACAAGTGACGTATTGAAAACGCGTTTCTATAACCTTGGATTCAGTTGTGCTGCTACTGTCTGATCATCCGTGCGTGGGGCAGGCATTGCAGTCTGGTCGTGCTCAGAGAAGTAAGTTTTGGGTGTAATCGGGTAGATTGGGTCTGGTTTTGAACAGTTATTGTGTGTCATAACATTTGAATTGGCCACATGTGTAACTGCCCGAAATTCTAAGTGCCTATCCAGTAGTTTTCCTTGTTCCAGATGGTACATTGTGTTGTGATATACAGTAGTATTCCTTTTGCTTGACATACTGCTGTTTTGATGGAACATTGAATATTTTAATTAATCTGGTAGTGAATTTAGCAAAGAAGTGTACAAAGTGACAAAGTACAGGGTGTACAGTGATAGGAAGTGATGCATAGGTTTTCCAACTGAAACCATCATAACACAAAATGTCTGCATCCAGTCAGAAAAAATAGTCTGTTTCACTGGGCACCTACAGGACATTCATGCTTGGATCTTCACCTTGGAATTTGAAACTTGAGCCAGGCCAAATCACACTGAATACACATTATTGGCATGTGAAGAGATTTTTTGGCATTTGTCTCTGAAACTACCTTGATATCATGATTCCTTGAAACATTGGCTCTCTTACCATTGCAGTTGGTGGCACCTGTGTGCTTAAATATGAGCTCTTGGATTTAGAGGGTATGCACTGAAATTTTTCCCATGATGTCACTGCTTTGCTGTACATAATCTACCCTTACCCCAGACATGTCAAACATGTGTGTTTTGTGCAATCTGAGCTTATATTGATGTTATCCTCTGTTATATTTGATTGATTTTTTTCTCAGAAATAACTAGCTGAAACATGTACAATAAGATAGAACATATGACTATTTTCCAACATCTATATTTTTCAAGAAGCGTAGTGCATTGAATTTTTGCTGATCATTTTAAGTGAATGCAAGCAGTGATGACATCTATATTTGATAATTTTAACCCATGTACTTGAATAATCAAATATCACCGACTGCTATAAAATAGTGTTCTGGCTTTGGTTCTCAAAAACTTAAGTTTAACATGCTCATGGCTCCAGCATGCTTTTAACATGCTTTCAAAGGAATACTTGTGGTCTTGCATGCCTATCTACAACTTAGATGTAACCATTGACTTGTAGGCAGGAAAATAGGAAACTTTCCAACTCTGTGCAGACCCTGACAATAGACACCAAAAATAAACAATTATTCCAGCTCCCACATTCTAATACCTGATGCCTGGTACTAAAGGTTATGGCTACAGGAGATACAGATGGCTAAGCCAAAAGATCTTGATGACCACAACCAAGCATAGGGTTAGAAATACATGTCCCAGGAGCATCAGGATAGTAGTACATCTCGCCACTACATCCTAGCACCAGATACCCCATGAGTGGAAAGGGTTGCCAAAAGTATGATGACTAGGATGAAAGGTTTTGAAGCTCTGTGCAGAGTGTGAGGTTTCTAGGTGATTTGCTACAGGACGTCAGCACTCTGGTCATTGTTCCACTGTCCATGCGCCTCACATAAGCTGCACTATGTTTTGCCAGGAATACTTGCAGCAGGCGTTTATGATAGGCCAAAACATCTTGAGAAACTGTGGGAGACTTAATCGTTTTCAGGGCATTGAAATTTTAAAAGATGACATAGCTTACAAACAGGATCATGCTGAAATAGGTGGTCAGACACCAAGTCAGCCATGATAAAGTCAGTCATCTGTGTAGATTGCATATAATTTTGGCGGGACGAACATTCTGTTCTTCCAATGACATCAGCCCCGGTTTTCAAAGGATCACTGGACTGTTCTTTCTTGGCAGGACGACGTGATACACCATCTGGGTGGTTTGCCACCCTGATGGTGGAGGCCAGCCCTGCCATAGAGCCGACGCCAGGGCCGTCCAGGAAGACCACCGAGACGCTAGCCCTCCAGCCCTTCACGGAGAACCCAAGGGACCGAGTCGATGACGACAGCGATGGCGATGGCTTTGTGGATCCCCCGTCACGTCAGATCGTTTGCCCTGTCGGCGCCCGCGGTGGTCCGCAGCGTCCCCCCCCCCCCCATCCCCCACCGCTTGTGGCTAACCCGACGGCCGGTGCGCACAACAACATGTCGGATCTCGTAGGCAAGATGCAGAAGTCCATTCTTCAAGATCTGGACGATCACCCTAAGCATGACCCGAATGGCACAAGGCGCTGTCGGCATTCATGACTAACTGGTGCGCCGCCACGTCCTCCGTCGCCCCCCCCCCCCCCCCTGTCAGAGCCAACTCTATGCGCAACGTCAGCTAGGTTAGCGGAAAAGCGTGGCCGCCACATCCCTGTCCCCCGGCCGGAGAGGCGGAAAGCCTGTCCACTTCGTGAGCGGTAGCGTGTGCTCGCTGGTCGTCCTCCGAAGACCGGAAGGGATAATCACCCGTACCAGCGGTGTCTGGGACCGCGTCGTGCCGCAGCGCCGCACAATCTGCACGACTTTGTCGAGCAAAATCGAGCGCTGGGTCGCAGAACATGTCATGTCAAGTTGAGGTCATGGAAGGGCGACTTCGGCAGTTAAACAGACAACGCACCATAGAAATGTTCTCATGCAGGCTATTTTCTCTCATTTCATTGTTATGATCATTGCATGTTCATCAGATGCCTTGTCCTGGAAATATCCCGGCCTTTCAGCAAATACCTATAGCTACAAGCTTGGGTTTAGTGGGGCTTTACTATCTCAGGCCTTTTCTAGTCGTTCCAAACGCAGAGTTTGAGGCGATGGTACGCATTTAAGTCTAAATGTGTTTGGGTAAGTGTGCAAGATATCTGGTGTGTGCATGTATTGAGGAATAGAGGAGGTGCGCACAGGAACCTACAATGTTTATCTTGGGGCGCCCAGCCGCTCCCTGCATGCCTGTACCGGGTGCCGGCCGGCTCAGGCCGCTGCTGTGCGTAGGGCTGGGAAGGAGTCCGATTTAACCTTGATTAGTATCCGTCTTCGTTATGGCTATGGAAGAGGAGGTGGCTTGATACGGTTATGTGTGACGATGGTATGTGATGGTGTATTTGATGGTTTTATGATGACGATGCGGTTGCCTGTGGACGGGAACTGTACGCTGTGCTAGGTGCAGTCTCCTTTTTGGCTGCATAAGCCACTTGGACAGTTTGTGAATGTTGTTTTACTGTGTTTGTGAGAAGTCCTTTCGACGGAATGTGTCATGTCTGGTTTAGGCGGAATGCGTCTAAACTGTCGTCGTTTCCTGTCTGCTAAGGTGTGTTCCGTCGATCTGAATACACTTGCACGGCATGTTGAAGCTGATGATCTCGCTCATATCACCGTCCACGATGTGTAGGTCTTCGAGTGCTTAGCCGGGATTATTGTATGAGGACCACTGTACCATTGCCATAACAAGTCAATGACGTCCGGTACAGTGTACCATCTCATTTAAAGGCTATGCCATGAAACGAGTACAGCCGGCGGTGTTCCAAGAAATGATGGGAGGTGTCAGTTGACGTAGCGCGAGACCTGTCTGCTCCAATTCGGATTCCGTGCATTGGGTATCCTCGCGGGATCATCCGGGATTCCGGTTTTACCTCGTTCTTTATACAAGTTGCGACATGGAATAAACTAGCAATCTAGGCACCTGTATAATTTACATGGTTTAGGTCCCGTTGATTTCAGAACGGATGTCCAAGAGCGTGTGCAATAACTAATGATGTTTAGTGGTCATAGATTCCCATCAGAGCTCTGGTCTTGCTGAATTTGTTGAGGAAAACATTGAGCACAGGATTGACCGACCTGGGGTACGGTAAACATGAGGTTTGAATGTACTAAATGAATGCAATTGAGTCTAGGTCTGGGTCTAAATGTCCATTCCCTCAATCGTTATTTTACATGCCCATTCCATCCTTATGTGGGTGCGTTAGGTGCATTTATAAGAGTACATTTAGGTTCCTACGCATTTATGTTTTCCTTTGGTATTTGAGGATTGAGCGGCAAAAGCGAGTCAGAAATTGATATGAGATCGAAGATATTGCATCGTCCAAAATCCTTCAGGGAGGACTGCATTCAGCGGGATTTTCATCAGCATGACGTGCTATTTTGTAGGAATCCACGTCTTTACGGCAGAGTAAGGTGGAAGTGAGAGAAAGAGAAGGGGCCGGGCATAAGATCGCTAGCACAGATGCGATTTGTCCACGGCCCGAGAAGTCGAGACCCTCAACGAAATGCGATCTTAAGACCCTTTACTACGTGCCGATCTTTGACCATTGGACGGCTCTGTTGACATCTAAACTGCTTACAAAAAAGAATGCATATCAATAGTAGAAAGAAGCAAACGCAAAGTAGTTGGGGAAGTTTCGCTGCACTTCCATCGCTTTCATCCAATATTTGCTCGCCAATGTAGGTTTTAGTGGCCTCAGCCTTCCTGCTCCAAAGCCTTGTTTCTCGTTGTTATTGAAAGCTAGTTGTTGAGCTACAGTAAATATAAATGTATTTACAAAATGATATTATAAATATATTTCTCACCACCTCCGATATTTGGTAAGACAAAACATTTTTGCCGCAACATTGATGCCTGGGCCATTTTGCTCAGCACTATTCTAACACCGCTGTTGGCGGTTGCTAGGATACGCATGTACGAAAAAACATGTGCGCGTCTTACAGCAATTTTAAACAGAAGTAAACAAACAGAATATTGGCGCTGTCACGGCAGCCAGTGAAACGGTGACCCAGTGAACTAGCGTAATACTAGTGTTCTATTACCATGATAGGCACCCACATTCTACTCACAGACATGGGATTCATGCATCGTTCACACCCGGCGATATCTGTCCTTGTTTGGCGTCAAGGTGAATGCCGTCGCATGCCCGCAGTTTGATAGGATGAACATCCCTGTTTTCACTTGTATGAGCAGTAACTACACTTAAAATTAAGACACTTCATAACCTGTTAATACAGCCATTTCATCCCGGCATTGACTTGGATGCCAGTGGGCCTAATCACGGAAAATGGTCACCTTCGTATCATTATCTCCTCACCCCCTCAACACGCGAGCCCAAGACAACGCAGGATTTCGATCGGATCGCTGCGGCTGCCAGGGTCGCTTATAGTGATGGGTGATAACGCAAAGGAATAAATTTGCTGCACGCTTGGTTGCACGGGCCATACGCGGAATTAGAGATGATTAAATCCACTAACACTCACTGAGCTGCTTCCTCTGAACGTTGTATTATGCGAGCTTGTTTATCCTCCCACATCCTCTGAGAACTTGCCTATTTGCCCAGGAAGATTCTTGCAAGGCTCTTTCGGCGGGCTTCGAGTCCAGAATCCATTTTCGCTGCTGGCGTTACCTTAAGCTTGCGATCGCTTTTTCTACAATGGGGTAGGCCATCGTTGATTTGTAGTTGCGATTTGTACTTTTAATCTTACAAATGCACCGCGGCTGGACAATCAGCTGGCCGTTATGAAACGTACCAAAGTAGGGTTGTAGAAATTTTCGGGAGATTTGCAACTTTTTGTGCTTGGTTTTGTAGATTAGTAATTTGTAGTTGTTGTTTATAGGTTTCTGCTTTATGGAACGATTTTTACACACGCCTCAAAATTTACAAACTGCAATGATAATTTACAACAAACTGCCCTTATGAGAAAGCCTACCGGTTGTGGGACAAAAAACGTCAGCTATTGTTAAGGGAAACGTTGGCTAGCCTTTTCCTGGGTCAGCCTACGCGATTACAGCTGCGCCATGTTGCAGTTCATTTCTGTTGTTGCACCTCCACCTGTGCTATAAGCGGAGGACGTACCGACATTTACAAGCGGGCATCGCATATGAGACAGTTGGCATAGCAAAAACATGACGTCTGTTTCTACAGGAACTTTTATTTGGTACAAAACGAGCATGATATTGACAGGTGATGTGTTTAGTTACGTGGTGTAACTACAGTGCAAAAGGACTTGCTGTACTTCTCCTGCCGGTATTCCCGGTTTTGCTCGCATGAGGGTAGGGCTCAGTGTAGGATCGTAGGGAGGGGGGCTCAAGTCACCATTGGGGGGGGGGGGGGGGGGGGCCCAGGCTTTCCCAAAAGTATGCATACGAAGTGATGCCCCTGGGCACACCTAGATCTAGTTGTTGGTGGAAATCAATTCTTGACACATTGGTCCAGTGGTTCTAATATGGCATGGTCCACATGTTAGTGCCCATGGTCCATATGTAATGATCCTGACGAGAGCCATCCCAACCTCTGGAGACAGTCTTCCAGGTGATAGCTACATATCTCCCCTGGAAACGGTCCTCCAGGTGATAGCCATCTCTCCCTCCGAAGACAGTCCTCCAGGTGAGAGACATATCTCCTTCGGAGACAGTCCTCCAGAAGACAGCCATCCCTTCCCTCTGGAGACAGTCCTCCAGGTGAAAGCCATCCCTCCCCCTAGAGACAGCCTTCCAAGTGAGAGCCACATATCTTCTATGGAGTCAGTCCTCCAGGTGAGAGCCATACTTCTCCTCCGGAGAAAGTCCTCCAGGTGAGACGCTCTTTCCTCTGGAAATAGTCCTCTAGATGAAAGCGATTCCCGCCCTCTGGGGACAGTGCATCACGTGAAAGCTACCCTCGTCCTGTGGAGACAGCCCGCTAGATACCAGCCGCTTCTGCCCCTGAAGATACACCGGCAGGTGAGAGCCTGACGAGACAGCCCATCAATTAGCCGACACCCAGAGGTGCCCCGCCCCGTGGACACATTCCACCAGATGAGAGCCACCCTACCATATGACGACAGATAAGACCCACCTTTGCGCTGTCGAGGCATACCGTCAAACGAGTGGCACTCTCCCCCGTGGAGACAGATATGAGACACTATGCCCTGTGGGGACAAGTCAACAACCCTGGGAGGGCGATGGTGTGGTCCTGGCGACTCCCCGTCCGGCCCGGCCCCCCTGGCCACGTCCCACACGTGCCCCGCCTGCTGATGCGCAGGCCGGCGGCGCCCGGCGCGCCTGCGCGCGGCCGCCCGACCCGGCCGGCTGCCAGTCGGCCGAGATCGACCCGACGAGGAGGGGCCGCGCGTGGTCCGGCAGCAGCAGCGCGGACGACCAGGCAAGCTCGGTGGGGACGGCAGCGGCAGCAGCCATGACCGGCAATGGCAAGAAGGTTCGGCATCGTGGGCAGGTGAGCGGAGGGGGGCACGTCTGGAGGTGCGGTGCTGTGAAGCTCTGGAGAGGGGGGGGGGGGCAGGTTGGCTCTGTGGTACGCTGAAGGTCTGGGGGTCATGTTGCGCGAGGTTTGGAACGTAGGGCGTTGAGTCTACCTGCGCCTGCGTGGAGCGGTTGGAACGGAGATGGGCTACCACGTCAGTACGACAAGATCGTAAGTGGCTGAGAGGTTTGTGCGCCTGTTTGGGTATCGCGAGAGCTGGGTTCGACTCCTGCATCGGGAACCTGTCACCGGCATATTTTTGCCATGGCGTGGCAGCGCAAATAGTCTCGTCAATTTCAAGCGGATATATTCAATACAATGATAATGAACGCTAAAGGGCACACCCTACATCTGCTGTGGACCTCTTAATGAGGGATGTGTCTGAGCATTGACTGCTGACCATCGTACCCGTTGACCAAAGCCCCTCTGACCCGCCTGGGGCTGCAGTAAACTGATTTATGTGTGTTATAGGCCTCCGTCATGCCCACGATACCCAAACTGAGTGGTGAAGGCTTACTTGAATCGGGCTATCTGACGTGATTGGTATGTTGTAGTGGTCGGTTTGTGCCGGGGTCATCTCTGAACTTCCCAGCTCCCTCTTGTAGTAACACTGTGGGCTGCTTATTGTTGCATAGTCACAGCTTCCGTAGTCCGGCTTTCTCCGATCTCACATCTGCGTTAGCTGATTGAATTGTGTCCGCACACATCTGACCTGATGTCTTTTCCGCCGCACAATGGGCAGATGTGTCGCGTACGTCACTGTCTGCTGCGACGAAATAGAAAAGGTGGCAGCAGTTGCGACACAAGCGTAATCACCCGCACCTCAGGACTCGGGCTGCCAACCGGCTGGCTGCGGCCGAGTGGCCGGGACTAGCACTTCTGCGTTGGTCGTGCTGGTCCGGTTTGAAACTTCGGTGCCGGCATCGGGGTGGTGTCGGCCCGGCTGACAGACAGGGAAGCGCGTCCAGAGAGGGACGGATCACGAAGAGCCAAGGACACTGCGCTGTCAGGCTGCACTAAAAGTATATTAGCGATACGGCTCGGTTCGACTACCACTCTTGACAGCAGCAAACACCTGCCTAGTTCCGGCAGTCAGTATGCCAATAGCGACCAAACAATGGTCATTCTGTCAATCGTTCTGTGGTAGGCATATCACTAATATCTTAACTTCATATTAACAGAGCAGCGAAGCTTTAGGGACGCACACAGTTCCCACCCGACGCACAATAACACACACAACAGCACTCGTTGGCGCCACCTATTGGTGACCCACGCGACTAAGTGTTGACCTCGTGCCGCTACAGATGAATCGCGCTCCGTCTTCCCATGCCTGGCCCAGGGCTTTCTGTGACCCCACGTCTACGTTACAGTGGCCTGATTGGTCGCAGCTGGGCGATGCTGTTCGCCGGGGCCGGCTACCAAGTCAGTCTGTTCGATGCCGTCGACTCGCAGGTTAGCACGCGCCGTCTGCACGACTGCGTATTGGCTCTTTCCATCTCCGTTCTCGTTAGTTGCTGGCTCAAATGTTATATATGAGGGTCTTTATATAGAAACATATATGTATATATATATATATATATATATATATATATATATATATATATATGTATGCGTGTGCGTGTGCGTGTGCGTGTGCGTGTGTGTGTGTGTGTGTGTGTGTGGCGTGGGTGCGCTGCGTGCGTTCGCGTGCGCGTGCGCGTGCGCGTGCGCGTGCGCGTGCGCGTGCGCGTGCGCGTGCGCGTGCGCGTGCGCGTGCGCGTGCGCGTGCGCGTGCGCGTGCGCGTGCGCGTGCGCGTGCGCGTGCGCGTGCGCGTGCGCGTGCGCGTGCGCGTGCGCGTGCGGTGCGCGTGCGCGTGCGCGTGCGCGTGCGCGTGCGCGTGCGCGTGGCGTGCGCGTGCGCGTGCGCGTGCGCGTGCGCGTGCGCGTGCGCGTGCGCGTGCGCGTGCGCGTGCGCGTGCGAGTGCGCGTGCGCGTGCGCGTGCGCGTGCGCGTGCGCGTGCGCGTGCGCGTGCGCGTGCGCGTGCGCGTGCGCGTGCGCGTGCGCGTGCGCGTGCGCGTGCGCGGCGCGTGCGCGTGCGCGTGCGCGTGCGCGTGCGCGTGCGCGTGCGCGTGCGCGTGCGCGTGCGCGTGCGCGTGCGCGTGCGCGTGGCGTGCGCGTGCGCGTTGCGCGTGCGCGTGCGCGTGGCGCGTGCGCGTGCGCGTGCGCGTGCGCGTGTGCGTGTGTGTGTGTGTGTGTGTGTGTGTGTGGGTGTGGGTGTGTTTGTGTGTGTGTGTGTGTGTGTGTGTGTGTGTGTGTGTGTGTGTGTGTTGTGTGTGTGTGTGTGTGTGTGTGTGTGTGTGTGTGTGTGTGTGTGTGTGGTGGTGTGTGTGTGTGTGTGGTGTGTGTGTGTGGTGTGTGTGGTGTGTTGTGGTGTGGTGTGGGTGTGTGTGTGTTGTGTGTGTGTGGTGTGTGTGTGTGTGTGTTGGTGTGGTGTGTGTGTGTGTGTGTGTGTGTGTGTGTGTGTGTGTGTGTGTGTGTGTGTGTGTGTGTGTGTTTGTGTGTGTGTGTGTGTGTGTGTGTGTGTGTGGGTGTGGGTGTGTTGTGTGTGTGTGTGTGTGGTGTGTGTGTGGTGTGTGTGTGTGTGTGTGTGTGTGTGTGTGTGGGTGGTGGTGTGTGTGTGGTGTGTGTGTGTGTGTGTGTTTGCGTGCGTGTGCGTGCGTGCGTGGTGGCGTTGCGTGCGTGCGTGCGTGGCGTTGCGTTGCGGCTTGCGTTGGCGTGCGTGCCGTGTGTGTGTGTGTGTGTGGTCGTGCTGGTGTGTGTGTGTGGTGTTGTGTGTGTGTTGGATGTGGACAAGCTAGCACAGGGTGTATCCATTTAACTCGTTGAACGGAATATTACCTGGCATAAGGCCTACCATTAACACAACATTATAGACTCGCCATTTCGCTAAAATAATAACCACGACAGTATTGGACTAAAGGCGTAATCACTGTCACGGACGCCGCCAGCTCCCAGTCACCAGTGCACCGAGCATGCCCGGATGGCTGAGACGAACCTTGTCCTTGAGTCCCAAGGCTGTCGTCGTCTCTCAGAGTGCCTGGGGCTCCACGAGACAGACTCTGAAAAACCTATCGCGGCAATCTGGGACCAGGCTTCACCTTGAATCCCTGACGCCCCTGTCGCACTGCGAGGAATGTGTTCTCAGGGCGAAGTTGGCGGGTTCGTTTCGCATAGTCCCACGGATTAGGCACCAAAACTTTAATTTTATGCGAACTGATAAAATCTCAGGCTGGGTGGTCTTACCTGTCCTATTGCGCAATGTTGCCAAACATTCCGACCCGCATGATGGGCATGTCGTATTTCTATTTAATCGTCAGATTCCTGGAGCTCTCGATGATATCCGTAGCCAGCTTGGCCGGATGGAGAAGGACGGAGTGTTGAGAGGCGACCTGACTGCCGACCAGCAGCTTCAGCTCATCACCGGTCAGACTTCAGCCTGCCTGCTCCAATTTCTGCTGGCTGACTCGTTTTGTGCATATTTTTTATAGTTATCCTAAAATGGACTAATAACTGACGCTGCTATTTGCGAAGATGTTTCATGTTCGCTTCCTATTTCGATTCATGTCGACTTGTTGCATCGTTTTCTATGTGGAAGTGCCAGCCAGGGAGTCGCCTGGCGTGGGGGCTCCGTCGCTCAGATGGTGGAGCATGCGGTGGCGACCATCATCCGTGTCAGGGTCTCAACCTCCGGCTGTCAGACTGGCGTTTTATCGACCCCGCTGCGATCGGCGTTAGAGACGCGTCGCTGACTGGTCTCGCAGTCTGGCACCAGCGCACGTTAGACCGTTTGTACTTAACGCGGTCAGACCGCCCTCTGGTCCGGAGGCGACGGCCGTGACACGCCGCTCGTGATCTCTGATGGCTGCGACCGTTGTAAGCACGCCAGCGACGTCACAAACAGCGTGCTCAGGCCTGCAATGACTGATGCGACCGGTGCTGCAGGAACCAAGGACCTGGCTGAGTGTGTGTCGGGGGCGGTGCACGTGCAGGAGTGCGTGCCGGAGCGGCTGGAGCTGAAGCAGCAGGTCTTCGAGCAGCTGGATCAGCTTACAGATGGCAGTACGGTGCTCAGCTCTTCCACCTCGTGCCTGGCGCCCTCCAAGTTCACGCAGACGCTGCAGCACCGCAGCAGCTGTCTGGTGGCCCACCCGGTCAGTCGGGGTGGGTGCGCTTACATGCGCCCGCGACTGGGGTACAGTGACCGCCGACGGCCTCCCCGCGCGGGACGGCACGGAGCCGACTGGTGAATGGGTTGCACCTCAGCCTGCGCAGCTCGGCATATGCAGATGAGCTGCGTTAGCAACGACGCATTTCAGTGTCGGTTACTGCTCCATACAGCTCTGACGAGTTCCAGTCATTGCAATAAACACAGTCGTTACTGAGGTCGGTTGAGTACGAAATCACGCACTGCTGCGTTTATGGCGCGGCGAGGTTGATGAGTTATGTCAACAAACTGCACGTCCGTCGCATGTGGCCTGCCGCCAATCTTAAGCACACGCCCGGGTGAGGGTCGATTAGACCACAACCTACACGAAGGTTTTACATGATTATTTTCGTACAGCGTAGCGTAGCCGCGCAGAACTTTGCATAGCTATAAGAAATGGAATGCCCGGTTTTTTGTATGAAAAATTGGGCGCGCCTTGTGAGGTAGCTGACCTATGGCGGGCCAAAATCAGGCTGGATCTGTCAGCGAAGGCCCCGAACTTATTACGTCCCTGCTTTGGATCTGACGGTCCTCTGTCTTTTGATCTTACGGAATTGTCGTGCTATTGTGGTTCATACAGACCGGAGAATTGGACATCCTGGAATTGCTATACACTATGCTACCACATATTCATGTCATATGCCTTCCGCGACTCTGGATTAACCAGCCTGAAGGCCTGACCTGGGGCATAAAGTTTTTGGTAGCAGGGCACATTGATGCGTTATAAGTGGCCGCATGGCTTTTGGAGCAACATTAGGGTGGCGAAAGAAATTTTACCGCGTTGTGGAATGTAAGAGGTTAAGTTAGGCCGAGTGCCGACAGCTTTTGGCCGGGAGGTACAGACGTCTCCCCACTGGTGACATGTGACCCGCCCTATTACACATCTCTGGTAGAGCTGGTGTCGACGGCATCTGACCCGACTTTGGTGGTGCTTCCCCCAGGTGAACCCACCCTTTTACGTGCCTCTGGTGGAGCTGGTGCCGGCGCCCTGGACTGACCCGGAGGTGGTGAGGCGCACACGAGAGCTGATGCTTGAGATCGGTCAAGACCCCGTCACACTCGGCAAGGAGATGCCGGGCTTTGCCCTCAACCGGATCCAGTAAGAGCGGCATCAACAGGATCAAGCAGAGCGCTTCCGCAGACTATTCGGATTTCGAGCTCCTGCGCAACCTCAGACGAATTGCTTTTATATAAAATTGGACCACATACCTCCACTAGATGTCATATTTTTTATTTCGACTGTTCGAACACTCAACTAACTAATAGGATGCCGAAGAATATGAGAGTATCCAAATCAAGTCTTTAAATAGTCGGCAGCATGCCAACACTCGTCGAAAAAACTGCTATTGGTGAATGCAATCAGTGCCAGTTTTGAACCCAATGGTGAAATGACACCAGGACCGAACTGCCCCGTAGTGTTTGTAAACCTCGGGCAAAAGGGACTCTCGCACGGCCCATCACGAAAAAGCAAACATACTGCAACCAGGAGCGCAGTCAAACCCCCGGCAAAGAGGGGGGGGGGGGGCACAGGACTGACAAAAGGGCATGAGAGTTAATGCACTCATTCCCCTAAACAAAAATTAGGTAGCTGTATATGGTCCGTTTGTCAATGAGGGCACGCTTTTCTTTGCCATTTTTTCATGTTTGCCATGTTTGTGTGATAGCGGCCAGAAGCTACCGCGTGATGATTTTGCCTGAATTTTATAGCTATTAAACTGACAACATCACGCGTTCAACGACTGTATGAAATAAATCGTCGGTGCTAGTTATGTTACTTTGGTCCAGTGAACTTCTTCAGAAGCTGTTTCCAAAATTTTTGTCTGGGCTCTACAGTGATATGAAGGGCCCAGTAAATATAAAACGTAGATAGAGATCTGTCAACCAGATGTGTTAACATGGCCAGATTGGGAAGCGGGCCCTCAGGCACGTACCGGCAAGGAGCCGACTGTGCGGTACAAGTAGTACCTGACCAACGTAAAGGCCCATATCATCTCCGCGGGTTCGCGAAAGGCGCAAAAGGCCCTCTGACTATAATTTGAGAGCCAGTCCCCGCAAGCCGAGGCCCCTGAATAAGACTACGACCAGCCCTTCGTGCCCTTAAGGTCTCCAATCGTGCCCTTAAACGTCGGTCCCGTTGGGCCCTCCGGGCTCTTCGGGCTTCCTTAAACACTGCTTCTGGCTGACTCGGGGCCCCTCGCCAACACAGGGCCTCCTGGAAGGCGCTGTGGGGCCCTGACAGACACTGGGCTCCGACCAATGTAAATAGCTGGCTTTGGTTTTGTCCCTGCTTGGGAAATGGGCTCTCGGGCCCATGTCGCCACGGAGTCGACTGTACGTCATCGATGGTGTGCTTAGCTGTTTGAAATGCATTAAAGGCATTGGAGTGCTCGACTCCGCGGGCCGGGTCAGTATTTTGGGCGACGACCTCCGGTCAGTATTTTGGGCCCGTCTGGCCTTCAAATTGGACCCTTAATCATAGTTCCCGAACGGCCCTTTGGGCCGAGTGACCCTTCGGGCTGAGGGACCCTTTGGACGCCTCGGAACCTAGGGGAGCACGTGGCTTTCGCACCCCTACTCCTACCGCACTGCTGTCTGCACTACTGAGCAAAACCGCTCTATGGCATGCCTGTACCAAAAGTTATTAAACGCATTCGTGTTAGAACCCGGAGTGGCCCAAGGGCTTTTTAACAGCTCCAATGGACTATGATGAGTTGTTGGGTGAAAATTGGTGCATTCTGTCAAAGTGATACAAAATTAATGTTGTTGATGATCTTTTGCAAGCGTTCTGGACATGAACTCACTCAATCTCGAAATACGGTCACAGTCGTACCATCTGCTTCATGCTGCCTGCAATTACCGGTAGCCGAATTTTAGTGACACCTTAAATTCTAGCACAAGATTTCTTTTGGTGAAATGACAGTGTTACATTTAGGTTAAGATCATGGATTTTTTTCCGACCCGTTCTTTGTTATCTTGCGACAGAGTAACGAAGAGCGCCGATATTTCATCGTCGTTGACCAAGGCGCCACCTGCCGTCGTGATTAGTGCGTCCTCTGCCGGCGCAGGTACGCCATCCTGAACGAGTGCTGGCGTCTGATAGCCGACGGCGTGTTAGATGTACAAGACATGGACACGGTGATGAAGAGTGGCCTGGGGCCGCGCTACGCCTTCATGGGACCACTGGAGACAGCCCACCTCAACGCTGAAGGTGACGGACGCCCTGGACGAGCTGCACCGAGCCCGCGCTCTGGGAGGAGTCGGGAGCACTCTCTCTGAGCTCCGATGCTCTGCCATACTGTGTGGTTACAGTCAGCTTCTGGCGACGTGTCGCCCTGTGCCTGCCGCTGCAAGTGAGACCTGTTGTGCACTAACGTGGCGACGGCTAGGACCTCTAGGGCGCGTCAACTTCTGGTGATGTGCCGCCCTGTGCGTGCCGCTGCGAGTGAGGCCTGTTGTACACTAACGTGGCGACGGCTAGGACCTCTAGGGCGTGTGTGTTACCCGTGAGGTGGGGCTGATTTATCGTTCGCGTCCCTGCAGGCATGGCCAACTACTGCGATCGCTACGCCAAAGGGATCTTCTCGGTGTCGGAGACGTTTGGTCCGGTGCCGAGGATGGAAGGGAAGCTGGCGGAGGAGATGCACACCCAGATGACCCGAATTGTGCCACTGGAGAAGCTGCAGGTCTGTAGCGCACGCTGCAGGAGCGAGTACTGGTGCAGGCAGTGGTGGTGGTGCAACTGGAAAGGCTGCAGGTCTGGCGTGCGCTGGTGGAGTGAATGATATAGGGCAGCAGTCGCATTGTATCGCAATGGCTGCAGCTCTGTGCCCGCACTGGAGATGATTGTTTTGGGGCTGGTTTTTGAGGTCCTTTGTCTGGATGGACGAACATGACATGGTTACGGACTTCATGTGTTGACCCGGGTCTCCGTGGACGCGGACCACGTTGGCACGTGTTCCTTGACGCTGTTTCAGGAGCGCCGAGCCTGGAGAGATGCCCGCCTGGCAGCCCTGGCCAGGCTGAAGAAGGACATGGACAGTGGCAAGTAAACGACCGCTCTCCCTCTGAGTCCCGCACATGCCTCTGTCGACCGAGCTCGACTCGCCGCCAACAGTGGACACCAACGCTGACCCGCTACCTCTGCTCATCAGTCTGAAACAGACTGTATTACTTGGGACCCATCGTGCTCCAGACATGTGTGCATTCATTTGTTGGTTCCAACTGCTCTTATTCGTGGCCAGCTGTCTGTAACCCGTGCCAGACTAAGCCAGGCCAGTAAACCGCTGAGCAGTCCCACATGTATGTTAGGCATATGTACCACCCCGGGACAAACGCCAACTGATGGGCCGAATATGATACGGGAGTTGAGTGAAACCAGTGATGGACCGAGCACAGCCGTGGTTGGATGTGTTTTGCGGCGAAACCTGCATACAATGCATGCAAGCGATTCTGTGTGTTGTTTACGGAAGCTCGAATAGGCTGGGACTGAATTCACATGCTATTTTTGCAGACGTGGCTCAGTGTGTTCACATTAAACATCGATGCCATACTTACGATGTAGCTTAACCTGTTAGAGAGCCTGCATCCCATCTCACCCGTGAAGGAGTGACGGTTCAAGCAGGGAGCTAGAATCGCTTTTAAACTAGGGTGGGAGTGAAAAATTACCATCCAAAAAGACTGTGTGGTTGTGAAAAAATGAATTAAAAAAAACGGAATTTATAAGCTCGTGACGGATGCTTCAGCAAACAAAGACATTTATCTCAACTTGGCATGGACGTAATATCAGAAACCTGACAAAAACATTTTTCTTTTTAACATCTTATGCCATTAAGGCGAAACAGAATACATTAACACGCGCTCGGGTGGGGGGCAAATTGACCCCCCCTCCCGAGGGCTTTCCCGAATGGTTTTTGAACAGCGCGGCGTGGCCGCGGCACATTTTACATAGTTGTAGAAACTTGCATAGCAGATCGCTTGGCACACCAATTTTAGATGTACCTTGTAACGTCGCTGACCTATGACAGGTCAAAGTCAGCCCATGGTTTCAGCGAAGGCAATTTCTAGGAAATCGTTCAATCGGATAAACTACGGAGTGTTTGACTACGGTAGTCAGGTATGATGGTCAGACCAAGGTCAAAACCAACCTGATTTATTACTCTAGGGGTTGCTGTATGGGATAGTTGCTGGTGCTCACTTCGAATTCATTGACGGCAGGAACGGCATTATACATTTTTGGTTGACTTCTTAGAGGTCAGAACAGGCCATTGAGCTAAGAGGACGCGGGTCGAACGTTTTGTTTTAGGAACATACCGCCCAACGTAATTTTTGTCGCTTATTCAAATGAAAACGCAGAGCAGCCTTGTATCATTTTGGTCACTATGACCTTCAAAGGGTCAAACAAGGTCAATGACCTCAAATGGGCTTGTGACCTTTTGCTTAGAGACAGTTGTCTAAGTTCTGGGGTCGCTTTGGAGACCAACCCGGAATTCGACCTTAATTGACCTTATTCGAGATGAAGGTCATGACCTAGGTGGCTGGAACTCTAACCTAATAGAGTTCACGTATAGGTTAAGACACCCAGTAAATTTGGTGTCTCTAGCTTTCTTAGTTCCCGAGATCTCAGCGGGGGTTTCAAATTAACCCCCCTCCCACCCCCACGCCCGAGCGAAGGGTACGTCGCCGGCCAACCGGGCGCGTGTTAAAGTATAATGTTTTCATGACAGCATTATGAGCATGAAAAATTATTAACATCAATAATTTGATGCCGCACTTTTCAATTCCCTTCCAAAGCACTTTTAAAACAGAACAAAGCAAAGCAAAGCAAATTCAGTAACAATGCAACGACAAAAAAATTCAACAAGCGCAAAATACTCAACCAAAAAACATTGGACTCGTACACATCAGCCCAGCACCAAGTCAAACACAACAGACATACTTCTGGCTTCTGTTAAGGTGGAGTCGGGGAAAACAAACATTTTGTCACTGTTTCTTACAAAATACCAATGCTTATTTCAATGAAAGTAGCCTATTCCTAACCTAAGGAGACCTTACATCATCTCATCCTGTAAAACCTGTTTGTATCACAGCAGCAGTTATGACTTAATGATTCTTGCACAATTACTATTGCCACTTGCCATGCACTTGACCAACTTAACCTAACTAAGAGTAGCCCATATGATGAACATCATCTCAACTCACCTATCTGTTGACAGCAGCACTTGTGATAAAAACCTGATACTTAAAGCTAGTTTTTGGCTGGTTCCAACTTGCATTTTTGTTCAGTTCACTTTTGCATGCTTGTTGATATCAGACAAAGTTGACAACATGCAAATTAAAACACTTTAAATCACTGAACAACTTATTTTGATTGTCATGGTTAGCCTGTGCCACGGACAATAATGGGTGTGCTCCACAAAACAATCTCTCTTCTCCAAAAATAACATAGCCTTTAGGTGATCATGCCAGTATTGCTGCTGGCTTTTTCAGCTGCAGCAAATGCATCCATTTGGGCCGGTTTATTCATATTTAATGACGAAGTTTGAGATGTTGGCTTCACATCTTAAATGGGATGGTCTGACTATTTCTAGCATAGCAATGTTTAACTCATATTATAATTGTATGCAGCTTAGGGTATCTCTGTGTTAAAAATATAGTGCATACATACAGTACAGTCATTTGCCAGTCAGCAAACCATGACAACTATAGAAAACACCTGGTTAAAGCAGCCATGAGGGACCACTTTAAGAAATTTGGGACAAATAACCAAGAATATGTAACAAAGTAAGCCAATTGCATGCCTTGAGGCATCATAATTTGTCTTATGGCAAAACTCGATGCATTAAAACAGAAAATGGCTAACATCTCTACAGGGCAGAATTTCGCAATCAAACACTTCCATATTAGCTGCGTCATGTCTGTCCTAAGGCTCCATATGGCAGCATATTCTAATGATGCCATTCAGAGGCAGCATTAGGCAAGGCTATTTTAAGCCTTGTCAGGTAGCATGGTAAGTCAGAAACTCGAAGAGCTTGGATTTATCCTCATTGAGCACCGCCATGAACCAAGAAAACGGTTAACCGAAGGTTTAAGAGGGCAAAAATGGCGTTAAAAAGAAGTCCCGTGCTTCAAATTGTCTCCCTCATTCCCTGTGAGTTGTTCACGCTTGGGTGCCTATCAAACATGTTTGGGCGGCTGGCGAATTTATCCCATTTATCTATGAAATACGTACAAACTTGCAGTTGGAGCATCTTGCAGAGATACTGTTCAACATTTTAAGTAGCAGATGGTACCTCTAAAGGCAATCAAAAAGGAAGGAAGAATAAAGTGGTGTCACACTGGTATGATACCAAGAAATACAAAAGTAGCTAAATAAATATACAGACTGATACTTTCCCCGTAAAATTTTTGTAATCGGCTGGTTTGATTTAAAATCTGTTAATATAAGTGTTCAAATGGCGATATTCATCTCGTAAGTTTAAACTAAAAGACATTTTTTGAACTTTTCTCTCCCGCATTTCGGGGGCGATGCAATTTGGTAGTCAAGTTTCCTCGGGAAAAAATTAGTATGTTGAGTAAAATTATCTACGAGGACTTGCGGGTGTTTGCACCAGCCTCTTCTTTCGTGGTGTGGTGGTGAGATAAAAAAAATAGGGGATGCGTGAAAACCTTGCATTTGGCGCACAGCTGCAGATTGTGATGCATTTTGTAAGCAAACCAAACTTAATGTGTGCAAGCGGCTGTGGTTGCTCGGGTTATTGGGCTTGGAGGTACCTGGCGCTCTTGCTCTGTGGATACATGGACATGATTCAGATGTAGGTGAGGCAGGACATAGCCATAGGTGTCCAGGTTCAGCGGAGCCTCGTTTATGTTTGGTGGTTTCAAGTGAGCTCGGCTTTGGATGACATCTGAAAACCTCATAAAAGGAAATAGGAGTTTGGCCTGTGCAATTACACAGTGTCAGGCAGGAGTGAAAAATTCAAATAAAATATGAGGAAAAGGAGTGAAAAATTTCTCCTCATAGGGTGTTGCTTTAACCCAAAGTCGGCAAATCTAGGACACTGGGTTAAAGTTACCACAAACGATCACAGGTGTTTGCCACCGGCCGGGTTGGCCTGCGGCCGGCGGCAGCAGCCGCTCAGGTTCAGGTCAGGTCAGTGGGCGGAGCCGACTGCGCCGAGTGCTGCGGCATGGCAGAATTTTGACACCAAATTCTGCTGTTGAACCGGAATTTGCTGATCGGACAAGCACGGCTTGGTGTGAGATCCGATCCCAGAAATGTATTCACCCGAAAAGGTTTGGACTGACTTTCTGACAAATCAACTTAGAAAATATTACATGCATCCGTGAGCGTCTAGCACCATGGTTGATGTGCATTTGAACGGTTAACACGGCCAGCTTACCAGCCATCACCCCTGCTTACGTTGCAGGGGTGACGGTTTTGGCACCATAGCTGAACGCCTCACTGACCAAATGTCTCAAAAATCGTGGTTGATCGGCTGTATGCATGTTATATAATAATCTAGTCTCATACGACTCCAATATTCTTCCGTAATTTGACACCGGTTAAAAGCTATGATTTGCCCGAATGAACAGTTGTTGTTTGTTTTACTTGCATTCGTGGTTACTGGACACCACGTGGTCCTATGTACGTTGTCATTCACATTAAAACGTTTTGAACCAATGCTGGGTAAAATGCCCAGCTCCAAAAAAGAATGCGTAACGTCATAGCACCTACGCAAACCAGTGCATTGACGTCAGCCATCTGGCGTCAGCTTGCTCGGTTTATCTCCGTCCAGTAACGCCTGCTTCGACTTTGGGACGACAAAGAGACAGTATTCTCTGAATTCATGCACGGCTACTGCTCCATGGAGACCAGTGGCTGTCAAGTCCCGGATTCGCCATATCTGTGAAGTTGGCGATTTATTCGGAATTTATTTAGCGACTATTTTCGATTTCACTGACAACGTGTTGTGTTATCCATATTGACATGAAAGAATCGAAACTGACGGTTTTTTTACGATACCATGTGATTTTCAATGTCATATTCAAGGGCAAAGCATGTGGACTCCGTGCCATCCAAAAGTTCCCAAGTGATTTTAAACACTCAAGGGTCGATAATATTTACCAGAGCAGTAAATAACGTAGGTGAAAAGTTCTCGAAAATTCAAGGTCACCTTTCAAGGTTCAATTTAGGCTCAAGGGATGGGGAACTCCATACCACCAAAATAACTGGTTGATTTCAACTTTGCAAGCGAGAGAATATTCACAGCACAATAATCAGCGTCCGTCAAAATATTCTGACCTCTCTAGGTCACCCTTCCAGGTCCAGTTCAAGCTCAAGTGACAGGGAAATCCGTATCATAAAGAGTTGTTGGCGATTTTAGCCTTATCAAGCACCAGAATACTTATCAGTGCAAGACTAAGCGTTCGTAAAATGATCCCCGCCAGTCAAAGTCCCTTTCAAGATCAAATTCAACCTCATATGATGGAGAATTTCATATCATCGAATCATTACCGACCAAACTCAGATTTTTAAGCATTCGAAATATCACTAGCGTGTCAAATGGCATCTGTCAAAAAGTTCTTACCTCTCAAGGTCACATTCAGGTTCAAATTGTCTTGTTATGTGTTCGTTCGCGCCTTCGCGGTCCCGGATCACACACACGACGTTACACATTTGGCGTCTGTAGTTTGAACTACCCCACCGGAGTCCAATAGAATCGCGCCAAGGTACACGGTGGCGCAAGAGGCACAATAGCGATGTGGGGGAACCGGCTCCCAAATTGGGGACGCTATGCATTTAACATGGCACAAAACATGACACAAATGGCTGGAAACTCCATGTCATCGAGAAACATCAGCCAATTTCAGCTTTTCAAGCGCCAAAATATTCACCAGCACAAGAATTGGCGTCCCTAAAAAACTCCTGACCGCTCAAAGTCCCTCGTTGAAGTTAAGCGCAGGTTCGACAGACGAGAATCTCCATATCATCTCCTACATATGGATAATCTCCATATCATATCATCTGTGACATGATATTAAGATGATGTGATATGGAGATGATATGATACTGAGATTATATATATATATATATATATATATATATATATATATATATATATATGTATACCTCTCTCTCTCTCTCTCTCACTCTCTCTCTCTCTATCTCTCTCTATCTATCTATATCATATGATGCATCATACGATATATATCATATATCATATATGATATCATACCATATCATATCATCTCCATATCAACTCCATAGCATCGAGAAACATCAGCCAGTTTCAACTTCTCTTACGCCAAAATATTCATCAGCACAAGAACTAGCGTTGCTGAAAAACTCCTGACCGCTTGATGTCCCCCGTTCAAGTTAAGCTTAGGATGGAATGACGAGAATCTCCATAGCGTCAAAAAAACCTATTTTAGCTTTTGAACTAGCAGAATATTCGCCAGCGTAAGAAGCAACGTCCATCAAAACGTCTAGAATACTCATAGTTGCCTTTCGAGGTCAAAGCCTCGTTCAAAGCATGGAAAACTTCACATCACCAAAACATTACCAGCCGATTTTAACTTTGAAAACACCAGAATGCTCACCAGCCCGAGGACCAGCATTCGTGAATATATATTATATATAGTATGATGTAGAATAGCATGATGGTATGTAATGTATTCTATGTACATAAATACATGACATACCATCCTTTATTCAAGGTCAACCGAGCATCCAAGGCGCTTAAATGACGTCATTCAAATCCTGTCACTGGTTAAGCCACGTGCTGAAGGTAATTTACGATGATGGCATGGTCCATTAAACATAGCAGATAAAGCCTAAATACAAGACAAAAATATTCATTATATTTACAGTGACAGCAGTTGCAAATATGAAATGCGTTTAAAGGACCCGAATCAAGCTAGCCAGCATAGAATTTTCATAACAAAGTACGAGATTTATGCACATTGCTACTTACAATGCACGAAAGCTGCTATAATCAGAATATTCCTGCTCAGCTATATGGCTGATGACAGTAAAGCCGTCTCCATCCAGACCGGCGTGGACATGTACCGGTCACACCGCGAGCATCCCAGGAACGGATGTCGTGTTACGGGGGGGAGGGAGCGTGTTACGTCCCAGTGGTGATGTGAGCGCCGGTGGTGTAACGGGCTCCCCTCGACCACGCCGGCGGCGAACAACTCACTGTGGTTGTCCTTCATACAAACACCATAATGAGGAGTGCGTTATCTTGTCGTCAATGACGGACCGGAGGGGAGGGGGGGGGGGGTGTTCCCCGGCGTTGTTACAGGCCACACTACGATACCTCACACCAATATGCTTCGTGTTGTTCGACCATCCGAACATCCGATGGTACATTCGAGTTCTGAATCACACATGGTCGGTTCCGAATATACGCTGTTTCAGCGATCTCAGGGAAGGGAATTGATGTATGGCGCTAATGATGCAGTCCAACGCGGTGAGATAGGATCTTATAGCTTCCCTCTCTCTGCTCCGTATCACACCGAGGTTACCCGTTCCATCATGACACGGATTCAAAACGATCTGTCTTACATTTGCTTTTGCATTAGTTTTAAACAATGAAATGAAAGGAACATGACGCATTCTATGACATCGAGTGTGTACACTGAGAATATTGCTCAATCAGCGCTTGATCGTTCCCGAATATGTGCCTTATTAGCAGCAGTGATAATTTTCTTCACCAAACGCAGCCAATGCAACATCATGACTGCCGAGAAGACTATTATTCGCATGGGTTGGGCCAGCATTTTCACGCCAATGTGCTGCCAATCTCTGTCGTCCATCCTTCAGTGCTGGGCCCGGCCGCTCCAAGCCTGACAAATCGCCGTCGTCCGCAACAGGGCTTCTGGGGGCACCACCGTCGCGCAGCTCGCCTGCCGCTCACTCGGCGTCCTTTGCCTTCTCCTCCATGTGGTAGCTCGCGCCGCCGGCAGGGTGCAGCGCCGTCGATCCGTAGCCGAACCGGGCCACCGGACGGTGGCTGTACCCGTGCGGGTGCTTGATGTACCCGTGCGGGTGCTGTAGGTACCCGTGCGGGTGCTTCACGTGCACCGCGTAGCCGTGCAGTATCTGGACGATGACCCTAAGCATAATCCCGACATGGGACAAGGTGCTGTCGGCATTCATGACTGACTGGTGCGCCGCCACGTCCTCTGTCGCCCCCCCCCCCCCCCCCCCTGTCAGAGCCAGCTATGCGCCACGTGAACTAGGTTAGGGAAAAGCGTGGCCGCCCTGTCCCCCGACCGGAGAGGCGGAAAGCCTGTCCACTTCGTGGACGGTAGCGTGTGTTCGCCGGTCGTCTTCCGAAGACCGCAAGGGATAATCACCCGTACCAGCGATATCTGGGACAGCGTCGTGCCGCAGCGCCGCACAGTCTGCAGGACTGCGTCGAGCAAAATCGAGCGCTGGGTCGCAGAACATGTCATGTCAAGTTCATTTCAGAAGCTATTGATATAGCCATTTCATCCTGGCAGTCACTTGGATGCCAGTTGGCCTAATCAAGGAGAATGATCACCTACGTATCATTATCTCCCCACCCCATAACACGAGAGCACAAGACAACGCAGAATTTCGATCGGATCGGTGCGGCTGCCAAGGTCATTTATAGTGATGGTTGAAAACGCAAAGGAATAAATTTGCTGCACGCTTGGTTGCACGGGCCATACGCGGAACTAGAGATGATTAAATCCATCAACGCCGTCACTGGGCTGCTTACTCTGAACGTTGTGTTCTGCGAGCTATTTTATCCTCCCACTTCCTCTGAGAACTTGGTTATTTGCCCCGGGAGATTCTTGCAAGCCTCCTTCCGCGAGCTTCGAGTCCAGAATCCATTTCGCTGCTGGCATTGCCGTAAGCTTGCGATCGCTTTTTCTACAATTGGGCGGGTCCATCGTTGATTTATAGTATTGATTTGTACTTTTAATCTTACAAATGCACCGCGGCTGGAAATTCAGCTGGCCTTTATGTAACGTACCAAGGTACGGTTGTAGAAATTTTCGGGCGATTTGTAACGCTTTGTGTGGGGTTTTGTAGATTACTAATATGTAGTCGTTGTTTGTAGGATTCTGTTTTATGAAACAATTTTTACAAACACACCTACAGATTTACGAACTGCAATGATAATCTACAACAAGCTGCCTTTATGAGGAACGCTACCTGGTTTTGCGAAAAAAAACGTCAGCTATTGTTAAGGAAAACGTTGGTTAGCCTTTTCTTGGGTCAGCCTACACGCTTAAAGCTGCGGCATGTTGCAGTTCATTTCCGTTCTTGCCCCTCCACCTGTGCTATTAGCGGAAGACCTACCGACATTTTCAAGCGGGCACCGCGTATGAGACAGTTTGTATAGCAAAAGCATGACGTATGTTTCTACAGGAATTTTTATTTGGCACAAAACGAGCATGATATTGACAGCGTTGTGTTTAGTTACCTGGTGAAGCAACAGTGCAGAAAGATTTGCTGTACTTCTCCGGCCCAGTATTCCCGGTTTTGCTCGCATGAGGGTAGGGCTCAGTGTAGCATCGTTGGGAGGGGGCTCAAGTCACCATTGGGGGGGGGGGGGGGGAGGGGACTCAGGCTTTCCCAAAAGTATGCATATAAAGTGATGACTCTGGGCACACTTAGATCCAGTTGTTGGTGGAAATCAATTCTCGGTACATTGATCCAATGGTTCTAATATGGCATGGTCCTTATGCAGGATGTTTCACTTTCAGGCGTTTATGTTAAAAATGTTGCGCTTAAATAAAACATATGCATTGATATATTTTTGCATTACATATACATGAACCCTTGGAACAATTTGTTTTTGTTTTTATAGCCAGTGTTCACGCCAAGTACAAAGTTTCCAGGTCAGCGTCTAGAACACGAACGCACTTTTCCAACTGCTAGGATGTACCACAACTGCGAGTGTCTTGCCAATAGCGTGTTTAGCCGCCGAGGGCTGCATCTATAGTTCACACACTACAGCGGTTGTATGCAAGACCCCGTTATAAATGTCTGTTAGCTTCACTGGATAGCCAGATAGCGTGTCTGTGGCTTTTTTGGCATTATTACTTGCGCTTTTTAAACTCACGCTTCAATTCAAGCACCCTTGCGAATTACACCGATGTAATAACTCACCCGCCGTGCATGACCTTTAATAATTATATATTATATATATACTTATATCTATATATATATAATATAATATATATATATATTATATCTAATATTGTGATAATCACATGATATCTAAAAACTATACATATATAGTGCATATATATATATAGTGGATATATATACACATATATATATATATATATGTGTGTATATATATATATATATATATATATATATATATATATATATATATATATATATATGTCTGCTCCGTTGAGACTCAACTGAAGCTAAAATTTCCGCTGAAGAACTTCACTGTTAAGTGATAAATTTTGGAAAAGCAGATATCAGAAATCAGCGAAGAGGATACGCTGGGACAGTTATCTTCTTGAGCTAGTCGTGAGCTGCATTTCTTTAAGAACTCAGGACAGTAAAGGAGATACGAAAACCGAAAATTGATGTCCTCTGGCCATAAGGCATTCAAGAATTGTCAGACATTCAGGGGCTTTCAATTTGCCAACAACGTCTCAGTAGGCAAAGGCCCGGAAATGACCACAGAACCTAAGACCTATCAGAGCGGTGCCAATGAAGCAAAGCGGCTAGTACTTAAGAATACCCTCAAGATGTGCAAGGGAGGTGCAAGGGGGATAGCCATGGGATTTTAAGCAACCAACGTTTCGGTGCAGGGTAAACGGTGAACGATGGTGTGGTGTGCATAACGGTGGTGCATGCAGTATGTCGGAGACAAAGCGGGGTGAAGAACGCACTTCAGATGGCGCTGCGTTCGGTTTGCCAACCACCGGGTGGAATACTGACACCAGGGAGAGACCTATGTTTCCGCTGCTCGTTCTTTTGACGGATTACAGACAAGTTTTTGTCTCATCTGCGATTTCCTGTCCTTGTTCTCGGAGGTTGTTTTTTATAGCTTTTGCAGAGATGCACATTTCCAGTAGCAGCAACAGAGCATAACAAAACCGTGCTGTACTACGCTAGCCGTGCAACCGAAGAAACGGTACATTGCCCGTATATGAACGTATAAACTGTTCGTGCTGCGTCAGGTGAGCGTTATCTCCGCCCTTCGGTTCAACATGTGAGAGCCACCCCACACCGTATGGACAATCTGGGAGGTGATCTTTGCCCCCCCCCGCCACCTGACCTGACCTGACCTGACCACCCCGGACCTGATCGACGGTCCGGCCGGTGAGAAACGTCCCTTCCGTGTAGTGTTCTGGTGAGAACTGCCCTGTGCAGCCCTGTGAAGACGTCGGGTGAGAAAGTGCTCCTTTTGGATGGAGACACTCGGACAGACAGGAACCGCCTCTTCCCATTAGAGACAATGTTCCTGACGAGAGCCATCCCTACCTCTGAAGACAGTCCTCCAGGTGATAGCCACATATCTGCTCTGGAAACGGTCCTCTAGGTGAGAGCCATCTTTCCCTCTGAAGACAGTCCTCCAGGTGAGAGACACATATCTCCTTCGGACACAGTCCTCCAGATGACAGCCATCCCTTCCCTCTGGAGACAGTCCTCCAGGTGAGAAGCCACACCTCCCGTCTGGAGAAAATCATCAAAGATGAGAGACATTATTTCCTCCGGAGATAGTCCTCTAGGTGAACACGATCCCTGCCCTGTGGGAACAGTGCATCACGTGAAAGCTACCCTCGTCCTGTGGAGACAGCCCGTTGGATACCAGCCGCTTCTGTCCCTGAAGATATACCGGCAGATGAGAGCCTGACGAGACAGTCCATCAATTAGCCGACACCCAGAGGTGCCCCGTGGAGACATTCCACCAGATGAGAGCCACCCTACCACATGACGACAGATAAGACCAGCCTTTTTGCTGTGGAGGCATACCGTCAACCGAGAGGCACTCCCCCCCCCCCCGTGGAGACAGATTTGAGACACGATGACCTGTGGGGGGCAGGCCGGCGGCGCCCGGCGCGCCTGCGCGCGGCCGCCCGACCCGGCCGGCTGCCAGTCGGCCGAGATCGACCCGACGAGGAGGGGCCGCGCGTGGTCCGGCAGCAGCAGCGCGGACGACCAGTCAAGCTCGGTGGGGACGGCAGCGGCAACAGCCATGACCGGCAATGGCAAGAAGGTCGGCATCGTGGGCAGGTGAGGGGGAGGCACGTCTGGAGGTGCGGTGCTGTGAAGCTCTGGAGAGGGGGGGGGGGGCAGGTTGGCTCTGTGGTACGCTGAAGGTCTAAGGGTCATGTTGCGCAGGGGTTTGGAACGTAGGGCTTTGAGTCTACATGCGCTTGCGTGGAGCGGTTGGAACGGAGATGGGCTACCACGTCAGTACGACAAGATCTAAGTGGCTGAGAGGCTTGTGCGCCTGTTGGGTATCACGAGATCTGGGTTCGACTCCTGCATCGGGAAGCTGTCACCGGCATATTTTTGCCATGGCGTGGCAGTGCAAGTAGTCTCGTCAACTTCAGGCGGATATATTTAATACAACGATAATGAACGCTAAAGGGCACACCCTACACCTGCTGTGGACCTCTTAATGAGGGATGTGTTCTGAGCACTGACTGCTGACCATCGTTCCTGTTGACCAAAGCCCCTCTGACCCGCCTGGGGCTGCAGTAGACTGATTTATGTAAGTTATAGGCCCCCGTCATGCCCACGGTACGCAAACTGGGCGGTGAAGGCTTACTTGAATCCGGCTATCTGACGTGATTGGTATGTTGTAGTGGTCGGTTTGTGCCGGGGTCATCTCTGAACTTCCCAGCTCCCTCTTGTAGAAACACTGTGGGCTGCTTATTATTGCATAGTCACAGCTTCCGTAGTCCGGCTTTCTCCGATCTCACACCTGCGTTAGCTAGTTAAATTGTGTTTGCGCACATCTGACCTGATGTCTCTTCCGTCAGACAATGGGCAGATTAATCAGGCTCCGTCTTCCCATGTCTGACCCAGGGCTTTCTGTGACCCCACGTCTACGTTGCAGTGGGCTGATTGGTCGCAGCTGGGCGATGCTGTTCGCCGGGGCTGGCTACCAAGTCAGTCTGTTCGATGCCGTCGACTCGCAGGTTAGCACGCACCGTCTGCACGGCTGCGTATTGGCCCTTTCCGTCTCCGTTCTCGTTAGTTGCTGGCTCAAATGTTAAGTGTGAGTTCTGACAGAGAGAGAGAGAGAGAGAGAGAGGAGAGAGAGAGAGGAGAGGAGGAGAGAGAGAAGAGAGAGAGAGAGGAGAGAGAGAGAGAGAGAGAGAGAGAGAGAAAGAGAGAGAGAGAGAGAGAGAGAGAGAGAGATATATATATATATATATATGTATATATATAGATATATAGATATATAGATATATATATATATATATATATATATATATATAATACATATATATATATATATATACATGTATTGAAATATTTTGGCAGAATCCTGTCTTTGATGCATGTTTGATTAAAATTAACTGCTGACTCAGCATTGACGAGATTTTTGATGCATCTCTCTAGTTTCCGGACCTTTGACTTGGCATCACCGCTTAGATTAAAGATGGTTCGCACAAAATTACTCATATATTCATCGCTCCTTCCATTCTAACGTTTCGAGATTCCATCTCGTCGTCGAAGAAGACTAAATGGCACAAGAAAAAGTTTTGAGTTTTAAAGGATGAAAAATTGTGCACCTCTGTTGGAAAAGATGCGTGGATGAAACATTTTAGGATGATGCTGAACACTGAATGGGCTGATGAATGAAAGAAAGCTTCCTTCGCCAAATTGGCCAATTATGGGCAACATTGCCACCAAAGCAAGCCCTAGTTGCGCACGTATCTCCACAACTCCACACACATCTACAACACGTGTTGCTCTGTTTTTACTTTTTGTTCTCTTTTTACTAAATGGTGTTGGTGAAAAGTGGATGCGCACCACCGTAGGCGAGTCGACGGGCAGTGGTCTCGAACAATTTCCTTGCGGACGGGAAGCTGTCTCCACACACACACACACACACACACACACTCGCTCTCTCTCTCTCTCTCTCTCTCTCTCTCTCTCTCTCTCTCTCTCTCTCTCTCTCTCTCTCTCTCTCTCTCTCTCTCTCTCTCTCTCTCTGACTCGTTTTTTTCGCCTGTAACGCGTAACCGGATACGCGTCCGTGCTGCGCCGTTGTCAACGCGTCAGCGGGACGCTCGGCTCGCTAACGAAAACAACGCACTTAGACTGACTCGTTTGACGCAGATGCATTGCCTTGTTTACATTGTATGCTAATTATTAGATAAGCCGGATGTGGTTACCCGTAGACGCAGTTGACTTATGCAAGGGTGGCGACATAGCGCGCCTCTCCTTCTGCTTTACGTGGGCTCACACGCGCATTATAATTGCACAAAGCCGAAGGTTTGAGAACGCCCCATCACCAGTGTTTGGAGGCCGCACGCCGGCGCCGCCCAGCGGCCCCGCCGTTTATAACCTGACGCATCCTGCGTAGCGTCAGACGGGCAGCGACGGTCAGAGAGAGGCGGACGCGACCCGACGAGCATCGTCGCGACGTTACATTTCGCAAGCGAACCTGGACTGAATATAGTTGCCTTTTCACGTCTGTTCTCTGATGAACGTTGGTGAGAAGAAGAACACTACCCACAAGAATAAAGCTTTACATTGGTGCCGTGACCCGGATCAAGAACCTGCGGATTATCAATGTCCAATCGTCCCCTCGTATCACAACTAGGTACCGCTATCGAAGTTCAGGAATCAATCCACGCAAGCTATTCGAGTCGCTGGATAACGGATAAAGACTTGGATTTTCTGGCCTCTGGTACCTGTACTTACTGGAAATTATTACAAGACAGTTTCGCAACTGACCAGACCAATACTTTGGACAAGCTGTGTGCGTATCATTGCACATGTTAAGAAAACCGTCGAAAGAAAAGGAAGCATTTCTACTCTTGCCACAATCCCAACAGGCGGGAGTTTTGCCAACTGTGTGGCATTTGTCATGTGTGTCATTGTGACCATATCACTACCTCCTGTTACGCCTACCATCGTTGTTCCTGCCTCCCTTGCCTCGAGCGCTGTTGTGGTTTCTCCTCCGCAAATCCTTCCGCAGCAGACCTTGATGAGCTGATTGAAAAACCTTATCAAAAAGCCCAACGTCGATGCACGAAATATATCAGACAGCTCCAAAATCCTGTCCTTTCTCATCCAGACTATAAAGCTCCTGAAGTCTCGTTACTTGGTGAAGAAAACTGGGAAAACGGAAGCATCGCTATCGGAAGAGGAACACCCGTCTTTATTGAACCGGGGGCTGGACGGTCCCCAAACCACACGATCTACCCACCCGTAAACGAAACAAGAAGCGAGCGCAGCCGCCGACTCCTCGCTACCTACAATACCACGAACATCTCCGCCCCTGCCAACCAGGCAAGCGCTGCAACTCCGGAGAGCACGACCGGAAGGACGACGCAGCTCGAAGGCGCTGAAACCGAGCTCGACGTGCAGCCTTCCATCTCTCTCATCTACGAGCACGAGGCACAGGACTGGTGATATCCGGTACATCAGGTTACTTCATCAATAAGGTACGACGCTGACTATCCTGTGTTCCATTTCGCAATCCTCTCAAACACCATAGCGCATGCACCTCAGGAAATTCCCCTGCCAGAGGAACTCTTGCATTCGACAGAGCTGTCGCATAAGGTGTTAAAAGGCTTGGCAAATCTGTACAATCTTTTGAACATAAATTCCATCAAAACCGGTTGTGCACATTTTGACGGCTTAAATGCTGGAAATTTGTACCAATGGATGGCTGACATGGACCGCATTCATCAGGACTGCAATGGCAACGATGAAATCACGCTCTCCGCGGCAGGACGTCTCATAACCGGTACAGCAAAATGTTCTTCTTCTTTTTGCGCAACCGAGACCACAACTGCACGTGGCTCCAAATGAACGTCTTGTTCATACGTTTTTATTCCAACCTGCGTGACCCCGACATCCTGGAAGAAAAACTGAGCCGTACCACTCAAAAACCGCGCGACCCTGCGCAGTCTTTTATGAGCGCTTGAACCAATTAGCCGCCGAAGCGTACGGAAACGATATAAACACCCCAGGCGAACAAGAAGCTTGGCCAAATTATTCATGAACGGACATGTGGACAAGCAGATTGCCAACAAACTGCTTCCCCAATGGCCTTTGACTCTGAACGCCGCCCTAGATGTTGCACTCATGGAGGATAAATTTTACAGGCAAATAGAAATGCGGGACAGAGAGAAGCCCATGGAAATCGATTTAGTCAAACTAGCCACAGACCCCTTTCAGAAAAAAATTGAACAACGTACGGAGACAGTCAATGTGCTAGCAGTCAGAATGGAGGAAGGAAACCAAACGAAAACACCCCAGGGAGTGCAACCGTAACAAGCGAACCATTATAGGTACACGCCTCAAAAGCAGTACCAAAACCAAAAATGTTTCATGCCGCCCAACCCTTCTGGACAAGTTAAACCATACCCACCACCGCAAGGAAATCTTCACAGGACGCAAACCCATCTCGGACTAGACCCAGGCTCTATAGAGAGGACCCGGCACGACCTAGGTATCAGTTTACTGAAGACCATAGCCCATTTGTCATTTTTGCCACATTCCAGGCCACATCCAACGTGTGTGTCTCAAATATGCCGCACAGCTACGTAAAGAGACCTCTCAAGCAGATGAACGGGAACGTTCGGAAAACTAGTAGGACCTCCATCCAGTCGAGCAGGTGAAATTTGCAACATAGATGTGAACAAGAAATGTCCTTTCATAGACGTTTACATAGGCAAAAACGGGTTTTGTACTCTTTTGGATAGTGGAGCCCAGTTCTCGCTGGTGAGCGACGAATTCTTACAATTATGTGACGACGCTTTGATAAAGGAGACATGCCAGGAAAAGGTACCTTTAATATCTGCCGCAGCCCACCGATTTGAAGTCACAAAAATGGTAAAAATTCAAATTACATTGGGCAAAACCCGAATGTATCATTCATGTTGTGTGGTTACGGGAGTACGCCACGACATGAGTTTAGGCGTGGACTTTCTCAATGAAAGAAAAACTATCATTGATTTCGATAATCAGTTACTGAAAATTGGAAAAGCGTTGTTTCCCTTAAAGGAAAAACACAGCTGTCAGCAAGAAGAAAATAACTTAATAAGACTGTCAGAAAGCGTCCATACGTATCCTAGATCATTAGCTCAAATAAAATGTCAACCACCGGAAAGTGAAACTGCTGGAAAATAGTTTATTCTGACGCAACTTACGTCTTCCCCATGCTTTGAAGATGAGCCTAGAATTCTTTACCTAATGCACTGGTTCAAATGTCTAAGAGCAAGCACGTCCCCTGGGCTATTGTGAATGAGACAGGCAAACATTTTTAGTTTTGGAAAGGTTAAGTTTTAGGTAAAGCGTTAAATTCTAAAACCGAAGAGCAGAATGAAGTCAATCATGTAGAAGCAGAATAACAAACGATATCCATGGAATCAAACGACTAAATTGAAAATGTTCAACTTAGGACACATTTCGGAAGAACGGCGCATAGTTCTTGAACAGCTTTAAGGAAGAAACATTAAATTTTTGTGGTGAAAGATTTAGAGTTAACAACTACGCATGCTACCGAAATAGTAATAAACACTCAAAACGAACCACCCACTAGACAAAAGCCCTATAAGATTCCTCTGACTCAAAAGGCAGTTATGGATAAACACGTAGATGATATGCTAAAAGCAGGCATCATTCGCGGAAGCAACTCCCCATCGCTGTCACCTGTGATTGTAGTACTAAAAGAAGATGGTTCACATCTAATTCGTGTATATTTCAGAAAATCTAAACGCCATTTCCGTGGTACCCGCCGCCAGCATGCCTAGCGCCGAAGGCAGTCTTCCTTTTCTTCTGTTTTCTTTACATTTCTTCTTTGACCTGTCTTCATTCTTTAGGAAAATCTAAATTCCGCACCTGTTTGGATTTAAAAGCAGAATTCTGGCATGTCCCCTTCAAAGAGGAAAATGCAGAAAAAAGTCCTTTTGGGACAGATGCAGGTGTTTTCGGATACAAATACATGGGTTTTGGGTTAGCAGGCTGCCCAGCAGTATTCCAAAATCTGATAAACGTCGTTTTGAGCGATGTCAAACAATTTGCAGTTGCCGTCATCGACGACATTATCGTTCATAGCACCACTTTCGAGGAACATTTGCAGCATCTTGAGACAGTGTTCGACCGATGGAAATCTTAGAGAAGGCCGTGGGTTTATCTGAATGGCATCCTTTTACAGAAAGTACGTGCCACAGCTCAGCGAAATTGCAAGACCCTTGATAGCACTCCCTCGAGAGAACGCGAGATTCGAATTGAGTGGTCAAACGCAACGCGCATTTGATACCCTCAAGACTCGGTCAGTAAAAGCTCCAATATTGGCATTTACAGACGTCACCCAACCATTTTTAATATTTACAGACGCCTCGCAATACGCTTTAGACGCGGTGTTGATACAAAAACAAGAGGATCAAAAGAGAGTGATACAATACGCATCTCATCAGTTTACTGATGCACAAAAGAAATGGCCGACTATAGAACACGAAGTGTTTGGTATCGTGTACAGCCTACAAAAACTACTCCCTATCATCTTAGGAACCAATTTCACAATCTACACGGACCATAAACCGCTGAAACATATCTTCACAAGCGAAATCCAGAATCCTCGAATACAAAGATGGACTATCATAATGAGTGAATACGGCTGCGATATCGAGTATATCAGTGGTGCTAAAAATGTTACTGCAGATCTCCTCTTTAGACTTCCGAATTCGGAACAAGTAGAGACTTTGTTAGATGGCGAACAGATAGAGTGGCATCATCAACAAGGTGATACTTAAGAAATTAATGTAATTGACAATTCCCAGATACAAAACAAGGAAATAAAGGACGTTTCGTATACCGAACGCGTTGCTATGGCTTGGACAGATGCCGAGTGCAGGAATGCTCAAAAAGAAGATCCTTTGTTAGAAAAAAGCATCCTCTAATTACTAGAGGGAGACGATGATAAAGTGTAAGGATATTACATCGATGATGATTTCCTTTATCATTTAGCGTCGGGTACTAAAACACGTCTTTTGACCCGCGCTCAACTAGTTGTTCCTGAAAAATTCAAATATACCATCCTTCGAGAGACGTATGATGGATACTTTGGAGGTCATTTAGGCATCGAAAAGACCACTGACAAGGTCATGAAGTCATCCTTTTGGCCGGACATGTTAAAAGAGCTTAACATATACGTCCAAACCTGCGAAAGGTGTAATATGAAAAAGCTTAAAAAGGAAAGACGTCCATTACAAGAAATGCCAATGCCCAGTGCTCCGATGACTGAACTCGGCATTGATTTGACAGGACCCCACCCGATCACGTCTAAAGGAAACGTGTACATCTCTAAGGTAGTAGATTTATTCTCTGGATGGCCGGAAGCTTACCCCATTCCTAACAAAAATGTGGATACAATAGCTCAAATACTTTTGGATGAAATCATACCCCGTCATGGATGCCCTCGATCAATTTTGAGCGATCAGGGAACGCAGCTTTGCAACGCGTTTATAGATACTGTCAACAAAGACTTAGGAATAGCAAGGACACGCACGAGTAGCTACCATACTCAGACAAACGGAAAGACAGAAAGATTCCATAAGGTCTTGAATGAGATGATTGTCAAAAAGGTTAGTGAGGATCACACGAAGTGGGAACAAATACCACAGCCATGCTTAGCCGCTCACAGGGTTAGCAAAAAGTAAACAACCAAATGCTCGCCCTATTTTCTCCTGTACGGCCGGGATCCGATTTTACCTGTAGATGCTTTGGTGCAACCCCGTTACCAGTACTCTGGTGACGAGTATGTTACCCAAATGCTCGAAAATCTCCATCACGCATTAAAGCATGTCACAGAAAATATTCAACAAAGACGGGATCACAGCAAAAGGCTGGTTGACAAAGGTGCGCAAGCATCCTCATTTGAAACTGGCGATCAGCTTATTACTGCGATCCTAAGATCAAAACAGGGAATTCTTCGAACTTCACCCTGCACTGGAAGCCTTACTTTCGCATTGTAGCAAAAATCGGAGAAGAAAACTATGTCATCAAAAACATGTCAACCCACAAAACCAAGCTGGTTTATTCAGAAAATCTCCGAAATAAGGATATCAATGACGTTTGGAATAGAAATTACGACACCATGAAACGTCACATTTAAATTCATATGAGACCTGCATAAGAATCGCTTCGTGGCCAACCCCCCAGACTAGCAAAGTTAGCTTTTCGCAACGACGGTTCTTTGGTAACCGCTCACGAGCAGGACACACCCGTTGCAGACGTACCACCAGTAGATGATGATGGTGCTGACGACATCGATGTGGATCAGGAAATGATTAATGACAGAGAACCACCCTATGAGGAACAGACTTCTGATAGGACGGCTACACTGTTACCGGACAGAGAAAACAGCAATCCTGTGCTCTCACATGACTCCGCATTGCGATCGTAAATCCCCGCGCGACGACATGAGAATGGTTTCTGGACCCGTCTAGCTGGTCACAAACGACGAGATATGAACAGTCCTTTACCGGATGATAATCCACATGAGGACAAGTCGCCACGAATTTATGCCGTTCAGTCGAAAGACGACCCAGACATTAGTCATGCTGAGGCCAATGCTCCGGCACAAATTCTTAGCTGGCGTAAACTGGAAAGTGCTGACGTAACCGCCATATCTCTGATAATGATGTTCATCGCAATATCCTGAGAAAGTTTTGACTTCTACAGGGTGTTCTGGCAGCCAGCAGTCATTCTGATGCTACGCATCACCTCCTCCTACCCCTTGACCCTTACCTCAGGCGATCCCGGTGATGCATTTATACCAATGGGCAAAATTAATCCAAGCTACAATTCGTGGACAATGCTCTTTCGGTCAACACCTCGTTGATAAAACGACAGCTACATTCAGTGGAAAAGGCAACGTATAACCTTAAGGGCTTCGCGGACCACGTTGACCAATAACTATCTTGCGAGGCCACACTGCAGGTAAATCAAACGATAGCACGCCTTGTAGATGTTATCCAAGGAATATATGATGAAACTGTCTATCTTCATGATGCTTTTCTTCAGACATTACAGAGACCATTTACCCGACGACCCCGTCGAGGATTGATAAACGGTATAGGAAACGTCATGTCCTACCTCTTTGGCACTGCCACCGAACAGGAGATAAATCATCTCCAAGCCCAAGTCTCAGTCTTAAGCAAAGAAGAAAAAATTATAGCGCACAGTCTCAACGGAACCCTTGCTGTTTTGCGTTCGACACAAATTGCTGTTCGAACCAACCGCATACAGCTAAATGAAATAACACATGCTTTACCGAAAATTGCAAAGACTCGCGATGACGTAATTTATCATGTGGACCAGGCAATGGACGTCATAACCACTGCCACGTATATCGAATAGGTGTCAGATCCCATTCTTGGACTATGTCAAGTTTTGCGTAGGCTTCACTATCGACTGAACAGTTGGGATAATAAGCTGGCTCCCGCAAAAGTTGGAATTTTACATACTAGCTTGATGTCAACAAGAAATTTCCGAACAATCCTGCGGACAACCAAAAAAGAACTTCCCACGACTCTCGCTCTACCGTTTCTACGACAGAAACTCGGTCAGTACATCTGTTTTATTCGACCTAAAGTGGTGCAGAAAGACTCGGTCTTTCGTGTGCTTTTCTATATCCCGTTGCTACATGTAACACATGCATGCAACGTTTACAAATTCTTTAAATATCGCGTGCCACACGACGTACATAATATCTCACTGGAATGTACCGTGGGAACGTCTTTATTCCTCATGGCATCTGAAAACCGGCAACAGCACGTCCTTCCTGAGGACAGCGAGATCGAAACGTGTTTGCTTGCTAAATTGTCATTCTGCCAATGACATAAACATGCGTACCCCATGGCATCTGCTGTATCATGTCTGGTCGTTCTGTTTCGGAAAGAAGAGGCTTTTATCCATAAATTATGCTCCTCAATGGTACACCCTAGCAACCACGATCCAAAAGGTTATAATCTTGGACAGTGGTCAGTGGCTTCTGGTATCTATCAACCCTTTTAGGCTAGCTACGGCTTGCGCCGCAAACCAATCGAGTCAAATCCTCGTGGTTCAGGATAAAATCAACATCCTGGAACTCGCCGCGGGATGTTCAGCCTATAGTGATACACTTTTCCTGCCTCATGTTACTCTGGCGAATCTTAGCTTCAGCTTCCTCAGTTTTACGTCAAAGCTATACTCACTTAACAGCCGATACCTATCTGGCGCTCACCTTGGAACGCCTCGCTGAATCGTACGACCGCTACCATTTCCGCATTGCCTGGACTCACAGTCTATGGCCTACCTGCTGTCAAATATTTCGATTTGCCTTCAGCTGTCGCGCTGAGCAGTGACAGTCCGACGTCCTTCAAATATAGCATGTACGTTTTGGTAATTAGCACTGGTTTTGTCGTCATTGGCTGCTAGCTATGCGCTATACTTGCCCAGTTATTCGGACCTTGATCCCGCACCTTAGCTGCCGCTCACGCCGCCGTCATTCCTACTTCCCTGCTGCCCAGACCGATGAGATGACCGAGACCCAGTCAGCACCGGCTGAAGAAATACCCCTGGCTCCTGTTGCACCGGAACACGCAGCATCCCAGTCTACCGTGCCTGAGTCTGCAGTGATCATCGTCGGCGCTGCTTCTCCCCGCTCGAGTGGTTCGCCAGATCATGTCCCGGCCGCCGTGGCTCGTCGCCCCGCGCAACCGCGTGCCACGTCGCGATCTGTTCGACCCGAGATGTGAGGTCTACAGGCTTGTATATCGCCCCCGTTCCCTGGCATGTCTCTCGTGCCAGATGTGCTCTTAATGTATATTCCGCCGCGAGCTATGCAATGTTTATGTGAACCGCCGCAACTATTCAGCGCTGCGCACCATCTGGTATCCTGTGTAATGCAGGTATTTGACGTATATATATATATATATATATATATATATATATATATGCATATGTATGTATGTATATATATATATATATATATATATATATATATATATATATACACATATATATGTCGCCCGAGCGTGTGTGACCTGGTTTGGTATATGTATGTATGTTTTGCATTGTAGCGCAAGCTCTGTGCCCCGCGTTGTTTGGTACTGGCTTCATGCTCGATTAGATAATGGTACATGTTTTTGGGCTTGTAGGTCTAGCGTTGTGCGCTGATTAGGTTGCGCTGCGTCTCAGTGCGTGTTCACAAAGTTCGTGACGTGTCAGCCGTTATTCCCGAGCCCCTACGTACTTGGCTGACAGCACTGCTGCCAACTAATGATAGTTGTTGCCCTGCTATCATTCTTTTGTTGTTAGGGGAGGGGGGGCTATCGTAACGCGTAACCGAATACGTGTCCATGCTGCACCGTTGCCAACGCGTCAGCAGGACGCTCGGCTCGCTAACGAAAACAACGCACTTAGACTGACTCGTTTGACGCAGATGCATTGCCTTGTTTACTTTGTATGCTAATTATTAGATAAGCCGGATGTGGTTACCCATAGCCGTAGTTGCTTTGTGCAAGAGTTGCGACATAGCGCGCCTATGCTTCTGCTTTACGTGGGCTCACACGTGCATTAGAATTGCACAACGTCGAAGGTTCAAGAACGCCCCATCACCAGCGTTTGGAGGCCGCCCGCCGGCGCCGCCCAGCGGCCCCGCCGTTTATAACCTGACGCATCCTGCGCAGCGTCAGACGGGCAGCGACGGTCAGGGGGAGGCGGACGCGACCCAGCGACCAGTGTTGCGACGCTGCACTTTGCAAGGGCACCTCGACCGAATACAGTTACCTTTTCACGCCCGTTCTCTGATGGACGTTGGTGAGAAGAAGAACACAACCCACATGAACGAAGCGTTACACGCCAAAATGATAACCACGAGAGTATTGGACTAAAGGCGTAATGATTGTCACGGACGCCGCCAGCTCCCAGTCACCAGTGCATCGAGCATGCTCGGATGACTGACACGAACCTTGTCCTTGAGTCCAAAGGCTGTAGTAGTCTCTCAGAGTGCCTGGGGCTCCACGAGATAGACCATGAAAAACCCATCTCGGCCACCTGGGACCAGGCCCGACCTTGAAACCCTGGCGCTCCTGTCGCACTGCGAGGAATGTGTTTTCAGAGCGAAATTGGCAAGCTCATTTCGCATGGTCCCACGGATTAGACATCAAACCTTAAAATTCATGCGAACTGATAAAATGTCAGGCTGGGTGGTCTTACCTGTCCTATTTCGCAATGTGGCGAAACATTCCGACCGGCATGATAGGCATGTCGTATTTCTATTTAATCTTCAGATCCCTGGAGCTCTGGACGATATCCGCAGTCAGCTTGACCAGATGGAGAGGCACGGAATGTTGAGAGGCGACCTGACTGCCGACCAGCAGCTTCAGCTTATCACAGGTCAGACTTCAGCCTGCCTCCTCCAGTTACTATTGGCGGACTCGTTTTATGCATGTTTTTGTAGTTATGCTAAAATGGACTAATAACTAATGCTGATATTTGCGAAGATATTTCGTGTTTGCTTCTTATTCCAATTCATGTCAGCTTTGTTGTATCGCTTTCTTTGTGGAGGTGCCTGCCAGGGAGTCACCTGGTGAGGGGGCTGCGCCGCTCCGAGGGTGCAGCATGCGGTGGCGATCATCTTCTGTATCAGGGTCTCAAGCTCCGTCTGTCAGACTGGTGTTTTATCGTCATCGCTGCGATCGGCGCGTGTGACGCGTCGCTGACTGGTCTCGCAGTCTGGCACTAGTGCACGTTAGACCGTTTGTACTTAACGCGGTCAGACCGCCCTCTGGTCCGGAGGCGACCGCCGTGACACGCCGCTCGTGATCTCTGATGGCTGTGACCGTTGTGAGCACGCCAGCGACGTCACAAACAGCGTGATCAGGCCTGCAATGACTGATGCGACCGGTGCTGCAGGCGCCAAGGACTTGGCTGAGTGTGTGTCGGGGGCGGTGCACGTGCAGGAGTGCGTGCCGGAGCGGCTGGAGCTGAAGCAGCAGGTCTTCGAGCAGCTGGACCGGCTTACAGATGGCAGTACGGTGCTCAGCTCTTCCACCTCGTGCCTTGGGTCCTCCAAGTTCACGCAGACGCTGCAGCACCGCAGCAGCTGTTTGGTGGCCCACCCGGTCAGTGGGGGTGGGTGCGCTTAGATGCGTCCCCGTCTGGGGTACAGTGACCGCCGACGGTTTTCCCGCGCGGGACGACACGGATCTGACTGGTGAGCGGCTTACACCTCAGCCTGTGCAGCTCGGCATATGTTTATGGGCTGCGTTAACAACAAGGCATGCGAGTGTCGGCTACTGCTCTATACAGCTGTGACGAGTTCCAGTCGTTGCAATAAACACAGTCGTCACTGGGGTCGGTGAAGTACGAAATAACGTACCGCTTTGTTTATGGCGCGGTGAGGTTGATGAGTTTTGTCAACAAACGGCAAGTCCATGGCATGTGGCCTGCCGCCGATCTTAAGCACACGCCCGGGTGGGGGTCAATTGGACCACAACCTACACAAAGGTTTTACATGATTATTTCCGTACAGTGCAGCGTAGGCGCGCCAAACTCTGCATAGCTGTAAGACATTGGATGCCAGTTTTTTGTATGAAAAATTGGGCGTGCCTTGAGAGGTAGCTGACCTATGGCGGGCCAAACTCAGGCCGGATCTGTCAGCGAAGGCCCCGACCTTATTATGTCCCTGCTTTGGATCTGACGGCTTCTCTCTTTTGATATTATGAAATTTTCGTGTGATTGTGGCTGATACAGACCGCAGAATCGGACATCCTTTAACTACTATAGACTATGCCACCACATATTCATGTCATATATCTTCCGCGACTCTGGATTAACCAGCCTGAAGGTACACTAATAGCACTGATGGCACAATGCTGCGTCATAATTGGCCGCGTGGCTTTTGGAGCTATATTAGGATGGCGAAAGAAGTTTAACCGCATCATTGAATGTAAGGGGTTAAGTTAGGCCGAGTGCCCGACAGCTTTTGGCCGGGAGGTACAGACGTCTCCCCACTGGTGACATGTGACCCGCCCTATTACACATCTCTGGTGGAACTGGTGTCGACGATATCTGACCCGACTTTGGTGGTGCTTCCCCCAGGTGAACCCACCCTTTTACGTGCCTCTGGTGGAGCTGGTGCCGGCCCCCTGGACTGACCCGGAGGTGGTGAGGCGCACACGAGAGCTGATGCTTGAGATCGGTCAAGACCCCGTCACACTCGGCAAGGAGATGCCGGGCTTTGCCCTCAACCGGATCCAGTAAGTGCGGCATCAACAGGATCAAGCAGGGCGCTTCCGCAGATTCTTCGGGTTTCGAGCTCCTGCACAACCTCAGACGTATTGCTTTTATATGAAATTGGACCATATACCTCCACTAGATGCCATCGCTCTTATTTGGACCGTTCGAATACTCAACTAAATAATAGGGTGCCGGAGAATATGCGAGTATCCAAATTAATTATTTAAAAAGTCGGCAACATCCTAACACTCGTCGAAAAAAAACAGTTATTGGTGAATACAATCAGTTCGAATTTTGAACCCAATGGTCAAATGACACCAGGGCCGAACTTCCCCGCAATGTTTGTAAACCTCGGGCAAAAGGGACTCGCGCACGGCTCATCACGAAAAAGCAAACATACTGCAACCAGGCGCGCAGTCAAACCCCTGGCAAAGGGGGGGGGGGCACAGGATTGACAAAAGGGACTGAGAGTTAAAGCACTCATTCCCCTAAACAAAATTAGGTAGCTGTATATGGTCCATTTGACAATGAGGGCATGCTTTTTTGGTATTTTTTCATGTTTTCCATCTTTACGTGTGCTAGAGGCCAGAGGCTACCGCGGTGTGATTTTGCCTGAATTTTTTAGCGAATAAACCGACAACATCACGCGCTCGACGACTGTATGAAATAAATCGTCGGTGCTGGTTATGTTACTATGGTCCGGTGAGCCCATTCAGAAGCTTTTACAAAAATTTTATCCCGGCTCTACAGAGATATGAAGGGCCCAGTGAATGTAGAATGTAGATCAAGATGTGTCAACCGGATGTATTAACATGACCAGATTGGGAAGCGGGCCCTCAGGCACGTACCGGCAAGGAGCCGACTGTGCGGTATAAGTAGTACCTGACCAGCGTGAAGGCCCAGTTCGTCTCCGGGGCCCCTGAAAGGCGCAACAGGCCCCAACTATAATTTGAGGGCCAGTCCCCGCAGGCCGAGGCCACCGAATAAGAATCCGACCAGTCCTTCGTGCTATTAAGCTCTCCAATCGTGCTCTTAAACGTCGGTCCCGTTGGGCCCTCCGGGCTCTTCGGGCCTCCTGAAACACTGCTTCTGGCCGACTCGGAGCCCCTCGCCAACACAGGGCCTCCTGGAAGGCGCTGTGGGGCCCTGACAGGCACTGGGCTCCGACCGATGTAAATAGCTGGCTTTGGTTTTGTCCCTGCTTGGGAAATGGGCTCTCGGGCCCATGCCGCCACGGAGCCGACTGTACGTCATCGATGGTGCGCTTAGTTGTTTGAAACGCATTGAAGGCATTGGAGATCCCGACCCCGCGGTCCGGGTCCCTGAATACGACCTCCGGTCGGCATTTTGGGACCGTCTGATTTTCAAATCGGACCCTTAATCATAGTTCCCGAACCGCCCTTCGGGCTGAGGGACCCTTCGGACGCCTCGGAACCTAGGGGAAGTACATGGCCTTCGTACCCCTACCGCTGCACCTCGTACCTATCCCCGCCGCACCTCTGCCTGTACTACTGAGCAAAACCGCTCCATGGCATGCCTGTTCCAATAGTTATTAAATGCATTCGTGTTCGAACCCGGAGTGGTCCAAGGGCTTTCTAACAGCCCCAATGGACTGTGATGAGTTATTGGGTAAAAATTGGTACATTCTGTCAAAGTGATACAAAATTAATGTTGTTGATGATCTCTTGCAAACGTTCTGGAAATGACCCCTACTTGATCTCGAAATACGGTCACAGTCGTACCGTCTGCTTCATGCTGCCTGCATATACCGGCAGCCGAATTTTAGTAACACCTGAAGTTGTAGCACAAGATTTCTTTTGGTAGAGCGACTGTATTACAGTCAGGTTAATGTCATGGTTTTTTACGAACCTGTCCTTTGTTATCTTGCGACAGAGTAACGCAGAGCGCCGACATTTCATCGTCGTTGACCCAGGCGCCACCTGCCGTCGTGATCAGCGCGTCCTCTGCCGGCGCAGGTACGCCATCCTGAACGAGTGCTGGCGTCTGATAGCCGACGGCGTACTAGATGTACAAGACGTGGATTCGTTGATGAAGAGTGGCCTGGGGCCGCGCTACGCCTTCATGGGACCACTGGAGACAGCCCACCTCAACGCTGAAGGTGACGGACGCCCTGGACGAGCTGCACCGAGCCCGCGCTCTGGGAGGAGTCGGGAGCACTCTCCCTGAGCTCCGATGCTCTGCCCTACTGTCTGGTTACAGTAAGCTTCTGGTGACGTGTCGCCCCGTTCCCGCCCCCCCCCCCCCCCCCAAGTGAGGCCTGTTGTGCACTAACGTGCCGACGGCTAGGACCTCTAGGGCGCGTGTGTTACCCGTGAGGTGGAGCTGATTTATCCTTCGCGTCGCTGCAGGCATGGCCAACTACTGCGATCGCTACAGCAAAACGGTCTTCTCGGTGTCGGAGACATTCGGTCCGGTGCCGAGGATGGAGGGGAAGCTGGCGGAAGAGGTGGACACCCAGATGACCCGAATTGTGCCACTGGAGAAGCTGCAGGTCTGTAGCGCACGCTGCTGGAGCGTGTACTGGTGCAGGCAGTGGTGGTGGTGCAACTGGAAATGCTGCAGGTCTGTAGCATTCGCTGCTGGAGCGGGTACTGGTGCAGGCAGTGGTGGTGGTGCAACTGGAAAGGCTGCAGGTGCGTGCGCGCACCTGCCGCTGCTGGAGTGAACGATGTAAGGCAGCGGTCACATTGTATCGCACGGGCTGCAGCTCTGTGCCCGCACCGGAGGTGGTTGTTTCGGGGATGATTTTTGAGGTCGTACGTCTATGCTTTCGGGACGAACATGACATGGTTACGGACTTCATGTGTTGACCCGGGTCTCCGTGGACGCGGACCACGTTGGCACGTGTTCCTTGACGCTGTTTCAGGAGCGCCGAGCCTGGAGAGATGCCCGCCTGGCAGCCCTGGCCAGGCTGAAGAAGGACATGGACAGTGGCAAGTAAACGACCGCTCTCCCTCTGAGTCCCGCACATGCCTCTGTCGACCGAGCTCGACTCGCCGCCAACAGTGGACACCAACGCTGACCCGCTACCTCTGCTCATCAGTCTGAAACAGACTGTATTACTTGGGACCCATCGTGCTCCAAACATGTGTGCATTCATTTGTTGGTTTCAACTGCTCTTATTCGTGGCCAGCTGTCTGCAACCCGTGCCAGACTCAGCCAGGCCAGTAAACCGCTGAGCAGTCCCACATGTATGTTAGGCATATGTACCACCCCGGGACAAACCCCAACTGATGGCCGAAAATGATACGGGAGTTGAGTGAAACCAGTGATGGAACGAGCACAGTTGTGTCTGGATGTGTTTTGCGGCGAAGCTTTCATACAATACATGCAAGGGATTCAATGTGTGTTGTTTACGGAAGCCCGAAGAGACAGAATCAAGAGGCTAAACTCACACACTGTTTTTACAGACGTGGCATAGTCTGTTCACATTGAGCATCAATGCCAAAACTTCAGCCCCGTAGCTCAACATGTTAGAGAGCCTGCATCCTATCTCACCCGTGGAGAGGTGATGATTCAAGTCACTACAAACGATCACGGTGTTTGCCACCGGCCGGGATGGCCTGCGGCCGGCGGCAGCAGCCGCTCGGGTTCAGATCAGGTCAGCGGGCGGAGCCGACTGCGCCGAGTGCTGCGGCATGGCAGAATTTTGACACCAAATTCTGCTGTCGAACCGGAATTTCCTGATTGGTCAACACGGCTTGGTGTGAGATCCGATCCCAGAAATGTATTCACCCGAAATGGTTTGGATTGACTTTCTGGCAAATTGACTTAGGAAAAATTGCATGCATCCGTGAGCGTCCAGCACCCTGGTTGATGTGCATTTGAACGGTTAACAGGGCCAGCTTACCAGCCGTCACCCCCGCTTAACTTGCAGGGGTGACGGTTTTGGCACCGTAGTTGAACGTCTCACTGACCAAATATCTCAGAAATCGCGGTTGATCGGCTGTATACATGTTATACAATGATGTAGTCTTATACGACTCCAATATGCTTCCGTCATTTGACACCGGTTAAAAGCTATGGTTTGCACGAATGGATGAACAGTGTTTTTTTTTTACTCGCATTCGTGGTTGCTGGACACCACGTGGTCCTATGTACGTTGTCATTCACATTAAAACATTTTTAACCGATAATGGGTGAACTGGGGAACTGGGGAACTCCATACCACCAAAATAACGCGTTGATTTCAGCTTTGCAAGCGAGGGAATATTCACAGCACAATAACCAGCGTCCGTCAAAACATTCTGACCTCTCTAGGCCACCCTTCCAGTTCCAGTTCAAGCTCAAGTGAGAGGGAAATCCGTATCATGAAAAGTTGTTGGCGATTTTAGCATTTCAAGCACCAGAATACTTATCAGTGCAAGACTAAGCGTTCGTAAAATGATCCCCGCCAGTCAAAGCCCCTTTCAAGATCAAATTCGACCTCATATGACTGGGAATTTCATATCATCGAATCATTACCGACCAAACTCAGATTTTTAAGCATTCGAAATATCACTAGCGTGTGAAATGGCATCTCTCAAAAAGTTCTTACCTCTCAAGGTCACATTCAGGTTCAAATTGTCTTGTTATGTGTTCGTTCGCGCCTTCGCAGTCCCGGATCACACACACGACGTTTCACAGTTGGCGTCTGTATTTGAACTGCCCCACCGGAGTCCAACGGGATTGCGTCAATGTACACGGTGGCGCAGGCGGTACAATAGCGATGCGTGAGAGCTGGCTCCCATATTGGGGACGCTGTACATTTAACATGGGACATCACATGACACAAATGACTGGAAACTCCATATCATCGAGAAACATCAGCCAATTTCAGCTTTTCAAGCGCCAAAATATTCACCAGCACAAGAACTAGCGTCCCTGAAAAACTCCTGACCGCTCAAAGTCCCTCGTTGAAGTTAAACCCAGGTTGGAATGACGAGAATCTCCATATCATCTCCTATATATAGATCATCTCCATATCATATCATATGTGATACGATATGCAGATGATATGATATGGAGATGATATGATATGGAGATGATATGATACAGAGATGATATATATATATATATATATATATATATATATATATATATATATGATATGATGTATCATACGATATATATCATATATCATATATGATATCATACCACATCATATCATCTCCATAACAACTCCATGGCATCGAGAAACATCAGCCAGTTTCAACTTCTCTTGCGCCAAAATATTCACCAGCACAAGAACTAGCGTAGCTGAAAAACTCCCGACCGCTTAAAGTCCCCCGTTGAAGTTAAGCTTAGGTTGGAATGACGAGAATCTCCATAGCGTCAAAAAAACTATTTTAGCTTTTGAACCATCAGAATATTCACCAGTGTAAGAAGCAACGTCCGTCAAAACGCCTAGAATGCTCATAGTTACCTTTCGAGATCAAAGCCTCGTTCAAAGCACGGAACCTTCATGTCACCAAAACCTTACCGGCCGATTTTAACTTTGAAAACATCAGAATGTTCACCAGCCCGAGAACCAGCATTCGTCAAAAAGTCCTGAAAGCTCAGGGTTTCGTTTCATTCTCAAAGTTGCGCTCATTTAACAGGAATCTTCAAATCACCAAAAATTACCAACCAGATTCACCTTTTCACATGTCAAATATTCACCAGCGTAAGAACTAGGGAGCGTCAAAACCCCTTACCTCTCAAGGTTACCCTTCCAAGTCAAACACAGGCCCACGGGATTGATAACTTAGATTGCCAAAACATTAGATTTCATTCAAATCACCCTCCTTTCACACCATTTTTTGTCTTTCTTTACATTCACGTCATTTCATTTCATCAGATCACATCAGATGTATATTAGATCGCCATAACATCCGAACCCCATATTACATTTTTAGGCACGAAAATAATACTTAGCACGTGAACTATCGCTCATCAAAAATTGACCCCATGTGGTCTCTCTTCGAGGCCAAATGACGAAAAACTCCGTATCACAGAAAATTGCGCGTTCGTCAGGCCGATGGAAGGTCACGACTTTTTATGGCTGTTACTTCTTGAGCTGCTGAATAATCTGGAGGACGTGGATGAGCAGCATGACGACCCCACATGCTGCCTCGCTGCGTTTTTGGGGCGCGAGCTGTCGGCCCCTTTGGCGAGGTGTTGCTCGGCTTCGTGCGGTAACATTCCGTCTCCCACCGGTGGTCAGTGGCCCTTCTCGTGTAGAAACGACCGTGTCGGCACGAACAAGTGAGGCTTCAGGTAATGCCGTCACGCGGTCACACGGTCATCACTCGGCGAAGCCAGGACGCGCGAGCTAAAACGTGCTCGACGCGATGCAGTCGTTGCATGGTAAATGGCCGCGCTGTCGCTATCTAGGCGTTTTTGTGATTGGCACTGAGCCAAACCTCTCCTTGGCCCATACATCTCTCTGCTGATGTATGCCTGCGTGTTGCTGGGTTCAATGCATCATCGGCAAGCGTTCCACCGCTAATGGACCCCCTCAATCACCAGATAGCACATCGTGTTCCTGATCGTGCACGCAGTGTCGCCCTCCCACCACCCATTCGGCGCCGTCGCCCACTCTTCCTTGTAGTTCGCTGGTACCGTCTCTCCTTTCCTCACGACCCGCCAGCAACGCCGCCCCATTTGGCTCGCGCCGATCGCTATGGTCGCGCCCGCTCGGGACGCTTCCCATAATGATGTCAACGGTCGTGAGTAGTTTCCACACATGCGGAACGATATGGGGGGCCGCCCATGAATAATATTACGCATTGAGGGAGCGGAGGGGGAGGGGACTTAACGGAAACGCAACAGAGGGAGAGGGAGAGGATGTTGGCAGCGTTATGTTATTCTCAGTTGTGGTGGCGAATGCGGCTAAAATCTTGGAGACAATTTATAGCCTTAAATGTAGATACCGTGGGCTCACCCTCATAAAGTAACATATCATAAAGTAATGCACGGGCATGTCTAGCTCAATTAGGGGTCAATTGGGTGAGATTTCTTTAAAATGTTACAGCGTGTCCGGAGTGACGGGGGTTCACCCAGCATAGCGAGTGTGCAACCAAGGGTTAGGGAGGGCTGAACAATTGTCAACAGCGCGTAACGTAAATGATTGACGACCCCATACTATTTCCTTCGCGTCCGTTTGTTCGCTTGCTTGTTTGGTTGTTTTTCGGCGCATACTTACCGGACGGTGAGACCTACTTCCCAGCGGGTCGCGCCGTTTGAGCGGGCTCTGGCGCTGCCAGCCCAGTACCGGTAATCAGGTACGATACGGCCCTCGGCTGGTGCGTGGTACGTGCTTAGAAGGCCTGTTTTTAACCCTTGCCCAAAAAGGGAAGGGAGTTCGATGCGAACCCCTATGCCGGTATGCTGCACAATCGTGCCAACACTTTCAGTAGCCTATGAGACATTCATTGCGCATTTTTGACACCAAAAATGCTTCTATCATCTCTGGTTTCGGAGTGGCGGCGATTTTTTAGGAACACTGCGCGGCGATCTATGGCCGGCGCGGGCTGAGAGCCGACATCATTGCGCTAATGGAGCCATACATCATGAACATATAGTCAAAACACACAAGACTATGTGCCAACTTAGTAGGAATTAAACTAAGAGCACACTTGTTTGGATTTCGTTTCGATGCGAGACGTGGCCTGGTAAATATAAATATATTTATTTATAAACTTCAGCATTTTAGAGCATCGTTTAACCTCATAATGAGTACAGGGATTTGTGGGAACTGAAAACTGTTGTCATTCGATTGAACGTAAAGCTCAAACTAGAGATCTTGATTCCTAAAGGGATAATGACCATAAGTGTCATGGTGCACATTAAAATGGACTAAACAACAAACACCCCATCTTCGTGACTTCCTCAACGACAGTTTTCAACATAAAAACAATTTACAAACTGGCAAAATTTCAAACATGTTTTCACCGTCCAGGAAAATTTCAAAGGAAATGAGTTTTAGGTCCTAGCAATGTTTACCTTGCTCTACAGAAGTGACTCGCGAACGATAGCAGATGGAATGCAATGAAAACAGGTTACATGAATGACCTTCCGGACAAATAAATCACAAAAAGGCAATCGCCTGGTGAGGGTTGCATCAGCTCTTACATTGAAACACATGTGCTGCGTCTGATTTTTGGTGATGGGTTCCGAGTCTGAATACATTGGTGAGATCACACGTTTTGTGCCAACAACATAACCCTCTCTCAAAATTTTATATATTTCCAAACACAGGGAGCTAGAATCGCTTTTGAACTAGGGTGGGAGTGAAAAATTTCAAGGCAAAAAGACCGTGCAGGGGTGAAAAAATCAATTAACAGAATATGGAACTTATAAGCTCGTGACTGATGTTTCAGCAAACAAAGACATTTATTTCAAGTTGGCATGGCCGTAGTATCGGAAACTTGGCAAAACTTTTTTCTTAACATGTTAGGCCACTTAAGTGAAACAGAATTCATCAAAGCATAGTTATTTCATGACAGTGTAATCAGCATAAAAACTATCAACACCAATAATTTGATGCTGCACTGTGCACTTCCCTTCCACAGCACTTTTAACACAAAACAAAGCAAAGGAAGTCAAGAGCAAAATATGAAAAGAAAATTAAACAAGCACAAAACACTCAAACAAAAAAACCTTGGACTCATACACATCAGCCCATCACCACGCCAAACACAATAGACATGCCTCTGGCTTTTGTTAAGATGGGATCAGGGAAAACAAACATTTTGTCACTGTTTCTCACAAGATACCAATGCTTATTTCCATGAACGTAGCCTAACTATGTCTAGCATGAAGAGGCCTTACTTCATCTCATCCTGTCCAACCTGTTTGTATCACAGGATTATTAGGTAAATTTAATTTAGGAGACATTTCTTGAATGTTTCACTCCTGCATTTGGGGAGTGATGCAATGTAGTGGTCAAGTCCCCTCGGGAAAAAGAAATACGCGGAGAAAAATTATCTACGAGGCCTTGCCGGTATTTGCACCAGGCTCTGCTTTCGTTGTGTGGTGGTGAGACCGAAAGAATAGGGGATGCGTGAAAACCTTGCACTTGGCACACAGCTGCCGATTGTGATGCATTTTGTAAACAAACCAAACTTAATGCGTGCAAGCGGCTGGCGCCGCTGGGGTTCTTGGGCTTGGAGATACCTGGCGCCATTGCTCTGTGCATTCATAGACATGATTCAGATGTAGGTGAGGCAGGACATAGCCATAGGTGTTCAGGTTCTGTGGAGTCTCGTTTATGTTTGGTGGCTTCAAGTGAGCTTGGTTTTGAATGGCATCTGAAAACCTCAGGAAGGTAAATAGGGGTTTGGCATGTGCGATTATACAATGTCAGGCAGGATTGAAAAAATCACATAAAATATGGGGAAAAGGAGTGCAAAATTCATCCTCATAGGCTGTTGCTTTACACCCAAATTCGGCAATTCTAGGACACTGTCCAAATATGTGGCTGCTCTAAAAATTGCCGAATCATTGAGCACTCGTCACCCAAACTAGACCTGAACACATGTGCTGCATTGCGGCAGCTGGTGCCCCCCACCACACTGGTGTCCACTTTTGTGCTATATTCCTTCCGGAGGTTACTCCTCTAGCGTGTTCTCATCATATGCCATCTGTTTTCATGCGCATGTCGTTTCTGTAGCGTAGGCAAAGATTGTTTAGGGCCGAAACCTCTTTCGAATGGCCTTGTTTTTGACAGGAAACAAATTTTATTGAATTTCGCAACTTTGTAACACATTTTCAAATTTCAAGACTCTCAAGGCTTAAGCCGTTTCGGTGAAACTCTTGTCCTGTTTTCGGTCCATTTTAGTATAAACCTTGCTACTTGAGACTACCGTTCCGTTTACAATGGTTATAACTGTTTTTATGAAGCAAAAATTTCCTGCTATTTGCACGAAAAGTGGAAGCATATTTATATGGACCGTGAGTTTCTTAGATTTACGCACCTAACCCAAACTACGCTTTCCGCAGAGAAAAAAGATCCAGTTTTACTTGCGGTGGATATAGATTCATTAGTGACAGAAGCACAGTTTACCTGGCTAAGTCATGCCGAGTTATGAAATCCCAATTCATGACACGCGTTTTGCCAACCAACTCACACGGACATCCATCAAACCCACGACAGACCATGAGGGACAGCATTGTCAAGGTACCAGATGACGTCATATGCCTACGAATTTCCGGTCATATGGCAGCTTCGTGAGGGACTCCTGATTTGAAGGCGCGGGCGGAAGGAAGGTCGGTGCCTCCGCGTGCTTCAGCAGCTGGCCTGCGGTGTCCGCTTAATGCGGACAGTGAGCAAGTCATCATTCCAGATGCCGTCCTGCTTTATCCTTGTGGCGCAACATTTCAGGGAAGTTTGAGTTTTAACAGTGACGCTACAAACTTCTGGCACCGCTGCCGGCTGTCTGGAATAGTTGGAATTCATTTTACGTTTCAGTGAGGCTCAATGATTTGTAGGGTTTTCAGTTCGTGTGGCCATCTGTTGATGTACCGAGAGGAGAACTCCATTCCAGGTTCCCGTGAACGTATCCCCGCCCCAGCGAACTGTTCCAACGCAACCCCCAGTCGGCGCTCTGCAGGAGTTAGGCCTTGACTGACACGCTCCGCGATAAGTCAGCCCCATCGAGCGCTGGGTCCTACAGCGATGTTCTGCTGCTGAGAGCCGACGGCTGCGCTTGGCCGTCCTCCGCCCTGCAATCGCGGCGGGTGCCTGCAGGCGGGCTGGACGGACCGGGCCACCTTGAGATGCGCAGCGGTGCTGAGCATCCCCCCCCCCCCCCCCCCCCGACAGCGGGGCTCCTCCCCCGGAGGCCGGCGCGGGCCTCAGGACTGGACGGTTTGCCTGGCTGGCGGCCTTGGTGTGAGTCTTCTCCGGCGGCTGAGACTCCAGTCTGCCCCCGAGGCGAGGTGCTTCTATTTAAGGCCCACTGGTTGACATTGAACGCAGTCGCTGCGAAGGTCTCAAAGAGTGCGAAGATGCTCAGAGTGTTGGTGAGTCAGTGCCGTGTTGTTGTTTCATGTCTGATGCGGTCCGATATGTGCTGTTGGGAGAAATGTCTGAGGTCCCGTCGGAACTCAGGAGGCCAGCTCTGACATTCAGAAATGCGTCTTCCGCTGAGCATTATTTAATGAAGTAACCCTCGTGTCGCCTCAGCTGTTATTGCCTTCAGACATACATAACAGCTTGCGTCAAGCTGGCAATAATCCCACGATTATGGATTAAGCCCCACATCCAAAATGTGCATCGTGATTCTGTTGAGACTCTGAGCTGAATTCACAACCTCCTATACAGTAATTTAGATGACAACAAGACGGCAGTTTTAGTACCGCTAAGAGCGTGCTCCGTCAAATCTCCGGGCAGCATTGACAGGCAAACTCCAGCGTAGGCTTTCGGGATGGAACATGCAAGGGAAATGATCGCTGTCGCCTATGCAGGCAATCCTTGTCATGTCACCTCAGTCTTCCCGCGCTCGTCAGACGGTGTTGGCGTGCCTGCTGCTGGGGCCGTCGGCCAGCCAGTACGCCGCCTCCCGTCGCAGCAGCCCGCCCGTGCCCATCCTGCGACAGGTCAGCACTTCGCACGACGACGGCTCCTACACGTACGGCTACGAGGCCGGCGACGGCTCGTTCAAGCTGGAGACGCGGCGCGCCGACGGTGAGGTGTTTGGCAAGTACGGCTACATCGACGGCAGCGGTGAGCTGCGCACCGTCGAGTACGGCGCCAACCGGCTGGGCTTCCAGCCCTCCGGCGCAGGCATCACCGTCGCGCCGCCCACGCTCGTCGACGAGACCCGCCGCTACCGCGACGACGGCGAGAACCGACGCTACGACGACGGCCAGTACCGACGCTACTACGACAACGGCGGGTACCGCCGCGGCGCACCGGCGGCGCCGGCGCCGCCGCCGGCGCCCATCGCCGCCGCCGACTTCCAGCGCCAGTTCGCCGAGTTCGACCGCCGGATCTCGCGGCTCTTCGACGCGAGCGCGCGCCCGACGCCTCGCCGGTACCCGGCCCCGGCTCCGGCGCCCGCCCCTGCGCCCGCCACGACCTTCTACGCCCGCACGTACCAGCAGCAGGGCGCGCAGGTCGGGGCGAATCTTCCGGACAACGTGGACCTTGAGACGGGCTCCTATCGGCTGAATTATGTCGGGAAGAAGTAGGGGCGTGTTGGTTTTGTGTTGTGTGCTGGTATTGTCCGTATGTGCGTGGACTCTTTTACAATGTGCCGCGAGTTTGTGTAGGTGCGATTTTCTTTCGAGCCAGCGGTTCATTCTCACCTACCGGCGCCGGCTGGCTGTTAACGCCTTCCATGGTTTATTTGTTTGTTTACGTTCGGGTGCGCAAATATAGAACGTGAAAGTTAAGCCTTTGAATGTCGCGTCCATGCGAAGCCAAACACGTCTCACATAGAACGCAATCTATTTGCTTTTCGCCCTAACATATGCCCAAAAACTGCTTGATGTCTTCGTTTCTCGATGCCTCCTGGTATATTTCGGTTTGACAATTTTTTTTAAAAATCATAGTGATGCACATGCATGGACTCCTTGCCTCCCTTTTCTTTCTGAAAACATGTGTTGTACGCCACCGGTAACCCTGCCTCGAAATTTATTGTGATGGTGCACGAGACAATTTATAATCCCGCACACGAATATAATCATCTAACTCACGGAGATTGAAAACCACGCTCTGTCTTGTCCATTGACCCCATGCACGGTTGTACGTCACATCGCGCAAAACCGTGCACGAACACATCTACCTCGCCGAACATCTCCAAATATTGACATAATACGGTACTACCTCGCAGCAGTGATCACGAAATTCACTAGACGACGTGCGTCGTTCATCGCCCCATCGCCCGCATTACCACTCGACACCACCTTCCGAGGGCCTCTCCGCGCCCCCGCCGACTCTTCGGCCGACAGGCGGCCTTGGTCGGGCCCTGGGGCGGGGGCGCGGACGGTACGGACGTGACGTCACGTGCAGATGACGTCACTGCGGCCGCAGGTGTCGAGCCGTCTCGCCGCGTTCAGCTGTTTTCGGAGCCAGCTGGAGCCACATGCACCGGCAGGCGTACGTGGGTATGATCTGCACGGGTGGGCGTCTGGCCTTGCTTCGGGTGCTGTGCGGTGCATGCCGATGAGACGGTGAGGCGCGAGGCGCCACGCTCCAGTACAAACCGACGCACCGGGTGAACCGAAGCCAGTGAGATGTCATGCTGACTGTTTCCCCTCTTCATGCTCACCTGCTAGGTCACCTATGCATTTTAGAGGGTTTTCCTTATTTGTGTGGAGTTTTGAGTTGAAATAGCGCTCTTAAATATTTTTGGTGTAGTTCACAGCCCTGCCCTTCTTAAAACTTAGCCCTTCTAGCTTCTTAAATTCACGCCCCCAAAGCTGTGCAGACTATTTCGAGGAGACTTCTCCAAGTTTACTAAAGGCATTCATGACGCAATATTAACGTTCTTCAAATCCTACCGTTTCGTTGGCTATACCGCGACTAAAGCCAAAAAAATTAGCCGTCGAATCGTTCATGTCTGACGTTCGTGAGCACGATTTCCAAACATAGCAGCTGTCAATGGACTCTGAGCCAATGTTGTGTAAGGTACGATGACGTAATCAAATAATGACTTATCGAGGAGCATGTTTACTAATCCGAAAAATTGTGTTGTTTGCGGTAGCCTTTTCCACTCAACAGTTAATCAATGGTTATAAGTGAGCTTATTTGGACGTGTCTGACGCTTGCTTAAGCATATTTAGATATGAAGCATTCCCTTTATGCACTATTGGACATGTTGAGATCATTGACTATGATGTATGCTTACTTGTCTTAGTGCTGTTAAGAGGTACCTGATGAAAATTTGAATATTGGTGATCATGTGACCGCGGACTTCTCGTGACTGTGTTAAAAATGAAAATATTGACCATCAGCTGGATACTATACTTGGACCACCAGTCTTCCCCAAACGGTTAAAGCTTTCACACTGTATGAAGAAGGCTAGTGGTCAAAATATGACATTTAATTAAATGTACATCTTGCTGACTACTCTTTCTGACTGCAGCTGATTACTTCAGACGGTCACGAGGAAACAATATTGGAGCATCCTGCTGACCCATGAGGGATGTCCAAGCCCTCTGCACGCGCTTCATTCCATACGACGCCGTCCTTGACATAAACAGATAGGCCTTTTGGTGGTGTGATACCAACGCTTCAAACGACAGATGGCCTAGCAAAACGTTGTTGGATGGCGCCGTTACATATGCAACGAAGAGATACCCCTTCGACCTGTTTTGAGGGCCGAACTGGACCGCATCAAAACACAGTGCTCGGGTCGGAATGTGGTTCAGCTACTGCAAACGTCCTTGAAGTTCATCTAGATAATCCCTCCGTTATTACTCTGAAGACGCCCGAGTTGTAACATGTCTAAAAAGCCATATTGTTGTGTTTATCTGATGAGGCAGGTCGCCTCACGCCTCACGCTTGAACACTCGCAAAAGTCTCGCTACCAGCCCACTTTATACGGCAGAAACAGTGGTCCCCACTACTTAGTATTTGTACTTAAAGGGAGTGCTTCACGTTGGAAAATATTGAAGCAAGCATCAGATATCATAAAACAAGCTCACTTATAGCCAGTGGCGTACTTTTAAATGGAAAACACTGCTCTAGACAGCACGGTTCTCTGCTTAGTAAATACTTTCCTCAATGTGTCATGGTTTGACCACGTCATCGTACCGTACACAACGTTGATTGAAAGCCGATTGACGTCCGTTATATCTGGAAGTCGCGTCCACGACCGCCAAATATGAACGCCTCGACAATTGTATTCTTCTTGGCCTTGGTTGTCGCATGGCTTATGGAATGGTAGGATTTGAATGACGAGACGTAAGCAGTGCCGAAAAGCCTTCAAGATGGGCATTTCAGCTCAAAACCCCATACACATGTAGAACACTCTCTTCCGCTCCCTGGCGGCCGGTCGGATATCTTTCGCTCGGGCGGGGGTGAATTTGACCCCTGAGGTCTCAGGAACTAAGGGAGCTAGAGACACCAGATTCACAGAGCGCGTTGATCTGTGTATGAACTCACTTAGGTTAAGGTTTGAGGTTCCTAGCTCATGATCTTCGGGTCAAATAAAGTCAAACAAGGCCAAATTCGGGGGTGGTCTCCAAAGGTCCCTAAAACCTAGATATATGTTATAAGCAAAGGTCACACGCTCATCTGAGGTCAGTGACCTTGCTTGACCTTTTGACGGTCATGATAACCAGAATCATACAAGACCGCTTTGAGTTTTGCATTTGGATAAGCGTGAAAGGTTACGCTAAGCAGCATGTTCCTAAAAACAAGATGCTGACCTGGGTCATTTTAGGTCAATGACCTGTTCTGGCCTTTAATAATCTATGAAAGATGTATAATGCGGTTCTTGTTATCAATAAATTTGAAATGAGCACCAGGAACTATCCCATACAGCAAGCGCTAGAGTAATAAAACAGGTTCATTTTGATCTTGGTCTGACCTTCATGCCTGATCTTAGGTCAATTTAATTTGTTAATTTTATTGCTGTGGCGCCTAAGAAAGCATCTCAGAAATGTATGGCTTCGTCTAACATTCCGTTGTTAGATCAGATTGAACGATTCCCTAGAAATTGCCTTCGCTGAAACCATGGCTTGACTTTGATCTGCCATAGGTCAGTGACCTTACGAAGTTCATCCAAATTTTGTGACGCCAGACGATGCGCTATTCAATTGTCTACAGCTCAGCAAAATTTGGCGCGGCTACGCTGCGTCGTTCGAAAACCATTCCTGAAAAACCTCTGTGGTCAATTTGACCCCCAACCCGAGCGCGTGTTATCAGGCCGGTGACAAATGCCATTGAGGGCCACACCCCGTGTCCGTATATTTCGTAGCTGGTAGCTCTCGCAGCTCTTTATGCACTTCCCGCAGTAACACCAATCCAAGGTGAGTCAAAAACCAAAACAGCAAACGGTTCGTACCAGATCCACATATTATAAAAGGGAATGTAATTTAAGATGATTGCATGCTCTGTTAAATACAGCAGATAATATAAGCCTATGTAAGCAGAAAATATAGATAGCAGATAACATAAGCAGATATAAGCCTGAATACAAGCGAAAATATCAGTGGTGATATGAGCCTCGGTGTTGCGACAGGCTCCCCTCGACCTCGCCGGCGGCGGACAACTCACTGTGGTTGTCCTTCATACAAACACCATAATGAGGAGGGTGTTATCTCGTCGTCAATGGCGGACCGGGGAGGGGGGGGGGGTCCCCGGTATTGTTACTGGCCACACCACGATACCTCACACCAATATGCTTGGTGTTGTTCGACCGTCCGAACATCCAATGTTACGTTCGAGCCCTGATCGTCCCATCACACATGGTCGGTCCGAATATACGCTGTTTCAGCGGTCTCAGGGAATGTAATTGATGTATGGCGCTAATGATGCGTTCAGCGCGGTGCGATAGGATCTTATAGCTTCCCTCTCCCTGCTCCTTATCACACCGAGGTTACCCGTTCCATCATGACACGGATTGAGAACGATTGCCTTACATTTGCTTTTGTATTGGTTTTGAACAATGAAATGAGAGGACATCAAGCACTCTATGACAGCGAGTGTATACACTGCGAATAATGCCCAATCAGCACTTGCTCGTTCCCGAATATGTGCCTTATTAGCAGCAGTGATAATTTCTTCGCCAAAAGCAGCCAATGCGACGTCATGACCGCTGAGAAGACCATTATTCGCATGGGTTGGGCCAGCATTTTCACGCCATTGTGCTGCCAATCTCTGCCGTCCATCTCTCAGTGCTGGGCCCGGCCGCTCCCAGTCGACCAATCGTCGTCGTCCGCACCAGCGCTTCTGAGGGCTTCACCGTCGAGCAGCTTGCCTGACGAGCCTGTCGAAAGACGCTCACTCGGCGTCCTCTGCCTTCTCCTCCATGTGGTAGCTCGCGCCGCCGGCAGGGTGCACCACCGTCGATCCGTAGCCGAACCGGGCCACCGGGCGGTAGCTGTAGCCGTGCGGGTGCTTTATGTACCCGTGCGGGTGCTTCACGTGCACCGCGTAGCCGCTCGGGTAGCCGTGGTAGCGGGTGTAGCTGTACGGCGCCTGGTGGTGGTATCCGTGGCCCGCGTGGCCGTATGGGCGGCCGAGACCTACGAAGTGGCCAGAGCCGTGGTGGCCGTAAGGGTGACCAGCGTAGACGGCGTGACCGTAGCCTGGAAAGCCGTAGCCGTAGGGAAGCGCGAAGTAGCCGTGCTTGCCGTGGGCGGCGTAGCCGGAGCTGCCGTACGCGTGGGTCGCCTGCTGGTATGGCTGCACGACGCCGTAGTCGTAGGCGAACGGCTTCGGCGCCATGTCCTCGGTCTCCTCCGCGGTCATATCTGCCGCCGCCACCGCCGAGAGCACCGCCATCGCCAACGTCGACTGGAATGCAGGGCTGGTGCGAGGAGACGGCCACCCGTAGACGGGAACAGCGATTGTAGGGAAAACAGGAGCTTGGGGTGTCCGTAGAGAAATATGGGCACAACGAAATGTGAACATGACTTACGGGTCGGATCTGATGGCGAAACTTAGAGCTGACGAGTAACGATCACAGGCATGGGGAAGCATATTCCACACGCATTTGCCCGAAAAGCGGGTGCAACAGGTTCAAGAGTCGAAACCAAATATCGCACAAAATTCAGCAAACAGACCCAGCTGTATCAGATGATCTTACCCAAATCGCACGAGCCATCTTGTATGCCGAACTCCCAGAGCACGTGTGTGGTCCTTGCGCCGTGTCTGGCTATTTATACAGGCGCAGCCACCGTCGGTAGGTCGGCTTCGGCTCGCTGCCCGTCGGCTGTGGAGCCATGGTCTTCACATCCGCCCCGGCGCCGGCGCTGACCGCACGCCGAGGGTCATGGACCACGGGGGTCACGGACCCGCCCTGTCCGCCGGAGCGGACAGGGCGTCGCCCCGCGCCGGCCGCACGCGCACGCACGCGGCTCTCACGCACAAGCTCCGGGTGAAGCACCTCGCGCCGCGCCGCCGCCTGACGACCCGCTCGGGTGTCGCTGCCGGCCCGTCCCAGGACGACGTCATCCGCTCGGCCTGGGCCGGACGGCTACCGCTGATGATGATGATGATGACGCGCGTGATCACCGTGATCACACGCAGGTGCGTGAGACGACTGATGAGCCGCGACGAATTTCACCGCCGTCTCGAGCCACTTAAGGACGATCCATGTGCACGTTTACAACGATCGTCGTTGAAATATGAATATCAACCGTTTCTATGAAAAAAAGAAAACTTCAGTGTTGGCTTCGCTAAAGGAGTATTCGGCCCATGTCGTTGGCATAGATAAAATCCGTTATCTCGCACATTAAGGCGGAGAGCGAGGCAAAGAGGAGAGTGCCGCCTTGTTCGTGCGGCTGATGCTGAATAGGAATTTCTCTCCTAATTGAATGCCCCTGAGTTCTTCAACTCTATCCTCATGCGGTGGTTTTTATGACCCACGGTGCATTTATAAAGAGGCATTCCAAAAGCTGGAATCTTGGTGTCTGAAGCACGTTCATATATTCTAAAAATAAATGTCACGTGGCCTGTCTAAATATGAGATATTTGCATCACTCAGTGGCGGTTCTAGGAACCGCTTCTGATTTTCTTGGGAAGCCTATGGCCTCCAAGCGCCCTCTATAACGGCAATTATATGATGAATTTGCTATGGCGAGGTCTATAGGGAGACATATGAATACAAATCGATCCCTTGATAAGACGAATGTTCCGTCCACTGTTTATTACACACGGCTGATATTTGACTGAATTTAGGTATAGCATGGTGTACTGCAAAAGGCTCATCACATTTAAGTGTTGTGCTGTTTTAGAGAATTGTCAAGGCTGGATTCAGAAGCAATGGAGGCAGGTGTTTGAGTACTTTCTAGTCTACAATATCCGGACTAATTACGTACGGAAAACAGTGTAATCTTGCTGGTAGCGGTTGCAGAAAACTTCAGTTGATGACATTCGTTCAGGCACCATATATTTACCCACAAAACTGTCTGTTCAGACACAACTCCAGGCCTTAGATTAAAGTTGCAACAGGTGTCTCAGATCATGTGCTGGCCTGTGTTTTGATCATGTGTTCGGGACCAGCAGCTGAGCAATATGCGTATGCTATTGCCTCGATTGGCCGCTGGTATCGGGTACTTTAAAATGACTGAGTTTACCTGGGATGCCCGGCGATGCCCGGGTAATGAAGCAAGATATACTGAAAGGGGATGACTTGACACAGTGGTATTTGGTTTATGGCCGAAAATCGATCTTACTTGTGACGTGGGTATTCAGATTGCATTTGTGTTAAATAGGGGGATATGCTGCAACAAAATTGCCCGTCTCAAATCACTTGTGACAGTGAAGCTGCTAAACCACCATAACCAGACGTTCAACATCGAATCGACCAAGTGCAGCGGTAGCTTACAATCTGAAAACGTTACACGCGTTCAATACGTACAATCTGAAAACGTTACGGTAATCTACAGTCTGAAAACGTTACACGCGTTCAATACGTACAATCTGAAAACGTTACGGTAATCTACAGTCTGAAAACGTTACACGCGAGTCTCGGGCGACCCCTGAGTGTCTCTGGCACGAAAGAGGTCGCTATGTTCTACTGAATCGTTTTTAACCGGCTGGCCACTCATAGGGATCATGTAGCTCTCCGAGGTACAGCAATACGGCCCGATGCAGGCCACGGGCAGTCCTGGCAGGACGGGTCGAGCATTGAGTAATCGAGGCTGCACACAACGCCATCTGTCGATGGGGTGGTGCAGGCTGGATACCGGCGTGCGTTGCAATCCTGCTGCAACTGACTTTGTCCAAGAAATATTACGATTGCAGAGCTCTCCTGCACACTTCATTCTTGGTCTTGCTCTCCCGCGGCGGAACGAACTGGTCTGTTGCTCACTCTGTAGCAGCCGATGTACCGCCAACCCGGGAGAGCACGGGCGCAGCTAGGTTGAGACCCTCACCTTCAGAGAGCAGCCTTGACCCTTGCCCATCGTCACGTAGTCTTGTCTCGGTGGAGCTCTGCTTGAGAGGAAATTTGATCAGTTTGAACTCGAAGGGCATGCCAAATGGAATGAGCTACATTCTGGAGATGGAGACGTTTGCTCCCTGGGCCTCGTCTGCCATCGTGTTCGCCACTCCGGAGCTTGATGGATCCATGTTTGGTATGAGCCTGCTGGGCGCCTTGCCTTAACACCGAGTTTCGTGATAGCAGTCATGGCGGCTCCTGTCTTCTAATAGGCACCAGTTGGTAGTTCACAGTCTCCTCTACTGGCTGGTCCTTGTCTCTCCACGCTGCTTCTCCAGAAGCTTGTAGCTCTTATCATCGGCAGCGAAGTTGTCCGAAGTCGTCCTTGAATGACCTGAGCATGACCTGCTCACTGAGCCAGGCTGGGTGTTGGTACCACTCTTCGAGATCGGGAAGACCTTGACCAGGAGGTCGTCGACAAATTTTTCGCTCGAGGAATGCTTGATATGGCTTGGCACGGCTCTGTTCGTCACTTACTATTCGTCCCGTTGCAAATTATGTAACGGCGCGGACAGACAGTCACCTAGGAAACTGTTCTTGGATCCGTTCCTCACTTTGTGTTGATAAGCTCTTCCCACGTTTTCAAATTTGTTTATGATTCGCTAGTCGCTGCAGCATGACGTTGTTTTGATGGACAGATCATTGCCGCAGACAACAAAATACTCATACCAGCTTGATAGCTGAATATCTGGCTCCACATGTGTTGATTTTTTTTCCAAATCAGGCATCCCTCGAGCGAGAACTGGAACTTGTCGACGGCCTCGTGGCCAGCCTCCGCGGATCGTTATGTCCTGGTTTTCACCGTTTCTGTCTCCTCACAACTGGCAGGTAAACAATTGATTAGCACGCGTCAGCCGATATTCCCCACTCTTCAGACAGCCTCCAAAAGGTGTGGAGTCGACACCCACCAATGCCCCAACTCTGCGGAGCGCGCCTGCTCGTGCCGCGCGCAAGTTGGTCTGATCTGGATTAAGGGCAACATAAGCCTTCCTCTCGCCTCGCTGAATCAGAACGTATGAAGTTTTGGGGTCTACCACCGACGGTTCTGGGGTTATTAGAGGACAAACGATAGAGTTTCCCATTCATCACGTGAGATCCCGAGATGCATAGGGGTAGATATAATCAAGCGGCACACCCATCAATATAGAGGCAAACCTTTAGCCATCAAGCTGGTACGGCTTCTTTTGGTGTCTGCTGCAATGACCTGTCCATCATTACAAAGCCGTGCTGCGAGCAACTAACAAATCATAACAGGGGCAGAGCAGGCATCAGAAAAAGGACCTTCATGCATGCCAATCTGGCAGCTGATTTGCGTACACCGGAATAATGTGTTATGACAGGAGGCCTCGCGTGGTAATCAAAGTGGTTCATGTTTAGCATCCACGCCTGTGCACTGGCGAACAGTTTAGCGATATGTTTCAACAATGTTTATTTTTCAGCGTAGCTTTGCTCGCTACCCAAATAGCAGAACGAAGTGACTTGTCCTCAAGCCTATTTCTGTATTTACTAGCATACATAATTCTCCCCAAAAACACTTTAGCATTTCAAAAACTATTATTTTGTGTTAAAATAATGTTTTATGACTATGTGGTGCGTCCGACAACTGTAACCATCACCACAGGCAAAGCAGGTCAAATAGACAGCTTGACAGAAAAGAGCCAGATGTGAACTGTTCGTGGGTCTGTCACGGACACAAAAAGTGTGTACATGCATCGCGTGGTGTCCGGTTCGGCAGTGTGACGTCAGAGGTTGCGGTCACGTGACGTGAGGGCCCCACCGGGTCTCACATGGGCCGGTCGGTCAGCCATGCTTGGGGCTCTGTCGAATACAAGTCGTAAATGGACGCGGGCATAACGCATTGGTTAATGCTTTCGGTGAATGATTGAGTCAATGATCCATGTAACCTCCTGCCTAGATCCACTAAACACGCAGTATTACAAAATTGGTGAAGGTGAGTGATAAAAAGATGTGTTAGAATGCGATTTTTCTTCTGGTCACAGCATTCCCAAATCAGATCACTTTTAGGTATTCAAAAGAGAGCATATGGAGAAAAAAGAGAGGCTCTGGTGGCAACTTTAAGCCCTTGGACGATAAAATCATTCAGTTAGATTTTAAACTGTAATGTCAAATGTAGTTACATGTCTTGAATGCAAGAGAACTTCGCCATATAAAGATCTGATTGCCCAGCTGTTTTGAAAACTTTTTTTGCGCATAATATAGGCCCTTTTTCTAACAAGGATGTTGATTGCAAACCAAGTTAAAAACAGCAAGTTGTGACATTCTTCCGGTTTGAACGGAAGGCTACTTGTTAGGCGGTAACCATGCAATAAGTGTGCGAATATTCAACGGAAACATAGACCGTATGGGATTCCATAAGCATATTACCAAATGCAATGATATATTTGGTCATATAGCACCGTGAAACTCGTATTAAAAAATATTGCTTGTTGTTCTGTAAATGTTGAGGTTGAACACGTACCTAATTTCTAGAATAACAATGTTCGCGTCGTTCTCAAAGAAAACGAAATTGGAAGGCTCGATTTCTCAAACATAGCGGCTGCCACAGAGTTTTGCAACTTTACGTTTATAATCTTCTCGATCCGGGCAGCTATGAGGCTATGCATGGATTAAGTCGCTGGATTTTACAGAATTCATGCTGTGGCGTGCTGTGAGCTGTGTGAAGGAAAAAAGCGGATCTTAAGTTCTACGTCACTGCTGGACTTTCATTGCAATGATAACTGCGTATTCAGTCGTTTGCACATGACTATGTTTAGTACCATCTGAGAGTGGGTAAAAAGGTAAGTGCAACTGAATTTTAGGGGATGAAATTAGATCCAGGTGGCATCTTTCTTGCGTGGCCCTAAAATTTTCACAAAGCCGTTTATTTACGGTGTTTGGTGTATGCCATATGAAATCAACGGCACTGCTTTTTCAGTGAACTCAGGCATGGCTCACTGCCGAATTCAAAACATTTCTCCCCCACCGCGACGGCTGCAGCCAAGTCAACAATAAACAGCATTCACAAGTTAAGTGCACTGCACTGACATGCCATCATGTCACCATCCATCAAACGGCCGTCGGCCCCAGCCGAACCATGTCCTCGCCGGACCAGACCGCGCCCCCCCCCCCCCCAGTCCAGGGTGCCGTCCTCGTGCGACCCGCCAAGGTCAGTGGACAACAGCCACCGTCGCGGGTGTACGGCCGACTAATCAAGCGGGCAGTGCCAGCCGACACGCTCTAGTGGAACGCACCGAGCCTGACGACGAGAACAAAAGTCAACAGGTGATGTGGACGGAGAACTCAGCTCAATGTGTCGATATATGCAGTGCATCAGGTCCGGAAGAGATGCAAACAAGCCAGAAATCGGCCAAAGCAACACGGCGAATAAAGGCTGTTTTAATCACAAAGGTACAAATTAGCCGCGTACCCTAAAATCCATGCTCTGAGTGTTTCGTGCCTGTGCGGCATGAGTCGTGCTTCGAGATGCTTCATTCAATCGTACCTGCACATAGCTGCAGCATGAGTCGTGCTGCGAGATGCCTCATTCATTCGTACCTGCACATAGCTGCAGTATGAGTCGTGCTGGGAGATGCCTCATTCATTCGTACCTGCACATAGCTGCAGCATGAGTCGTGCTGCGAGATGCCTCATTCATTCGTACCTGCACATAGCTGCAGTATGAGTCGTGCTGCGAGATGCCTCATTCATTCGTACCTGCACATAGCTGCAGCATGAGTCGTGCTGCGAGATGCCTCATTCATTCGTACCTGCACATAGCTGCAGCATGAGTCGTGCTGCGAGATGCCTCATTCATTCGTACCTCGTGGCATGAACCGTACTGGGAGTTGGCAAAAAGTTGCAAAGGCCCAACGGTGCAGCCAGGGAGGTTCACAGGAACCTTTCTCCTCTTCCCTTCATGATTGATCGTAGTTTGCACCTCGACACTCCGGAATGCAATGCCGTAATCTGGTGGTCGAAAGACTCATTTTGGCCTTATGTCTAATTGATTACCACAAGCAGTGAAACATCACGCCCAACATCAGCAATTTAGTGACAAGGTCAGTACATGGCAAAGTGTGGAAGCATGGTACGCCACTGAGATAATTGTTTTCGTCGTCAGGGAGACCAGCATTGATAGGCCATTGATACGTCAGATACTATATCTTTTCGTGTTTGTATTGCCCTCAGTCCGTTCGCAGTGCGCAGGCGCTGCAAATGGAGCTGGGACTTGGTCCAAAAAGTGACACTAGCCGTACGCCACAAATATTGGTTGGTTGGTATACAATTTATAATTAAATATACAATATTGGGAAACAATTTGGTTGGATGTATTTCCAGGCGAGTGCTCCCGCTCAGCACTGCTTGTTGCGTGAGCCCTTACACCACCATTCGATCGTAAAATCCCCAATCAACGGCAGCATTTTCCTGCGATAGCTTAACGTGACGCAAAACTTGGCATAGCCCACCCTGCTCTCTGACGTCACCCGTTCTCTGACGTCTCCTGACCGCCAGCGTGGCCGCTGCCGCCGGCGGCAGGCTGTTCCACTCAGGGTCAAACAGCGAACGCCTGGAACGATCCGGACCCGCCCCGGCCGCTGGTGGGTGAATGAGAGGCAGGCGCGCCATTCAACTGATCTAAGGGACCAGTTGCTAACATTTTGATAGAAGACCGATTAAAAACAATTTGGCAGTATATCTTCCATCTGGCTGTACTACCAAAAATGGCGTCCAGTCAAGCCGAGCATCAGGTACGTTAAACATCCGCCACCTAATGCTGCCGTTGACCTGGAATTGTGCGATCGGATGGTGGGGGGACAGGCCGCACACAAGTACTGCTGAGTGCGAGCTGGGCTTCCAGAGAACCATCTGCGGCGCGTGGCGTATCTACCCGACGCGGGCCACATGCTGTTTATCAAGGTGTGAGTACAGTTTTTGTTTGTTACGTTTGGCCCGAGTGCTCGTGCCGACCATGCGCACCAGGACGATCAATTGGGGACAGCGCCTTAAAAACGCCGGCCTCGTTGGAGCACGGGGGCACGTTCAAACAGTACATGGTAACGTTCAGACAGTGAGACGGGCACGGTGCGGGGTCCCTGTCAGCCTGGCGTGTCGACGGCTGGACACTCGGCGCCTTCGCCCCGCCAGAATGTAAGCCCAGCGGAGGAGTCGCCGACCCCTCGGTGATTCTGAGATTCCCGGCCTTTTCCCGCTTTTTTTGGACAGTTAAGGAGGTGCGTTCTGTGCGTCCTTTGAGATTACGCGCTCGCACATTAATTTTGGTTTGTTATATGTCGTGCGCTCCTTTTGGCTTGCATCGTATCGCGGTAATTAGCAAGCCTTGTGTACAAATCCGTCGCTAATGTGTGTCGTTATATGGCCTTCCAAGCCCTGCCTGGTACTACTCTATTTGTTTCCATAAACAGTGCGTAGAGAAACAGTAGATCAATGAATAAGGTGTGGGTTGAATTCTGTGCCAGGAGATATGACGCACAGCAGTCAGGTCCACATGACACGTCAGACTAATAATCTCGCGTAGCTCATATACTGCGTCCAGCTTGGAGCGACTGTGGATTTTCCACGAGTGAAAGTGATTTGTGTCACCAAAATGAAATGATTTTTGTCACCACGGGCTGAATGCGTCACAGGTGCTTTGTATTATGACTCCTCGTCACAGATGCTTTGTGTTATGACTCCTCGTCACAGATGCTTTGTGTTATGACTCCTCGCGGGGGGCGGTGCAGAAAGTCCTACGCGACACGTAGGCAGTTGTCTAGCCGTGGGTTCAAAGGTCCCCCTAACCTTCAGACATTAGGGAGTAGGCTGTTGGTCGATCACTCCGCGACTCAAAGATGAGGTGGGACGCATTTTTGCACGTCACTGGCCGCTAACGAGAGTAGCAGCAGCACGTTTAGGATGCCGTTGATGGATTCGCGACTCGCAGAACGCGAGAGTCGCTTTTCAGCTGCTCTCTTGCCACTCCCAGAAGGTGGAACCCGGAAAAGGGCGTTGGTCTGTCGGAAAAGTTGGTTGATTTTTCTGTTGGTGGATTGACAGGCGGCCACAGAAAGGGGTCTGCTAAAATGGCCATGAATAACTGACCCTGAGCAGCGGCAGAGAAGTCGCTCACTAAGGGTACCGTTGTTGGAACTAATGCAGCGGCTCCAGAAGACGAGGTTCGCACATATGACCCGATCACAGGGATTGCGGCGTGCCGATGAGGATTCCGGCATTATTCTGTGACGAGAGGGGGTGGAGACTACCCGGTGATGCCGCGGGGAGCCTTGTACCAGGTGGCTGCTATTTACTGGGGATTAAGTCCGAGGTATGCGTGATACATGGCTGTACGGTTCCGCTCATAATTGTTGGGGTTTGGTCGTTGCACATAAGCTGCAGATATTGTCTAGAGGCCATACTATAGGCCTCCCTTTAATATAACCAGTGACAAGCATGCACGAGACGGTGTGAATATATGAATGCTAGTCGCGGAATCCCAGTCAAATGACGTTTGCTGCCCATACTAGGCCGTAATCATCTGTTTTGTGAAAGCCCATGTAATGCTGGTGCGTCAATGTATTCGCCACAATTTGCAGTCGCCTCCTGTTAGTCGGCTCATGACGGGGAATTGCCTAAGTGGTAATTACCTGCTGATCAATGCAGTGGGTCATCTAGACAACAGCCGTCATTAACTATGACATTTATATTCAATGTGAGGAAATATTATTATTGCCGATAGGTATATCACTCCCGAAGGGCTTCTTTATTTTCTGAGGCTGATTATTTATGAGCACGGCTGCTATCTCGACAGGAGTATTCATAACATTATGCATGCACCACGACATGTGTGGGAAAGCAACTTCCAAAAAAAAAAAAACATTTGGGAACTTCATATGAATTAAGTCAGTCACGGCGCTTGTTGCTTTTATGCAAATTGGGCTTAGGCAATTTCCTGATTGCCGTTTGGTGTCAGTGAAAAATCTGTCGGATAAGCATGACAAAATTGCTGATAAAAAATTAGGAACCAGTATCCAAAGTTACACTGACGACAAAAAAGTTGAAGGAAACGACGACGATATCATGACTAATGAAAATTCCCCCACGTAATACACATATCAAAAGGGTCGGATTAAATCTTGAAAAAGATTCTTGTTTTCGTTGATCAAAGCTGGTCGATTTATATATATTGTTCTTCTCTGAATTGTACATATTTCAAGCTTTAAACAGCCTTGATATCAGGAAGCCTTTTCTCTGCATCAAGACAATTTTGGAATTTAAAAATACTAGAAAAGCGTATTAATGCTGGCATTCTGGACGGAAATTAAAGTGGCTAGACTGGAGGAAACCATGGGTTGGGGTAGGTTATATCACCTTGATCGGTCTCCAAATTAATTTTGGAACATGATGCACTACCTAAAACACTTAAAATTTAAAATTACCTTCACTTAAACAAAAGGGTAAATCATCTCACGCAAATTCTATAGGATAGGATGAAAATTAACAGGTTTGAAGAAAGCTTCACTTCAGTTTTAGGAGACATACTCTTTGTGTGACGTGCGTAAAAATAGACAGTATTTTACAGGGCTTGGATGAGCTGAGACATTTATGACGTACTTGTGGCGCACTGACGACGCCATCACGGACAAGGAGTTACGCGCGCGTGGGGAGGTCGGTTTGATCTGTGGTTCGGTTGGTACGTTGGTAATAGTTGCTTTGGTTTTGAGTAGATACCTCCATTGGGTTGTTGCAGTCTTTTGCCCCTGTGTTCGTTTGCTGTGTTCAATGTATACGAGTATATGGGAGGGAAACCGTACCTTTTAACGTTGTCTCAACTATGTTTAACTGATCATTAGCTCCAGGTATTGTATGTAGCTCGAAATTATGCGTGGAGCAAGTTACATGTGTCCTTGCGGCACTGTTTGTGGCAAAAGTGATGTACTCTGGCAGCTGTAATCACAGTTAACAGATGGACACTCCATTCATAGGCTGCATACAGACTAAGTATTTTTTATGTTGTATGTTGCAATTTTAGTCATCTTTCTGTGTTAGCATTCCATTAAATGAACCTATTTCGGTACTTGTGGATGGATTTACTGGTGTCTCTGGCTTCTTTATTTGCTGTCTGGAATTGCTGTGGCAGAGTGGTGCAAAATGTTATAAATTGTTTGCCTGCTAAGGGACTAAGCATTTTAAAAGATGGATTAAAAAGGGGTAGTCTGCTGTATTGTCTTTTCTGGGGTTAATATATATATATATATATATATATATATATATATATATATATATATATATATATATATATATATCATACTCTGTTTGTAGAATATAATTCAAATTTTAAACTGATAACTCTCCTATGTCATGGTACACATGTCATGGTGCAGAGCAGGGATGTCAAGTTGTAATCAACCATGTGAAAGGCTTTCCACCCATTCCAATGATGAATTATGATTCAATGCTTTATTGCCTTTTCTCTAATATGTTTAATGAGAATATTAAAAATTAGGAAGAAGTTGGCAATCACTCAAAGTATGTCTTCTTGACATATTGTTTGCTTGCAACATGATCATGCTGCTCAAACTTGGGACTATTGAATAAACAGTGCTAAAATCAAGGGTTAAAAGTGCTTATCATCAAAATGAAGTGGGCCAAACATATTGAAAAATGCATGTTGAGGGGTAAGCTCAGGCATCTGACACTTGGCTCAGCCTTCAAAATGATCAAGTAAAATTACTGCCCCTAGCACATTGCAATACCCTTTAACTTACTATGATTCCATGAGCCATGCTGTGGCTTAAATATGCATGAATGACATATGATAGTTGCTCAATTTATTGAGGTAAACCACACATTGTTTCTGGTACGGTACAACACATTTCTGGTCTGAGGCTACTGTAAAGACCTTCCCCTATTTTGGTTTGCAAAGCTTATTTAGGTCTGAGAAATTGGTTAGGGAGGAAGTAAGCCAAGCATTTCATACCCAAAATCTGTCACTTAAAAATTTGCAAGGTCATGAGCAAGCACTGGTAGCGATATGTGACTATGAAGCTGGATCTTGCAACATAACAATTTCAAGCAGTGTTACATAAACATAAACCAGCCAAAGATAAAAATCTTCCAAATCAACTTGATGCCAAATGGAAGCCACTTCATAGTCCAGCATTTACAAGATTTTGGCAGTCTGTTTTTAAACAAAAATTAATTTCACACACCATGTAATCCAAAAGATATAAATCCTCCCCAATTACAACTCAGATCCAAACACATCTTACACTATTTAGTGGATTTATTCCCTAGGTAAGTGCTCACTAGTGACCTGATTGATGGTGATTGATGGAATTGAGATGTAGCCAAAATCCCTACCATTATTGTGCAAAACCAATGTTGGCATCTCTTGCACCAGGAATGAGCAATTCCTTAAACAATGTTGCATACCAACACACTAGCAAACCTATAGCTTGCTCATACATGCATGTTCACTTGAATTTCTGAATTTGTTGATGCCCCCAAAAGACAGCTACCTGTAACACCAGGGATTCTTGCTAGCACCCCTGCGGCCTCCGCGCCCCGCCTGACGGCCGACCCACGCCCCATCTCACAGCTGACCCACGTCCCGTGTGACCGCCGACCCACGCCCTGTCTCACAGCCGACCCGCGTCCCGTCTGACCGCTGACCCACGCCCCGTCTCACAGCTGTCCCGCGTCCCGTCTCACAGCTGACCCACGCCCCATCTGACCGCCGATCCGTGCCCCGTCTGACCGCCGACCCGCGCCCCATCTCACAGCTGACCCGCGCCCTGTCTCGCAGTTAACCCACGCCCCGTCTGACCGCAGACCCGCGCCTCGCCGGCAGCCGTCCGTGTATGTCCGACATGAAGGAGCCGCCGGCCAGTCGGCCGGCTGAGGTGGACGAGTCGGACGAGCCGCAGGACGACTCGTCCAGCGTGTGCAGCACCTCGACGGCCGACGTCTCGTCGCGTGGCGACACGCCGACACAGCGGCGGCGGCGGCGGCGCGGCCGCAAGCCGGCGCCGGCCCACTGCAAGGTCGAGTACCGCTACTCGAGCCACGCGCGCGAGGAGCACGGCCAGCCGCTGTTCGGCGTGCAGTTCAACCCGCACCTCCGCGCCTCCGCCACGCAGGCCGTGGCCACGTGCGGCGGCCCACGCGTATCAGTCTACGAGCTGGCCGGTGGGTGGCACGTCTTCGTGTTTTATTTCGAAGTGAGGGTGCTTACGGAGCAGTTCGTTCTCGCGGAACTGCGTGCTCTGGCGGCACTGACGATTGATTACTCTGCCATGTGACAAGACGGGCTGCTGGCTACTACCGTTCCAGATCCCAGGCCATTCAAAAGGTCTCGTCAGGGAAGTGCTTTTGTTACGGCCGGGTGCTTGGGAGGTCTGTGTTACGAGGCAGTCGAGTGAAAGTTGTGCGTGTGCACTGAAAGAGGCTGAAAACCTCTGTTTTACAAACTGGCTGTCAGGTGTCCCGGTCAGTCCGTGCCGGTGGCTCAGTTGGTTAGTGCGCCTGACTCCCGATTCACCCACCCGTGGCGGGGTGGGTTCGAGTCGCTTTAGGCGCTCGCTATTTGTCCTTGACAGCTATGGCCTGCGGCCGGTGGCAGCGGTCGTACTTAAGGTCAGTTGACTTCAGAGGGCAGGACGGACCGTGCCGAGCATTGCGGCACGTTAAGCTTTCGCCACTAAATTCTGCCGTTGCCTGGAATTGCGCGATTGGATGGTAGGGGTCAGGGCTCACACAACAAGCACTGCTTGGCGTGAGCACTGATCCCAGAAGTCCATCCATTCAAAGGGTTCGGGTCAAATTTCTTAAAAAAGGTGTGGGAGGGGGAGTGGGAAGCTCCCGTATTACGGACCAACCAGTGCGCGTGCGTTCCATGCGGTGGATTCCGCTGGGACATCGCAGGTGAGCGAGTGAGCCCGCTGTCCTTACTCCGCCGGCACAATACGGCCCACTCCCTGACCGGCGCCGCCGCCGCCGCCGCCGCCAGACTCGTCCCTGAAGCTGGTCCAGTGCTACGCCGACCCGGACCCGGAGGAGAACTTCTACACGTGCGCCTGGAGCTACGAGGAGGCGAGCGGGCGGCCGCTGCTTGCGGCGGCCGGCGCGCGCGGCCTCATCCGCGTCATCAGCACCGTCACCATGAGCTGCGTCCGCCACTTCATCGGTGAGCGGCGCCTGACGGGTGCACGTGTGCCCGCGGGGGGAGAGTGGCAGGATATCCGCACACCGGCGGCGAGCGTGTGGAAGGGCGCGGGGCTTAGTTGAGGCTGGCGGTCACCAGCTGGAAAAGAGAGTTGTGCTGCTGCTTTCGCGTTACCTGTCAGTCGCTTTGCTTCTTCTGAATGCGGTCCATGTCACTGCAGCCTGGCATATGCTTTGTGGCCGTCTTCACCGAGAGGATTCGACTCGCGTCGCCGCTGGGGCGACGCTGGGACGCGAGCCCGCCTGCGCCGCGCGGTGTCCCCTCCCCCCCCCCCCCCCACCCGCTCACCTGTCGCGTCCTCGGCCGCCAGGTCACGGCCACGCCGTGAACGAGGTCAAGTTCCACCCGCAGCAGCCGGCGCTGCTGCTCTCGGTCAGCAAGGACCACACGCTGCGGCTGTGGAACGTGGCCACGGGCGCTTGCGTCGCGATACTGGGCGGCGTGGACGGCCACAGAGACGAGGCGCTCAGCGCGGTACGTGCCGGCAGGCTGGCTGCTCCGTCGGTCTGCGAATGACCCCGGTTATTCATGGGTCACTGCGCCTCGGAACAGCTGTGTTACGAAGGGGCGGCGTGGGTCGTTTGTAGTGGTTGACGTTAGCTTTAGCTGTGGACCATCGTTTGACGCCGCACGTGGTACGGCGGGGGTAACCTGTTGATGGGAGTGTCTGGTAAGTGTGGTTATGCCGCGCTCGACTCTGGTGTGTCAGTCCAACAAGGACCCGCCATCAACGCGGCGTCGCCCGCTCCACACGCTGCGGGTCCGGAGTCAGCGATCCCCCCCCCCTACCCCCCGGTCCCGTCACGTGACCCGACCTCCACGCCTTCTGGCCCCGCAGGACTTCAACTTGGCGGGCGACCAGGTGATCTCCTGCGGCATGGACCACTCGCTGAAGCTGTGGAACCTCTCCGACCCGGAGGTGGTGCGCGCCGCCGAGGCGTCCTACTCGTACGAGCCGAGCCGCGGCGGCGTCACGGCCGAAGTGCACTTCCCCGAGTTCTCCACGCGCGACATCCACAGGAATTACGTCGACTGCGTGCGCTGGTTCGGCAAGTTCGTCCTGTCCAAGGTGCGTGCTGCGGAAGGCGGGGGACGGAGACGGGAGACCCTGTGGGAGGCGGGGATGGCAGATCTGCGGGAGGCGAGGACGGCAGATCTGCGGGAGGCGGGGGACGGGAGACCCTGCGGGAGGCGGGGGGCGGGAGACCCTGTGGGAGGCGGGGGATGGCTGGTCTGCTCGCTGCTCCGTCAGCCGGCGCGGAGTCAGGTATCGTGTCGGGTCGTGCCGGCTGGGGCCAGCCGTTGGGACGCCAGATGTGGCTTCTTTCAGAGTCTGAAAACATTGAGATATGCCGTTTTCGATAAGGTCAGTGAAAAGACCAAGGTGCACTGGCCTGTCGAAAGAGGTGCACTAGCGAGGTGCACTGGCGAGGTGCACTGGCCTGTTCAGATGCCTGCTGACCGAGGGGACGCTTCTCCCTCCTCTGATGTCTGGCGGGGTGACCGGGGCAGTGCCGTTGAACGGAGCCGTCCAATCACAAGCCTTCAATTTATGCTCTGGCCGTTTGTCATGCGCGCCTGCCCCGCCCCTCCCCCTCCCCGCGGGCGGAGTTGGGTCGTCCTTTGCTGCGTCGCCAGTCGCCACCGAGCCGCCAGCTTTGCCGCAGCGCGTCCCCAGACTGCTGAGAACGGCAGCAGGCGTCCGTGGCGATGCTCACATTCGCAGTATCACCACGCAGCGTGATGGTTTGAGTAGCTGGTGAGTGCTGCCGTGCGCCGGTCCCGCCGACCAGGCGTGGCGGTGCCGCCCGCTCTGACGCAATCTCCACCGGCCGTCAGTCATGCGAGAACTCCATCGTCTGCTGGAAGCCGGGCCTGCTCACCCAGGCCGGCGTCAAGCACACAGACACAAACGTCACGGTCATCCACATGTTCGACTACAAGGACTGCGACATCTGGTTCATGCGCTTCTCCATGGACTTCTGGCAGCGGGTGAGCTCACGGGGCGGGTGTTGCGGCCGGTGGCGTCATGACGCGGTGACGGCCTAAAGCTGCTTAGGATGCGTGGTAACGTTGCTGAAGGCCACATTGTAAGGCTTAGTGTTTTGGTCAGCGCTGGGGGACAATTGACGGGATTGTCAAAAAGAAATCCCCTACTCAGAACATCTGCTTCTTTCATGCCATTCATTTGCTGGTGGACTGCTATCATTCATGTTCAACTTTGGGCTGTAAGGCAGGTTTTTAATAGCTGGAGTAAGCTTTCGTGTTATCATGGAAGGCATGTCAGAACTCGGTTCATTGATCTCTCCGTGCGCCGTGACCGTGCCAGTCTCTGCCATTCACGGCGTCTGACCCTGATGTGCGTGGCCAGATCCTGGCGCTGGGTAACCAGGTGGGCCGGACATACGTCTGGGACCTGGCCGTCACGGACCCCACGCACTCGCGCTGCACCGTCCTCAGCCACCCCAAGTGCACGTCTGCCGTGCGGCAGACCTCGGTGTCGCCAGACGGCGCCACCATTATCTGCGTCTGCGACGACGCCACCGTATGGCGCTGGGATCGCGTATAGGCGGCGCCACCTCCGCGAGATGCGCGGGATTGGGGCGTGTACAGATGATAGCTGGTGTGCGCATTGATGTGACTGCTGCGTACTTCATTGCATTGAACTCATGTGAGTGTATGGCAGGGGCATCCTCATGTTGGTAAAAGTGAGCTCATCCATGTTCTGTCACTTCATCTCCCGTTTTTTTTTTTTGAAAATTGGTTGTTGACAGTCAAAACGTTTTGTGGTCCTGCTAGTGAAGTGATCGATGGGCTCCTATCGATCGGGAAAGCACATGCGAATCAATTAAGATCTTTTGTAATCGCTTTTCCGTATCGTTTGTGGCGAGATGCGTGCGAGCAATTGAGGCCCTACCGTTCATCTGTAAGGTAACGATGTTCTCTCTTGTCGCCATTGCACGTAGTGCTTAGCCACAATATACATTTGAGAATGTGACTCTGGACTCTCGATAGCACGAAAGAGGACTGGTGCAACGCGTCCGGCCGGGAGACAGGGACAGACGGTATTGCGTCATCAGTCGCCACCAACGACGCCCAGTGGTCTCCGCGACCAACCCTGTGCTGGGTCCGAGTGTTTCTTCAGCCGGGCGGTTGCCCCGAAGAAGCTCGAAAAGTTGACGGATGCTTAAATCCGGTAGTCATGCGCCGAGCGCTGCGAGATAATCGGAAGATTTCTCCGACGGTGCTACATATTACGTTGCGCAAACAGGTCCGATCTTAAAGACATTTGGCTGCGCTTTAGCTCCTTTGGAAGCTCCGAAAGTGCTGGGAGCAGTTTAAAATTGAGGCCTGCCGAATTCGAAGAATAGAACAGCCAGTCATCAGCGTCGCACGGCTTGGATTTTCGTCCACTGAGGCCGCAGGTGTGGCAAGTCACGTGGCCCGCAACAGCTGATCGAGGCTGTTCCGGCACCAGTTCGGTTCGCGACGCGTAGCGCGCGCAGCAGCGAACTTTACTCCGGGAACGCCGGCTGGGTCATCTCATTGTGTTTAGTGCCTGTATAACGCGCTTTCTGGGAACACCGCCGAGCCGGCAGCTGTTACGCGTTTTCCACGTTAAAACACCGCGTTAAAGTCCCACTGCTGCTACTTTTCGCTTTTCATTCCCGTTTCCTTGTTAAACCCTTTACGGACAGCAAAACTGAGGGCCGACCGAGAGTGGGGTCCAGAATTCAACCGCCTGCCACTGAGGAGACTCGCATATGTGACCATTACGCGTGGTCGGTCCACGCAAGCTATCATCAAGCACCACCATCCTGGCATGCAAAGTGTGCATCAAGAATATGACATACCTAAACGTGCCGGCATGAGCAGTGGTGAAACCTGTCACGGTCTCTCCCCCACAGACGCTCCACGATTCTGTCGGCCTCAGCCTACCGTACGCATCAACGGAGGGCTCAAGTACCGCCCTTCCGGCGTCAGTATCGGTAGGAGGGGGGGGGGGGGCACGTCGTGGCCTTTCCCGTCCCGCGTGGCGCCGCCGGCTCTGGCGGACCGCAGCCCGGCGTCTGCACAGGCAGCCTGGTTTTACCGTGGAGGTCGTGGCTCAAGCGGGGCGCCGACTCTGGCGGACCGCAGCCCTGCGTCTGCACAGGCTGCCTGGTTTTACCGTGGAGGTGGTGGCTCAAGTGGGACGCCGGCCTTTTTGTCCCCCCTCCCTCCCCGCCCCCCCCCCCCTCCCCATTAGGCGGTGAGGATAATTTGGAGTGCGTGCTCTCGAAACATAACCAATCAGCGCGCTGTGTCAGCGATAAGCATGTGCCTCAACGTAGCGCACATTAACTGGGGCTGACTCGAGTGGGCCCCGCCTCCTCCCCTTCTGCTGCCTAACTGACCATATCCATCTAGTTCGTCGTCATAGTCACTCCTTGCGTAACAAGAGCAAAAAAGTCCGTGGAGTGAAGAAGTGCGACGTTTGCAGCAGTGAGAAAGCCTGGCGGGACAATCCTGGCCATGACTTTGATAGACAAGAGCTTCAGCGACGCTGAAACCATGATGTTGAGTCTGGCAGCAAACCTTGATGCTGCTGGATAAGGTAGACATATGCCGAGAGCACGAGCAAACACGGCTGAGTATGGGCAAAACGGACGACATCGTTTTTGATGTTACGATCCGCCGGCCGCCAGCTATTTTCGAGTGGAACCTTCCTGCGTTTGGATCGGCGTGGCAACGGCGGACGTGGCGAACAGTGTCGGCGACATATCATAATCCTGGTGTATGTTTCCTCGATGAGAAACGCACACCTCGTCTTCGTCGTAGGGTGTGACGTCACTGTGACGTCAAGGGTACGAACAGCGGCGGAGGATTGAGTGGCTGACCTACGTCACGTGACGTACGGGGCACAACGGTGGGCGTCGCTGGCACCGATTCATCAGGAGTGCAGTTTGTGAAAATTACTGGGTTGGCCTCAGCCAGGGGTGCCGCTTTGCGTGCTTTCGGGGGCCTGATTCCCCCAATGTTGACTTGAGCCGCCTCAGTGCTCTTCTGAGCCCCCACGGCATGAGGGGAAAAGGTAGTATTGAGCCAACGAGGTACACTGGGTGCCTAAGCACATCACTATTAACATAATCACTAAAATATATTATCGTTTCCGCTATCGCATCGGCTTAAAATGGAAGGTTATTCCGCAACATCAAAATGATTTTGACACCGACTACACGCTTTACCTTATGTTGATACCAGGGACCCAAATGGAAGCGGTCGAAATCCGAGGAAAAATCATGGTTTGCGTGTAGCGTTAGGTCAGCTTTGTTGCCTCAGGCCTGGCAACAAATTTTGGTGACACTGGACTGACCCTGGACCCTGGACACAACCCTGAGCTGCTCAAGCTGGGGCGTGACTAAATGCCGGTTTCTCCTCAGACCTGGACCACTTTGATCTTAATCGTTGTAGGCTATTTTAAACTAAAATGCTTACTTTACGTCATGTTCAAGACTTTGTTTGAATTCGTTTACTCAGGCGGGGGCGAGTCAACAAAGACATTGAGAAATAGATGATTGAAAAACGTCGACAGCCATACAAATTTCGTGCAGGGCATAAATCTGTAGACGCACGAGGGCTTTTCATGGCGAATGTCTGACTGGGATGGTGGTTCGTTTGGAAAGCCATTTGTCTCGGACAGAATAAACACGCGGCTTTGGCGCGGTGAAATCAGAGGGCATCCGTCCGGACATTACCTAAACGGCGGCAGACGCTTGGGTTAAAACACCTGCGCCTTCTGTGTGTCAAAATTGGTGGCCGTGGGATTCTGATTGATTCTGTGTGAAAAGGTTGATAGGAGTTGGCTGGGATCGACGACAACATGATTGGATAAAGTCACTGGCAACACATGCTAGTCCAAACGGCCAAAAGCTCTTGGCTTGCGTGCAAAATTTCGCATGTGCATGAATTCTGCCTTGCCCAAACTTCTGTGAGACGAAATTGTGCAGAACACAAACCTTTATCTAACAGATATTTGTCCATACAGAAAAAGTTTGCCTGACAAATGTTACCTGACGAACTACCATTTTAAGAACGTTTGCACGATTTTAAGAACGTTTGCACGTCAAAAATAGCATGTCTATAGCCTTCTGATGAATCATCACATTGTATGCCAACAGCGCATCGGCATGAAATACTCGACATTTTTGGCTCCTGATACTGTGGCAGAGCGGCGAACTCGTAACCGTGAGCTCCCTGTCTATTGTGCACCTGCAACATTATCAACCTGGGGAAGTCTGGGACCTAGTGTACTGAATGCTGTTCCCAAAATGGTGTTCAGTGTCTTATAAGATACCTATAATAAGGCATCTGTATATGCAACAGGTATTCCTATGAGCGTTGCCTTCGTCATAAATTGCACGATGGTAAAGTGCGTTGTTATTTAATTTGCGTAACCACAGCACTGTGATACTCCACCGGAGAGCCCGCTATAGCTAGTGATTAACGTTGCTATGGTGGCCGCCTCAACACTCCGAGAGCAGCGGCCATGTTAGAAACGAACCAGCCACAAGTGCATGGGAGGAATGATGGTAACGTGAATATCATGGTGAAAGCTATTTTTGGGTTGTCGTAGGAAGCGGATGACCGCCAGCGCTAGCAGTGTCACAATAGGCGCCACTTTGGAACTCATCACAAAAACTTTCCTGTAGATCGTGTTTGCATGGAGATATTCATATTGTCGTACTTCAGTCATGTGCAATTACATGAGCAGCAAAGCATACCATTAACTTCAGATGACCCATCAAGAGGCCATGGTGACCCGCATGGCACCTGATGACTTTATGCAACGCCCGGAACTCATTGCAGTGAGTGATGCAGTACTACGAGAAATATGACGGCCGAAGGTGTTATCTACGACAATATGCAATACACCACCTCGATATCATCGAGGCTGCCAGGGCCACTTGTACCAAGATATATGTTGCACGATTTTGTACAAATATTGGGCAAAGTTTGGCATAAATCGTCATGATGTTTACTGAGGCTATCCGAAACTGGGCTCGCCTGCCTCGTCCCTCGACAGTTATTGCCGGAAATGCTGCCGGAAAAGGAAGGGAAATAGCCCTGGAACTCGCAGATTAATGGGTTCGGCATGATTAGCTACGGATTGTCCTGTTCTGCCACCCCTGCACCGCCCTTTCTTTATGTGTTGCCCTTCGATGAATCCAATGATTTGTCGACGCCTAGGTGTTCGGTGCTATACTGCTTTTTCAGGAAATGATTACGTTGGTCGTAGTTCAACGACAACCTGATAGACACCTTGCAGTCAGAGGCGTCGCCAGTGGGTGGTGTGGGGTCGTGATGAATAGGGCTATGGCCTCTTCTAGAGCCTGGAATCTTTCGGGTCCCAGCAATAAGCCTATTGCACCACAGTTTCGAACCCCAGCTAGAAAATATCCCCCTCAAGCAACAGTTGACCCCCCTCCCCGCCCTCGAGCACTGGCTTGACTTCACAGGCGCCAAAGCCTGGCGACGCTCACGACTGAACTGTCTGCGATAACGCCTGCTAAATGACAGCTGCCATCATTCCCTGGACCTTATTCATTCTTTTCGCGCGTGATTTCGGGGACTGCCGCTGCAGCAACCGCAGGGTCATCGCGGACCGGCACCGGCGACGTCATGTCATCCCTCATCATGGGGCATTCCACTGTCCTCACCACTGACGTGTGCTCCGCTGTACCGCACGTCGTCGGCGGTACTCCTGCACACCATCTATCATCGTCGGCGGTGCGTCGGTATATCTTTCATGGAAGTCATCGGAGGCATCAAGGAAAAAGTCTTCAAAGAACATGGCACTCTTGAGTGGCATTCGTTTACGGGGGGGGGGGGGGGGGGGTAGTGACGTGTACATTCAACCATTCAAGCGATGTATATATATATATATATATATATATATATATATATATATATATATCTGTATATATATATATATATATATATATATATATATATGCAGTTGGTTAGACCACCTGCCCCACGATCCACCCATCCGTGGCAGGGTGAGTTCGAATCCCTTTTAGCGCTCGCTATTTGCCGCTGACCAGGATGACCTCTGCTGTCGCCTTCCAAGACCATCCATCTGACCAGGGAAAGCTACATGCCCCAGCCACAAGTGGGCTTAAGTGTCTTTAGGGGAGGGGGGGGGGGGCTCAAAGCGGACCCCCCACGATGCATGTCGTTTTGCCCCACCATTGATGGTCATTACTATGGCTGAGGGAGCTCTAATCTAAACCAAACAAAACTAAACCAAAAAAGCGGGTCCGCTGCTTCCTGACTCACCTAAGCCTACTTACCTTTGAGGAGTGTGTAGAAGTGTCATCCTTATCCGCACACCATTCCTGTGAGAGGTAGCTTTTTTATAGCGTACCAGAACTCTCACTTGGGGAGTCAGATCACGCTGTATACTCGAAATTAGTGTTAGCCCACTTACCGTTGACCTGTGCGTTGGTACCAACAGTAGCCTCGCCCTTTTCTCTGCTCGATAGGGTGGTGTCGTCAATGCTCCACAAATTGCTGCGTGGTGGACACTTACAGTGAATCCATGCTATGTTAGTTGGCAGGCTGATTGCTTTGCATTTCTGCATGAACCCTGCCTCACTTTCATGCGCGCTTTTCAGCCGGCGTATACCAAAGTAAAAGGCATGCTTCGCGTCTTGTAGTCTTCGTCTAGTCTGCCTTCGCGCGTACTTCCGCTGCGGTAAGTGCGCGCGAAAGGGTATGATTTAGGGGCCCAGAAACAGCCAATCTCCTTTGATGAAGATGTGGCGTGGTTTTCACGGTGCCCAGAGGAGTGTCGCCTCGCGTCAGACCGTCGTCACAGGAACAGGAGGTTAGAAGGCCGGGCGCACGCGCTCTGGCCCCTCGGTACCACCCATCAGCTGCGCACGGTCCGCCGCGGTGGGAATGCCGCCAGCTGTCTGCGGCGTATATAGCGTGCGCCAACGCACCTCGCCTCACTCTACCCTCGGTCCATCTGCATCGTCAAGATGCGCGCTGTGCTGGGACTGCTGGCGCTGCTCTGTGCCGCTGAGGCGCTGCCCGTCGACCAGGAGGCAGCCAGTGAGTCCCCACCGACCCGGCCGGCGATGGCGGGCCCGGCTGCGGCCATGGCTATGGCTGCAGTCACGGCCAGACCAAGCCGACTCCGGACATTATGAGACTCATCGGCTTTGGGGGAGGGTGTGCACAGTGGCCAGTTGCTGGTGTAGTTTGGGTGAAAATGGCCAGCTGCGGAGTTCAAGGGACTCGCAATGTGGTAAACATCATTCAGTTCTTGCTCGCAGCTGATGATTCATGCGCATGCTTGCTCCGAAAACTCGTAGTGCTGCATGCCAACGGAGCCTAAGGCAATGGATATGTGCGACTTACGTGGAAACCGTCCTTTGATTCACGAGGAACAAAGCTCTCAAAAGAGCATGCACTTAACCTGCAAAAATGCTTCGACGTCTCCAGGCTTTATGTTGTGATCTTTACCGTTTTTTTTTATTTTGGAATATTCAAGCACCCGGAACTGGAAGCCAACAGCTTTGGCTTCCAATCTACGTCCTATCGTGGCCTTGAACTGCCCACAAACTTGTCGAAAAATTTGGTTAGCCATGAGTAACTTCACATTTCGTTAACCTTTCACAGAGAGCAAAAATGTCGTATCAAGCTTGGGCGATCTGGAGTCGCTGCTGCAGGACTTCCTGAAGCAGGTGAACTTTGACGCCATGGTGGCGCTGTGGAAGCAGAAGGAGGCTGCCGCCGACGCTGACCTGATGCAGGTCATTGACTACCTCAAGTCGGACGACTTTAAGGCTCTCTACGACTACATGCACGCCACCGCCGATGGCAACAACTTCCCCGACGTAAGACACGCTGCTGACAAAATCACCGAGCCGTATGTCAGGTGGTAAAATCATGCCAGTTACTCCTGCTATGCGCGATGCATCAGTGATAAGATGTATGTACTGGTGTGATTACACGTAGCGGTAGTTTTGAACATGGCTGCTTCTAGGGCGAGTTGTCATTAATGATCCAAAAGGGAACCTTTCATACCCGATACATCGCATTGACGGAATTGCTATGCATTTCATGCCTGCCTGTGTAGATGACAAGGACGCAGCTTTTTGAACGGAGATCTCATAAAGCTGTAGTGCCAACTATCGCGTACTTTAAAGAAAGATTAGCCCACCATGAGAAAACCGTTGCCAAATATGGCATGAAATCACCCAGAAGACCATGAAACATCTAGTGCACGCTACCGAGACGTGAACACATTACTCCCCTGAAGGTGTTGCGTCTTTGGCGTGCTTAAGTCTTGAGCTGCAGTACGACGACATAGCACCATAGTAAGGTATAGGTTTCACATCATTGCCTTTAGAAGATGCTCACAGTTTAGAATAGAATGTGCACAATGACGCGGCGGGGCTGGTGGTTGTTCCAAACTTGGCTACAGTAAACTTGCGGGGAAATAAGCAAGCTATAACGAGGCATTCATTGGACCCAACTGAAATTACACCGTTTTCATCTATGATGTTTTCATTTCGGCAGCATCAACGGCAGTGTTGATGTATAGTTACATCTCAGTTACAATTATCTCTTGTTTGTTGTAATATAACACATAAACCAGGGTATATTATAGCTAGGTTGTGATGCCATCATGGAATATTCACTAAAAAATGCATGCTGCAAATATCGAGTATTTCATAACATCTGATAAAAAATGCACTGCCCGGGCTGTTCCATTAAATCAAAGTGCCTCCACATAACCACGTAATTTCATGAAAAAGCCGGAATGTTTTCATCTTTGGGCAGTTATTGGTCCGCGCAAATCTCCAGCATCTGGCATATTGCCACCTCCGCATAGGCTTTGCCTGTACCCATGGAAGTGCAAACAATGCAATAACTAAAAAAATGTCAAAAGTTGCTAGCTTCACAGTGAGTTCGTCCTAGAACATTACAGCATAAAAATATAAAATTCCGTCAAATACAAAGTTGTTACATGACTCCAGAAAATGTTACTCCAGTTTTCTTCACATTCCCTCTTAAATACCATATCTGTCTTAGGCCGAACCGTTGCAAGGCAAAATCGCCCAGAGAAACGGATGACACCAGATGAGCGATTAAAATGCATTTGTATCTGGTCCATGTGACTTGCAGTACGCCAGAATTGTTATGAAATGCCAGCAACGATATTTTTCCAGCGTATTCTTTCACAATTTTCGCTATGTTGTGCGACACCACTGAACGCCTTATAACGCATTTGTAGCCAGCTTCACTAATGTGTAAGCATGTGCATTTGCGTTCAGTTTCTGGACTATCTGCGCGCCGGCGGTCTGGACATCGACGCGTTCGAGAAATGGCTGGCCGAAGAGCTGGGCTGGAACTCGGCACCGGCCGGCCGGCATGGCCGCCAGCTGGGCGACTTCAAGTCGCTGGTGGACGAGTTCCTGGCGCTGGTCGACCAGCAGAGTGTGATCGCGTGGGCGCTGCAGCAGCTGGCCAGCAACCCGGACATGCAGGCGCTGGTCGCCGAGCTGGAGAAGCCCGAGGCGGCCGCCACTGCAGACTACCTGGAGAAGTCTCCCGAGTACCAGGCGCTGCTGCAGTTTATGCGCGACGACAACATCGACATCGACTCCATCATCGCCGCCATCAGGGCCGCCCTCGGCTGGGACTCGGTGTCGGCGGTCCGGGCTGGTCTGGGTGACTTGGAGTCGCTGCTGCAGGACTTCCTGAAGCAGGTCAACTTTGACGCCATGGTGGCGCTGTGGAAGCAGAAGGAGGCTGCCGCCGACGCTGACCTGATGCAGGTCATCGACTATCTCAAGTCGGACGATTTTAAGGCCCTCTACGACTACATGCACGCCACCGCCGATGGCAACAACTTCCCCGACGTAAGACACGCTGATGACAGAATACGTTATCTCTGCTGTATGAATATGTATCAGCGATAATATTGCTGTCATTCAAAGCACCACGAGCCCTTGTCTAACTTACCCAAGAACCTGTCCTAATGGCGAGCTTTGAGCTGAGGTTCTTGAAGAATCAGTTGTCATCGGTAGGAAACGAAATCGTTCAAACCCTTGACATACACAACCACAGTGTTATTGTGCACACCATGCTATTTTTCCCCTGCTGGCGAAGGAATGTTTTAAACGGAGCAAATCCCGTGAACTTGCTGTTCTAATGCCGGGTTACCACCATCCGTTGGGCGAAATTTAGGCTATGGGGAGAACGTTGCGGTAGCTGGAGCAAACTGCTACCACACATAATATTGTAGCACTCGTGAGAATTCAGATATAAATTGTTCGGTGCAGTTGAGAAGAACATTATGTGTTAAGATGAGACAGTTCCATGCAGTACATATATGGAACATGTAGTAGATATATTACTACGCATGTAGTAGTAATAACATTATTCCCCGGAGAAAACCAGACAAATGGAGATATAGATGCGATGGTATTTTGGCAACGTGCCTTTATCGAAACGAATAACGCAAGTGAATGCCCTACTTTGCTACCCATTTCGATAAAGACATGTTGCCGAAATAGGCCATTTTATCCAAGAAATAGGGTTTTTGCTACTGTCTTATTTACATAGGATGAAGACATTGTTGATGAATCACGAAAAGTGTGAGCTCCTTCTTTTCAAAGCATTGCGACCCGCATGTAACGTAAGCTCGGATTGTGTTTCTTCAACGAGTTAGTTGTAAGGTATATCACTTTTTACATCTTTAACTTTAAATCGCTGGCCGCCTTGCAATTAGACATGCATTATGTCCACCCGGGACGGCTGTCGTTCCGCACCAGCTTTCGGCCAAATTTGTCGTCAGATGTATGGCTTTGCATAGGAACCAACCAGGCAAGACATGCGCTTCCAAAACTCCACTGAATGTACTTCGCTGCTGTCTAAACTGATGTGGTTGTAGAAGTATGCTGAGCAGCGCTAAGGGAATTGCATACATCTGAACTCGCTGGTTAAATGCTTGAATATTTGGCATTTATTCACTCGTACGCTATTTTTGGCGTAAGCGATAATGTGCTCATATTTCTTACCGATGGAATACTGCATATGCTGCTCCAATGTGTTTTTTTCCTGCAAAATTGCTTTGGTTGGCCTATACCCTCAAATGAACGTGCTCAGACCTAGAGATATTTTTGCTTACAGTGTTGATTGAACAGGCAAAGCACTTTGATCGCAAAATATATATTTTTAGCCCCCCCCCCAAATGCCGAACACGTGATGAGTTTTCATTTTTGAATGTCTTCAGCTGTGCCGCTGGTGATATAAATCATCTCATAATCAAACGGCCACCAGCTGGTGTTTGTGTCGCTTCGGTCTCTGCTGAGGGGATAAAATGTTCCAGCGCAAACGCCCCCCTCGACAAAAAAAACTGCGTGACTCAAGACAATGTGTTCGTAGCTCTCCACGCTCCATTCAACAGCCCATTCTGTTGTTGGACACCTCTGACCATGCTCTGATGCGCTTGTCGTCAGCTTGGCTGATGGGTACCTATGTAAGTTTGCGCTACAGTCCCTGGACTTCCTGCTCGCTGATGTGCAAGAGGTCTAATGTGTCTATGAGGTAGTGTGGGCTCGCTCATGTGTACCCACGCGTTTTTGCGCTACAGTTTCTGGACTATCTGCGCGCCGGCGGTCTGGACATCGACGGGTTCGAGAAATGGCTGGCCGAAGAGCTGGGCTGGAACTCGGCACCGGCCGGCCGGCATGGCCGCCAGCTGGGCGACTTCAAGTCGCTGGTGGACGAGTTCCTGGCGCTGGTCGACCAGCAGAGCGTGATCGCGTGGGCGCTGCAGCAGCTGGCCAGCAACCCGGACATGCAGGGCCTGGTCGCCGAGCTGGAGAAGCCCGAGGCGGCCGCCACTGCAGACTACCTGGAGAAGTCTCCCGAGTACCAGGCGCTGCTGCAGTTTATGCGCGACGACAACATCGACATCGACTCCATCATCGCCGCCATCAAGGCCGCCCTCGGCTGGGACTCGGTGTCGGCGGTCCGGGCTGGTCTGGGTGACTTGGAGTCGCTGCTGCAGGACTTCCTGAAGCAGGTCAACTTTGACGCCATGGTGGCGCTGTGGAAGCAGAAGGAGGCTGCCGCCGACGCTGACCTGATGCAGGTCATCGACTATCTCAAGTCGGACGATTTTAAGGCCCTCTACGACTACATGCACGCCACCGCCGATGGCAACAACTTCCCCGACGTAAGACACGCTGATGACAGAATACGTTATCTCTGCTGTATGAATATGTATCAGCGATAATATTGCTGTCATTCAAAGCACTACGAGCCCTTGGCTAACTTACAAAAGAACCTGTCCTAATGGCGAGCTTTGAGCTGAGGGTCTTGAAGAATCAGTTGTCATCGGTAGGAAACGAAATCATTCAAACCCTTGGCATACACAACTACAGTGTTATTGTGCACACCATGCTATTTTTCCCCTGCTGGCGAAGGAATGTTTTAAACGGAGCAAATCCCGTGAACTTGCTGTTCTAATGCCGGGTTACCACCATCCGTTGGGCGAAATTTAGGCTATGGGGAGAACGTTGCGGTAGCTGGAGCAAACTGCTACCACACATAATATTGTAGCACTCGTGAGAATTCAGATATAAGTTGTTCGGTGCAGTTGAGAAGAACATTATGTGTTAAGATGAGACAGTTCCATGCAGTACATATATGGAACATGTAGTAGATATATTACTACGCATGAAGTAGTAATAGCATTATTCCCCGGAGAAAACCAGACAAATGGAGATATAGATGCGATGGTATTTTGGCAACGTGCCTTTATCGAAACGAATAACGCAAGTGAATGCCCTACTTTGCTACCCGTTTCGATAAAGGCATGGTGCCGAAATAGGCCATTTTATCCAAGAAATAGGGTTTTTGCTACTGTCTTATTTACATAGGATGAAGGCATTGTTGATGAATCACGAAAAGTGTGAGCTCCTTCTTTTCAAAGCATTGCGACCCGCATGTAACGTAAGCTCGGATTGTGTTTCTTCAACGAGTTAGTTGTAAGGTATATCACTTTTTACATCTTTAACTTTAAATCGCTGGCCACCTTGCAATTAGACATGCATTATGTCCACCCGGGACGGCTGTCGTTCCGCACCAGCTTTCGGCCAAATTTGTCGTCAGATGTATGGCTTTGCATAGGAACCAACCAGGCAAGACATGCGCTTCCAAAACTCCACTGAATGTACTTCGCTGCTATCTAAACTGATGTGGTTGTAGAAGTATGCTGAGCAGCGCTAAGAGAATTGCATACATCTGAACTCGCTAGTTAAATGCTCGAATATTTGGCATTTATTCACTCGTACACTATTTTTAGCGTAAGAGATAATGTGTTCATATTTCTTACCGATGGAATACTGCATATGCTGCTCCAATGTGTTTTTTTTCCTGCAAAATTGCTTTGGTTGGCCTATACTTTCAAATGAACGTGCTCAGACCTAGATATATTTTTGCTTACAGTGTTGATTGAAAAAGCAAAGCACTTTGATCTCAAAATATATCTTTTTTGCCCCCCCCCCCCCCAATGCCGAACACGTGATGAGTTTTCATTTTTGAATATGTCTTCAGCTGTATCGCTGATGATATAAATCATCTCATAATCAAACGGCCACCAGCTGGTGTTTGTGTTGCTTCGGTCTCTGCTGAGGAGATGAAATGTTACAGCGCAAACGCCCCCCTCGACAAAAAAAAAACTGCATGACTCAAGACAATGTGTTCGTAGCTCTCCACGCTCCATTCAACAGCCCATTCTGTTGTTGGACACCTCTGACCATGCTCTGATGCGCTTGTCGTCAGCTTGGCTGATGGGTACCTATGTAAGTTTGCGCTACAGTCCCTGGACTTCCTGCTCGCTGATGTGCAAGAGGTCTAATGTGTCTATGAGGTAGTGTGGGCTCGCTCATGTGTACCCACGCGTTTTTGCGCTACAGTTTCTGGACTACCTGCGCGCCGGCGGTCTGGACATCGACGCGTTCGAGAAATGGCTGGCCGAAGAGCTGGGCTGGAACTCGGCACCGGCCGGCCGGCATGGCCGCCAGCTGGGCGACTTCAAGTCGCTGGCGGACGAGTTCCTGGCGCTGGTCGACCAGCAGAGTGTGATCGCGTGGGCGCTGCAGCAGCTGGCCAGCAACCCGGACATGCAGGGCCTGGTCGCCGAGCTGGAGAAGCCCGAGGCGGCCGCCACTGCAGACTACCTGGAGAAGTCTCCCGAGTACCAGGCGCTGCTGCAGTTTATGCGCGACGACAACATCGACATCGACTCCATCATCGCCGCCATCAAGGCCGCCCTCGGCTGGGACTCGGTGTCGGCGGTCCGGGCTGGTCTGGGTGACTTGGAGTCGCTGCTGCAGGACTTCCTGAAGCAGGTCAACTTTGACGCCATGGTGGCGCTGTGGAAGCAGAAGGAGGCTGCCGCCGACGCTGACCTGATGGAGGTCATTGACTACCTCAAGTCGGACGACTTTAAGGCTCTCTACGACTACATGCACGCCACCGCCGATGGCAACAACTTCCCCGACGTAAGACACGCTGATGACAAAATACGTTATCTCTGCTGTATTAGTATGCATTGGCGATAATATTGCTGCCATTCAAAGCACTACGAGCCTTTGTCTAACTTACCGAAGGACCTGTCCCAATGACAGGCTTTGAACCTGACTTCTTTTAAAATAATGAAGAGCAAGGGGACAATACCGACCGTTGTGGAACACCACTCTCTACTAGTCCTCACTGAGATTTTGTACCATAGAGAGTTATTTTTTGCTTCCTGTCTACCGCCCAGACCCTTACCCAGCCAAAAAAAAACTCTCATTGCCATGCAATTTTAACTGTTTTTGCAGACATTGGTGTGGGACATTACCAAACGCCTTACTACAATCTAGATAAACAACATCTTCACTATTACCTTCATCTGTCTCACTAGTAACGCACTCCATGAACTCTAGAAGAATTGTTAGACAGGACCCGCCACAGAGAAGTAGTCATCAATGATTTTCAGTTATCCCTTACTAAGATTTACTAAGATGTTTTCCTATGAGTCACAATCCATTCGAAGGTTTTTGCGAAAGACAGTTCTCATTAACTTGAAAAGCGAAGTCATTTTTCCAGAGGAATGTAATTTTTAGTCGACGAAAAAAGTTGAAGCTTTTTTCCATTTTAACATCAACGGAGAGATTTTGGTGGCCAAGATCCGCATCAATATCTCATTTCTGCAAAGTGTATTTGGCTAGCCTGAGCACTCAAATAAACGTGCTTAAAACTAGATGTAGTTTTGCCTACGGCGTTGATTAAACAAACAGGGCATTTTGATGCCAAAATGCGCGTTTTTAGCCCAAAACAAAATACCGAGCACCTGGTGTATTTCCACGTTTGAGTATGTCTTCTGCCTTATTCCTGGCAATGCAAGTCACATCCTAAGCCAAGGCCCACCGGCTGGTGCTTGTGTCGCACTCATTTTGTGCTGAGGTGCTGAAACATTCCGGCGCAAAAAAACCCACCCGGATAAAAATCTGCATGCCTCAAGAAAATGCGTCCGTAGCTCTCTACACCCCGTTCACCAGCCGTGTCATGTTGTGGGAAACCACTGACCATCTTCTGATGCTCTGTCGTCAGCTTGGCTGATGGGTACCTATGCGTGTTTGCGCTACAGTTCCTGGACTTTTGCTCGCTGATGTGCAAGAGGTCTAATGTGCCTATGTGATGTGTGCTCGCTTATGTGTACCCACGTGCGTTTGCGCTACAGTTTCTGGACTACCTGCGCGCCGGCGGTCTGGACATCGACGGGTTCGAGAAATGGCTGGCCGAAGAGCTGGGCTGGAACTCGGCACCGGCCGGCCGGCATGGCCGCCAGCTGGGCGACTTCAAGTCGCTGGCGGACGAGTTCCTGGCGCTGGTCGACCAGCAGAGTGTGATCGCGTGGGCGCTGCAGCAGCTGGCCAGCAACCCGGACATGCAGGGCCTGGTCGCCGAGCTGGAGAAGCCCGAGGCGGCCGCCACTGCAGACTACCTGGAGAAGTCTCCCGAGTACCAGGCGCTGCTGCAGTTTATGCGCGACGACAACATCGACATCGACTCCATCATCGCCGCCATCAGGGCTGCCCTCGGCTGGAATTAGCTGACTACAGCTGCCAGGGCGCTGAATGTCTTTGATGTCGATGAGGTTACTCATTAATGGATAGTACTCTGGAGCACGCTGTTATTTGGCGTGATGAAACATCCCTATACTTCCATCCCCCCTACCTCGACTTGTAAGAGTAAGTTACGAGGACCCTACTGAAGTGCGGCATGAATGCAATAAATCCTGGTCGGTGTTACGTTGCAGTTACTTTATGCCAGCATGGCAATATGTCTGCGTTGAATTTGTGCCAAGTATGAATGAAATATGATGCTGTTTGCAGGGCTTGTTGATGCTAGTATACCGTAGTCTCTGGGCACGGCAATGGCGTAATTCAAACTGGTAAAACGACAGAGGTCCCACTGCATATACCAATCATTTAACCCAGCGATCTACACCATCCTATACAACAAAAGTATAACTGGTCCGTGCAGGGGCGTACCCAGGGCCTTGGCAAGTGGGACACAGGGTTGACAAAGGGCCCCCTGAAAGTAGAGGAGTCCCCCAGAAATCGCAGCATATGGCCCGTTCGTTGTTCAGGGCATGTTTTATATATATATATATATATATATATATATATATATATATTACACATTAAACCTGGTAGAACTGGAATAGAGGCCAGAGGCCAACGCAAGATCAATTCTGCTTTATGTTTATAGTAAATGAACTGAAAAAATACGCGTTAGATGATCACGTGAATAATTTCCGGCGCTCTTCATTTTACAATGGTCCAGTAGATTGTTGTTTTAAACCGGCAGAACTCAAACACTTTGTCAGAATTTCTATCTGGGTTGTGCAGAAATAGCAAAGATTCCACGAATGTAGGTTGAGGATCAAAATGGTTCTACAATTTGTATTAACATGGCTAGCATGGTTAGCATGTTACCACTAACATGGTTTGCCTGGACATCTTCAACATTCAGGTAAAATTAACTAGTGGTACAAATTATGTAACGAAATTTTTAGCATGCGCGCTAGCATATCTCAGAAACAAAAACTAGACGTCAGGCGTTGCAACCTTATTAGGCCGCGCAGCGTCTACCCCGCAGTTTACAATAGATCATGGCCAAATGTAGTGGCGGACGAAAATACTGACGGATCTGGAAAAGTAATCTTGAACACTTTTGGACTCCGAATCGTACGTTCAGAGACATTCCGGGCGTATATTTCACATGTGCGGTTTTTCGATTGATAACAATAACGTACTGGTCTTTACAGCACTGCGGAATGGTGCTGAAATCTGGTTGTGGAGCTGGAAGAAAAAAAATTAACATTCCTATCTGCAATATTGTTGTAACTGTTCAGCCGTTCAGAGGTCATCTTCAAAGCAATAAAAAGGGTCACCCAGTGAAATATATTAATTTTACGAATTCACTTCGAAAGACATTCGGAAACATTATTTTACTACGCTCGCTGCTGCGCGCTCGGCACCCGCCACGTGGCGTTACTTGCAGTGGCCAACGCCGTTCGGTTTTTACGAAAGCTACGACCCAAGCCATTGCTGTCCTTGCTACCCGATATTACGTCCGTGTCATCGGGGCTTTATGACGCACTCAGCTGCTGGGGCTATATGGCGCCGCCAGCCTCTCGCCCTGGCGGGAAGGGCGGGCGCCGCGGCGAATCGAACCCCGTACCTCTGGTTTCCCAGACGCGCAGCGGTTGACGCAGGCGCGTGAACCACTGCACCATCGGCACCCGGCGCGCAGGCCCAGTCATTTTGATGGCATTTGTTTTCCTAGTCGAAGCTGCAAAGTAATGTACGTTTTCAGGGAAAGATGGCATGGCCTTGTGCGTTTTAAACTTAGGTAAACCCACTCCATTCGGCACTAATGAGACCCCTTGTTTCCCGTAAAGAAGCCCCTTGAGTACAACACTACGGGGCACATTGTTGTTCCCGGTCAAGACCTGAGGGGTCATTCTGTCCTACTGCGGTGTGCTTTCCAGCCGTCATTCTGCTGACACGGGGTGGCATCCTCTAGCCGATGTCGAGGCCCTGAGAGGGGTACATCATATTACACTGGTCCGTTCCCTGATGCGGGAGGCCTTCTGACCCGCGCACCTGACCCCGAATTGACGCATGAGCGGTCATTAACGCAACAGCATCCCTGCTCTTCGCAGGTGATAAAATAATTGGCACATAGACTCCAGTTGGGCATAACGGGCCCAGGCTGAAAAGGGGATGGAGGGCCCACCGTTCGGCGCTGGGGCCCTGACTGGCACAGGACTGTTCTACTACCTCAATGTGAGCACTCATCATAAGTTCTTGTTTCCTTCAATCGCCAGAGGGCCCCGACCAACGCGAGAGACCCTTCGTCATTCGGGCTTTCGTCTCCGTCCCTGTTGAACAAATCTTCCCCTGACCGATTCGAGGCCCCTTGTTGACACAGAATACCCTGATAGGCACTGTGGGCCCCTGAACGATACGGGAGCCGAACCGATGTAAATTCGTTCGTTCGACGGTGCATTAGTGAACCTTGACTAGAACAGAAGTAAGCTGAAGAAGCTGCTGCGTGTTCGGTTTTCTTCGCATGTCAGGCGAGTGGGAGGAAGACATTCGTCGCCATTCAACACTAATTCAGCAAGATATACGAAATGAAAACCAAGGAACCGATTTTGACACTTGATTGTTTAAAGAACGTTTTATCCCCACCTTTCTGTTTCATCGGTTTTTGGTAGCAGCGCCCATGTTGCTTCGGGGGTTGTTGTGTGAGCCCTGACACCACCATCTGATCGTGAAATTCTGGGTCAGCGGTGAGTATTATGGGAAAGGATTAGCGTGCCGCGACAATCGGCACTATCCGTCCTGACCCCTCACTTCAACGGGCCTTACCGTGCCGGCTGATACCGTCCGCAGTCCATGACAGCCAGGGCAACTAGCGAGCGCATAAAACGACTTGAACGCAGGAGCGCGGTCTCAGTGACTATCATTTTATATATTTCTGAAAAAGAAGCACCGGTGCACGGCCTATACTACAGAATACAACAGTATACCAACAAGTGGACAAGAATGTCAATCTGGGGACATTACATGCCCGATGAAGGCAGACTGGCCGATGGGTGTATGCGCCAACAAGGATGCGTCTGCTTGTACGGTCGCTTCAGACGGAGGGAAGGCGGGTCCTGATCAGCTGACGAACAGCGTATGGACTGTGGCTGCAGTGCGGCCATCGGGGGTGCGCGAGCACACCTCGCACCACTGCGTCACACCCACGCGCCTGCCAAAAGCGCCGAGGGCCGAACTGTCTGGTACTTTAATTGCAACGAGGTGGTGTCGCTCAAGTAAAACGAGAAGCCGCGCGAAGCTGCGCAGTTCATACGTCACAAAGACGGCGTGTCGCGACAGCCAGCCGCGTTGCCAAACGGAGAGGTCGCGAACTCCAAACTTCTGCCTAAGATAAGACTGACGGTAGGGCGCAGGGAGACCTATGGATGACCTCGGATGAGGCGGACCGGACGCTGGCCACCTCTAAATTGAAAATACGGTTCCAGCGGTTTGCGCCCCTATTGGCGTGCTGCCAGCAACGAGCCGCATAGGAGTTTTTGATATACCTGCTGGAGGGTTTGCACGAGGACGTGAACCACAACAACAACCAACGCAGTGCAAAGGCTGCTGAAGGCCTGGAAGGGTTTGCTGTTTCTGAGGAGCTTCAAGTTCGCTGACCTGTTTATCCAACAGCTCTAGTCCACGCTGCGTTGTATGGTGTGTGACCGCGCTTCCACGTTTGATCCGGTCTGTGATGGGTCAGGCAAGATTGTAGGACTGCTTTGACCTCTTCTACAAAGGTAGAAATGCTTAACGGAGAAGAAACGCCGGCGTGCTCAATGCACCAGAAGCGTTAAATGTGCTCCAGGAAATTCCTGAATCAGAGGCTCCCACGCATTTTTGTGTCCGCTGGAAACGGTTTTCGCTGCAGCAGGATCAATACAAAGGCAAGCTTAATACCGCTGCTGGACTTCTCCGCCATTTGTTTGGAGCTGTTGCCATATACTGCTGCAATGGGAGGCTGCAAATGCAACTGTGCACCGTGGCCAGGCATTCTGGCGTGGTACACTCGAGCCACTCCACAGCCCACTGCAGCCATCCCTTTTTGCAGTCTGGTATGAGCATAGCGACTCCAGAGTCCTCTCCACCCGCATCCGCCGTGCCAACGGCTGCAGGGCATGCATGCTGTTCTTCGAGGTGGCCAACCGCTGACCTGTCTGAACGTCTTAACTCGAGGGGGTTCGAGCTGGCCAAGCGCTGATCTGTCTGAACGTCTTAACTCGAGGGGATTCGAGCTGGCCAAGCGCTGACCTGTCTGAACGTCTTAACTCGAGGGGATTCGAGCTGGCCAACCGCTGACCTGTCTGAACATCTTAAACCACTGGAAAATATTGCACAATACTATGTGCGTATGTGTAGAGCAACATTTAAGCTCCCGTGCACAATCAAAGTTTTATGCAAGCATCTGTCTTCAGTGACGTTTTGCCCCAATATTCAAAAGCACTCCCAGAAGGCTCCTAAAATTTCTCAGCCTTAGCACGCGAGAGGATGTTAGCCCTTCGGTCGCCGCGCGGTTCGGAAACCATTCCGGAAAAAACCTTTGGGGTCAATTTCACTCCCCCCCCGAGCGCGTGTTAATGGAAGTCTTAACATGTACGGCACTGAGACGCGTAGTTTGGTTGGGTTTTGGTGATAACTGCTCCGTATTTGTAAATGCTGTTCCCTGGGTGAGGTGTTTTGAGGTCATAAAGGCTTTATTGTGCACATATTTTGACCGAATAGTGTAAAGTAAAGATGATATGACATGCATGCTTAAAATGCAAAGCAAAATATCATTTTATTTCATTTGAGCAAGCAGTGACTTCAATGACATTTCTCCCAACGAACCGGCTGCTTCAAATAAAAATCTGACTCACTCAGAAGCATTTCGAGAAACTGACGTCACCGACGGAATAAAATGCGTCTGGTCTAACTTAAACTGAAAAGTACACAAAAGCTGCCGACGCCCTGCAATTGACTCATCCGACACGATATCAGAAGCCTGACATCTCCCGGTGGCGCCGTCCTATTTCATACCATCCTTCCATCAGATAGATGCGCTGCACGTTGTTCGGTTCCTGGTACTGTGGCAGCACGGTAGGGTCATGATTGTGAAACTTCTGGTAACTCCTGCGCACCTGTGGAGTTCCCAGCCTGAGCAAACGTGGCAGCTAGCGTGCTGAATGGTGTTCGCGGCATGGCGTTCACTATCCTAGATATGGCAAATAAAAATCACTGTGCGGCCTGTCTGCAGAACATGATGACATTGAACTTCGATGAAATTTTGCGCCTAGCTTTCAGAAGTATCTAAATCTATGCACTATTTACTTAGGGTGCGTATGTTTGGCTGCTTTTTTGTGTCTCGTGTCCTACACAGGCCAAAAAGCGAGGCGAGCAAAGGCGAAATTTGGACAAGATACGCACACGTGCGGGACAACGCGCAGTGTCAAGATTCGCGGGGTGCGGTCGGCGTGCAGGGCGTGGCACGTGTTGCAAGATGGAATTCTGGCCTTTTGGTTTTCCACCGGCGGCGTAAAAATGTGAGCCGCAGAAAAGGTTCAAGCGGCCGCTCGCAAGACGCGCTCGCATTGCGCTAACCAAGGGTCGCAGCGACAAAACATTAGCATCTATTGTTGCATAATTCAACGGGGAAACACGTGGCTTTAGGCGTGTGGTCGCACGTGCCACATGTCACGCGCACAGAGGCAGTTAAGATACGTTTGTCCACTTAAGACGTTTTTTTTAAGTTTTACACCACATCTCGACAGCCAAAGGAGGTGGAGCGGTGAACCCAGTTTCAAAACGTGAACTAACGCACCGTCTTCAATTCATAAAAGTAACACGAATTTGTGCGACGCATGGATGCGCCAGTAATTGTTGGATGCGCCAGTAACTGTAAGACAAGCTGGCAACGTCGTCATTTAGGAAAAAACGGTGTCTAGTACAGCGCGCCTTTGAAACTAGAGCAAGGGTAGTGGCAAAGCTTTTAATTTCACACGTACCTATTTGTTGCCTTTAATTATCACCCATTTATTTTAGCATTGATCTTCGTCCTTTTCACTCGTTGCGTCGAAGAAGGTGTCATAGTGACGATCGAGTGCATTGCGTGACTCCCTTGTCTTGAGAGATGTTATAGAAACCCCACATATCGCGCGAAAATAATTTCCAAAGGGTGCGACGAAAGGACTCGTGCAATGCAACTATTGTTCCGGGAGGCTAGCTTGCACGTTAAAACGGTATTCCCAGCGGCTTGGCGGTCTGTATTTTGGCGTCACTGCTATCCCTGCCGAGTGTGACAACATAGATACATCGCAGCAGCGTGGACAAGTCCAAGTGGCGTCAGCCGGAGGTAGGGAGAGGGGCGTGCGGCCAGTAACAGATTTCCGCCAAGGTTGTAAGCGATTTCCGCCAGGGTTGTAAGCGATGTATCTCATGTCGTTCCACGAAAAAGTGACTTCCAGGTGGCGCCTGCTTCCTATGGTCTGTATGTGGTTCATGCATGACACACAAACTATAGATTGTCCGTAGGTGTTTATGTGATTTTTTAGGAGTCAGCACTCCTAGGAGTCACCTCTCCCCCGCAGCAATAGAAATGGCCCTATCTTGTTAGAAGCATTGCCCATCAAAGCCAGCCTGACATTTTAATAGTAAACGCAGGTTACATCATCATTATAATGTCATGCTGCAGTCTGATTTGACACCGTCAGTCATACGGAAGCATGCAGTATATAATAGGCATTGACATAGACGTATATCTGGACTATCCACGATGGACCCGTGGCCCGTCAAGTACATCGGCGCATCAGTGGTGTCATTTCATCACACATCAGTATCATTTCACACGGCAGTATCAGCGTGATTTGAAACCAACATCAAACGACATTGAGTCAATTCAAAACGACCCAGACATAGTCAGGCTTGTGATTTGACACATGCTGCATCGGTAAATGCCAAAGCAAAAAGCCTCTTCACTTGGTGAAATTATGTGTATTAGACTGCTAACCCAAATCACATCCATTCTCAGAGTTTTTCTTCAGTGCGTCCTACATAGAATTGGTGGCTCTTAACCCTTTACTAATGTAGGTGTCCACAATGAGCATGATTCAGGAGTCCATCACGACTCATCCACCGAGATTAAGGGCACGATTGGTGCAGTTTTCATCATGCTCAACAACTGCAGCGGAGCAGTGTCCCACGGTGTGCACCGTCGCCATCGGGACAGGAAGGCAGCGGGTTGGCCGCTTCCACCAACCCCCACGATATCCCGTATCGGAGACTCACCCAGCTGCAAAAGCCTCCAGCTGCCGGCGGCATAAATAGTGCATGCCAATTCACCCCCGCCTCATTCGACGCTCGGTCCACCTGCATCGTCAAGATGCGCGCTGTCCTGGCACTGCTGGCGCTGCTCAGTGCCGCTCAGGCGCTGCCTGTCGACCAGGAGGCAGCCAGTGAGTCCCCACCGACCCGGCCCGCGATGACGGGTCCGGCCGCGGCCATCGCCAGTCCGGACCGCCTCGGGGCATCGTCGTGTTTATCGGTCTTGAAGAGATGTGTCGGAATGGTGGTCAGTCGATGGTGTTGGCTAGGGTGATTCATTTTCGCTGCCTTAAAAGATTGAAAAATCTATCACCATCTCCTCATTTCTATCAATGTAATCAAATATTTTACTCGGAAGATTTGGGTAGCCGAGGCTGGAGGCCAAAAGTCGTGACGAGTCTGAATCTCATTACACCCATTAACTGCTTCGGGACTTGTGGAATGTTACGGCTGGCAATGTGCGGTATTTACAAAGCGTGAACCTTTCGCAGATAGCAAGAATGCCATCCCAAGCCTTGGCGACCTGGAGTCACTGCTGCAGGACTTCCTGGTGCAGGTCAACTTTGACGCCATGGTGGCGTTGTGGAAGGAGAAGGAGGCTGCCGCCGACGCTGACCTTGATGCAGGTCATCGACTACCTGAAGTCGGACAAGTTCAAGGCCATGTACGACCTCCTGCACGACAGCGACGATCGCAACAGCTTCCCCGTGGTGAGATACCTTGCTGACAGTATCTGTTGCACTGCTGTCGGAATTCGAACGGGGCTTCAACAAACGCGAGTACTGCTTGTTATGGTGTGGGTGATGCCAAAAATGAAAAGTTCGTGAAGAGAAGCCCTTTTGGCAACGGGTGTAAACAGGTTTGAATGGTCCCTTACAATCTATCCTGCATGATACTTGAAAAGCCGGAGGCTCTCCAATACAGCAAATTGTGTGCGAGTTTACAAACAAACCTCGCCTCAAAACTGCCCGGATGTGAAAGCCGTTTGGGTTTGCTAGGTTCGATGAGCGATCAAAATAAGTATGCAATGATGTACTCTTTCTTCATTGCGAACAACCCGTCGTCAAATACTTGTGTGGATATCGGTCACAATGCATGGCACTATACACCTCCGTAGTTTGCATTCGCCATCACCCAGGATTCTAGTGTCTTGTATTCCATGAGGGCTGAGAGGAGGACAACTGAGGCTTTTTTTCGGCTGATTATTAGTACACTCATGCGCGTAGACGATATATTTATCTACGCTGTGCAATTGGTTTTACCTTTGTATCTGCTATAAATGGAGGATTTGACGCCATTCCTTTAAAGAGTTCGAAACGACCCGTTTCATGCTTTGATAACACTGGAAAATGCTGGTCGGTGAGCACAATTTTTCCAGCACGATGGTCCCCTTTTCTCTTCTAAAATGAGCCAGCTTCATGCTGACGGGAGTTCCAGTCAGCGGTATTTTTGGGCAGATCGCGAGGTATGTACTTCGGCTCCTTTGCAAGCTGCCATTTCCATGCCAATCGAGTGGGTGAGATAAAACCATGGCCATGTTTCAATATGCGTTGTATCAAACAGGTTATTTTCCAATACACCATTACCAATACACCAAATAAGATAAATATAATACAAATATACACCAACGCGCCTTTGCACATTCTAGCCATTCGCCAGAAGGACTTCCAAAGAATTACGCCTGTATTTGCTGAAAGCTGCTCCAGCCTGTGACTAGCACTTACAGCTGTAATCCCCTAGAATGCTTGACTGCCGGACGGGAGGAATCGGCCAGGCTCAATGCTGCATCATAACCCAAGTTAGGATCACTTTGGTTTACACCTGCACCCGTCATTATATTTTACACTGGATGATTTCGGTGTATTCATGTGCCTTCCATTTAACTAAGGTAAGAGACTGCGCTCACTACACAGTTTGGAATTAACTTCTTTTAGAACGACATGTAGTCTGCGATTCCATCAAGTGGTTTTGCAAACTGGGTAAACAGTCTGCAGCAAAATTATTGTGGATATTACACTGATTTGCATAACTGGTAATGCCGTAACTACCTGACCTACGGAAATGTAACGCTGTAGCATCAGCACCGTGTACGTAAGAACAATCTGATGGATCCGTTTTCCCAGCTACCAGAACAAACGTGACATTTGACTTTGAATAGCATGTCATCAATGATGCTCCACATTCATTTGACCTGCAGGCAAGCTATTACACCCGACAGGACAAAAATCCACAATCAGCGATACATTATGACAAAGTATGGGCGGCAAAGGTGTCGACGGAGTGGGAACAGCTGTAAATGGAGTCAGAACAGGTGTCATTTAAACAACATGCCTAACTGCGTTGTGGTAATCACATTCATTTGAGATAATCAGCATAATTCGAAATTCACGTTTGTCCAAAAGCCCCACATATTGCGCAAATGGCCTTCCTCATTTGTGAAGCAATGTTTCTGAGGCTTGATGTCTGTGATCCATAGCATGTTGTATGTGGTGTTCCATTGCATTATAAACTCAATCAATATATACCTCACCTTGCCGTACCATCAACTTGATGGCCAACCGGTCGCAAATAGCTACATCAGCTTAACGCTTCCCTGCCCGCCTCATTTTTGGGGTTCAAGGACACCCCACAGCTGAGTTGTTGGAAAATGTCACCAACCAGGCATTGTGGGCATGCCATTTCACGACACTGGTTGCAACTTTTGACTCTGCTGAACGCGCTGTTATGTGATTGTTGTTTTGGCTCATGTGTGAGCATGTGTGTTTGCGTTACAGTTTCTGGACTACTTGCGCGCCGGTGGTCTGGACGTCGACGGGTTCGAGAAATGGCTGGCCGAAGAGCTGGGATGGAACTCGGCACCGGCCGGCCGGCATGGCCGCCAGCTGGGCGACTTCAAGTCGCTGGTGGACGAGTTCCTGGCACTGGTCGACCAGGAGAGTCTGATCGCGTGGGCGCTGCAGCAGCTGGCCAGCAACCCGGACATGCAGGGCCTGGTCGCCGAACTGGAGAAGCCCGAGGCGGCCGCCACCTTCGCTTACCTGGAGACATCTCCCGAGTACCAGGAGCTGCTGCAGTTTATGCGCGACGACAACATCGACATCGACGCCATCATCGACGCCATCAAGGCCTTCTTCGGCTGGGACTCGGTGTCGGCGGCCCGGACTGGTCTGGGTGACCTGGAGTCGCTGCTGCAGGACTTCCTGGTGCAGGTCAACTTTGACGCCATGGTGGCGTTGTGGAAGGAGAAGGAGGCTGCCGCCGACGCTGACCTGATGCAGGTCATCGACTACCTGAAGTCGGACAAGTTCAAGGCCATGTACGACCTCCTGCACGACAGCGACGATCGCAACAGCTTCCCCGTGGTAAGATACCTTGCTGACAATATCTGTTGCACTGCTGTCGGAATTCGAACGAGGCTTCAACAAACGCGAGTTACTGCTTGTTATGGTGTGGGTGATGTCAAAGATGAAAGTTCGTGAAGAGAAGCCCGTTTGGCAACGGGTGTTAACAGGTTTGAATGGTCCCTTACAATCTATCCTGCATGATTCTTGAAATGCCGGGGGCTCTCTAACACAGCAGATTGTGTGCTAATTTACAAAGACCATACCTTCAAAACTGTCCGGCTGTGAAAGCCGTTTGGGGTTGGTAGGTTCAATGAGCAATCAAAGTAAGTATGCAGTGTTGTAGATTTCATGATGGTGAACAACCCGTCGTTAAATATTTGTGTGGATATCGGTCACAAAGTAAGGCACTGTACACTTCCGTAGGTTGCATTGCCATCACTTAGGATTCTAGTGTCTTGCATTTCGTGAGGGCTGAGAGGAGGACAAATGAGGCTTTTTTTCGGTTGATTATTAGTACACTTATGCGTGTAGACGATACATTTATCTACGCTGTGCAGTTGGTATTACCTTTGTATCTGCTATAAATAGAGAATTTGACGCCATTCCTTTAAAGACTTCGGAACGACCCGTTTCATGGTTTGTGCACATTGGCAAGTTCTGGTCGATGAGCACAGTTTTTCCAGCACGATGGTCCCCTTTTCTCCTCTAAAATGAGTCAGCCGCATGCTGCCGGGAGTTCAAGCCAGCGGTATTTTTGGGCAGCTCGCGAGGCATGTCCTTCGGCTCCTTTGTAAGCTCCCATTGCCATGCCAATCGAGTGGGTGAGATAAAACCATGGCCATGTTTCAATATGCATTGTATCAAACAGGTTATCTTCCAATGCACCATTACCAATATACCAAATAAAATAAATATAATACAAATATACACCAATGCGCCTATGCACATTATAGCCATTCGCCAGAAGGACTTTCAAAGAATTACGCCTGTATTTGTTGAAAGCTGCTCCAGCCTGTAACTAGCACTCACACCTGTAATCCTCTAGAATGCTTGACTGCCGGACGGGAGGATCGGCCAGGCTCAATGCTGCATCATAACCCAAGATAGGATCACTTTGGTTTACACCTGCACCCGTCATTATATTTTATACTGGACCATTTCAGTGTATTCAGGTGCCTTCCATATAACTAAGGTAAGAGACTGTGCTCACTAAACAATTTCGAATTAACTTCTTTTAGAACGACATGTAGCCTGCGATTCCATCAAGTGGTCTTGCAAACTGGTTACACAGCCTGCAGAAAAATTATTGTAGATATTACACTGACTTGCATAACTGGTAATGCTGTAAACATCTCACCTAAGGAAATGTAACGCTGTAGTATCAGCACCGTGTACGTAAAAACAATCTTATGGATCCGTTTTCCCAGCTACCAGGACAAACGTAACATTTGACTTTGAATAGAATGTCATCAATGAGGCTCAACAGTCATTTGACCTGCAGGCAAGCTATTACACCCGACAGGACAAAAATCCACAATCAGCGATACATTATGACAAAGTATGGGCGGCAAAGGTGTCGACGGAGTGGGAACAGGTGTCAATGGAGTGAGAACAGGTGTCATTTCAACAACATGCCTAGCTGCGTTGTGGTAGTCATATTCATTTGAGATAATCAGCATAATTCGAAATTCACATTTGTCCACTAGCCCCACATATTGCGCAAATGGTCTTCCTCATCTGTGAAGCACTATTCAGAGGCTTGATGTCTGTGATCCATAGCATGTTGCATGTGGTGTTCCATTGCATTATAAACTCAATCGATATATACCTCACCTTGTCGTACCATCAACTTGATGGCAAACCGGTCGCAAATAGCTACATCAGCTAAACGCTTCCTTGCCTGCCTCATTTTTCGGGTCCAAGGACTCCCCACAGCTTAGTTGTTGGAAAATGTCACCAACCAGGCATTGTGGGCATACCATTTCACGACACTGGTTGCAACTTTTGACTCTGCTGAACGCGCTGTTATGTGATTGTTGTTTTGGCTCATGTGTGAGCATGTGTGTTTGCGTTACAGTTTCTGGACTACTTGCGCGCCGGTGGTCTGGACGTCGACGGGTTCGAGAAATGGCTGGCCGAAGAGCTGGGATGGAACTCGGCACCGGCCGGCCGGCATGGCCGCCAGCTGGGCGACTTCAAGTCGCTGGTGGACGAGTTCCTGGCACTGGTCGACCAGGAGAGTCTGATCGCGTGGGCGCTGCAGCAGCTGGCCAGCAACCCGGACATGCAGGGCCTGGTCGCCGAACTGGAGAAGCCCGAGGCGGCCGCCACCTTCGCTTACCTGGAGACATCTCCCGAGTACCAGGAGCTGCTGCAGTTTATGCGCGACGACAACATCGACATCGACGCCATCATCGACGCCATCAAGGCCTTCCTCGGCTGGGACTCGGTGTCGGCGGCCCGGACTGGTCTGGGTGACCTGGAGTCGCTGCTGCAGGACTTCCTGGTGCAGGTCAACTTTGACGCCATGGTGGCGTTGTGGAAGGAGAAGGAGGCTGCCGCCGACGCTGACCTGATGCAGGTCATCGACTACCTGAAGTCGGACAAGTTCAAGGCCATGTACGACCTCCTGCACGACAGCGACGATCGCAACAGCTTCCCCGTGGTGAGATACCTTGCTGACAGTATCTGTTGCACTGCTGTCGGAATTCGAACGGGGCTTCAACAAACGCGAGTACTGCTTGTTATGGTGTGGGTGATGCCAAAAATGAAAAGTTCGTGAAGAGAAGCCCTTTTGGCAACGGGTGTAAACAGGTTTGAATGGTCCCTTACAATCTATCCTGCATGATTCTTGAAATGCCGGGGGCTCTCTAACACAGCAGATTGTGTGCTAATTTACAAAGAACATACCTTCAAAACTGTCCGGCTGTGAAAGCCATTTGGGGTTGGTTGGTTCGATAAGCGATCAAAATAAGTATGCAATGATGCACGCTTTCATGATGGTGAACAACCCGACGTCAAATATTTGTGTGGATATCGGTCACAAAGTAAGGCACTGTACACTTCCGTAGGTTGCATTGCCATCACTTGGGGTTTTATTGTTGTTTTTTTTTGGTGAGGGCTTATGAGAAGACAAGTGAGGTCGCTTTTCAGCTAATTTGGAGTGCACATATTCGTATAGACGATATATTCACCTACACTGTGCAGTTGGTGTTACCTTTGTATCTGCTATAAATAGAGAATTTGACGCCATTCTTGTAAAGACTTCGGAACGGCCCGTTTCATGGTTTGTGCACGCTGGCAAATGCTGGTCGGTGAGCACAGTTCTTCCAGCACGATGGTCCCCTTTTCTGCTCTAAAATGAGTCAGGCGCGTGCTGCCGGGAGTTCAAGACAGCGGTATTGTTGGGCAGCCCGCGAGATATGTCCTTCGGCTCCTCTGTAAGCTCCCATTTCCATGCCAATCGAGTGAGGTGAAATAAAACCATGGCGATTTTGCAATATGCATTGTATCAAACAGGTTATATTCCAAACAGCAGCCATCTGCACAGAACGATTTCCAAAGCATTGCGTCTGTTTTTGCTGAAAGCTGTTCCAGCGTGAGACTAGCACTCACACCTGTAATCCTCTAGAATGCTTGACTGCCGGACGGGAGGATCGGCCAGGCTCAATGCTGCATCATAACCCAAGTTAGGATCACTTTGGTTTACACCTGCACCCGTCATTATATTTTACACTGGACCATTTCAGTGTATTCAGGTGCCTTCCATTTAACTAAGGTAAGAGACTGTGCTCACTAAACAGTTTGGAATTAACTTCTTTTAGAACGACATGTAGCCTGCGTTTCCATCGAGTGGTCTTGCAAACTGGGTACACAGCCTGCAGCAAAATTTTTGTGGGCATTGCACTGATTTGCATAACTGGTAATGCCGTAAACATCTGACCTAAGGAAATGTAACGTTGTGGCATCAGCACCGTGTACGTAAGAACAATCTGATGGATCCGTTTTCCCAGCTACCAGGATAAACGTGACATTTGACTTTGAATAACATGTTATCAATGAGGCTCCACCTTCATTTGACCTGCAGGCAAGCTGTTGCACTCGACAGGACAAAAACCTACAATCAGCGATACATTATGACAAAGTATGGGCGGCAAAGGTGTCGTTGGAGTGGGAACAGGTGTCAATGGAGTGATTACAGGTGTCATTTCAACAACATGCCTAACTGCGTTGAGGTAGTCATTTGCATTTGAGATGATCAGCATGATAAGAAATTCACATCCGTCCAAAAGCCCCACATATTGCGCAAATGGCCTTCCTCATTTGTGAAGCAATGTTCAGAGGCATAATGTCTGTGATCCATAGCATGTCGCATGTGGTGTTCCATTGCATTATATACTCAATCGATATATACCTCGCCTTGCCGTACCATCAACTTGATGGCAAAACGGTCGCAAATAGCTACATCAGCTAAACGCTTCCCTGCCCGCCTCATTTTTGGGGTTCAAGGACTCCCCACAGCTTAGTTGTTGGAAAATGTCACCAACCAGGCATTGTGGGCATACCATTTCACGACACTGATTGCAACTTTTGACTCTGCTGAACGCGCTGTTATGTGATTGTTGTTTTGGCTCATGTGTGAGCATGTGTGTTTGCGTTACAGTTTCTGGACTACTTGCGCGCCGGTGGTCTGGACGTCGACGGGTTCGAGAAATGGCTGGCCGAAGAGCTGGGCTGGAACTCGGCACCGGCCGGCCGGCATGGCCGCCAGCTGGGCGACTTCAAGTCGCTGGTGGACGAGTTCCTGGCACTGGTCGACCAGGAGAGTCTGATCGCGTGGGCGCTGCAGCAGCTGGCCAGCAACCCGGACATGCAGGGCCTGGTCGCTGAGCTGGAGAAGCCCGAGGCGGCCGCCACCTTCGCTTACCTGGAGACATCTCCCGAGTACCAGGAGCTGCTGCAGTTTATGCGCGACGACAACATCGACATCGACGCCATCATCGACGCCATCAAGGCCTTCCTCGGCTGGGACTCGGTGTCGGCGGCCCGGACTGGTCTGGGTGACCTGGAGTCGCTGCTGCAGGACTTCCTGGTGCAGGTCAACTTTGACGCCATGGTGGCGTTGTGGAAGGAGAAGGAGGCTGCCGCCGACGCTGACCTGATGCAGGTCATCGACTACCTGAAGTCGGACAAGTTCAAGGCCATGTACGACCTCCTGCATGACAGCGACGATCGCAACAGCTTCCCCGTGGTAAGATACCTTGCTGACAATATCTGTTGCACTGCTGTCGGAATTCGAACGAGGCTTCAACAACCGCGAGTTGTTGCTTGCTATGTTGTCGATGATGCCAGAGATGAGAAGTTCGTGAAGAGAAGCCCTTTTGGCAGCGGGTGTCGACAGGTTTGAATGGTGCCTTACCATCTATCCTGCATGTTACTTAAAAAACCGGAGGCTCCCTAATACAGCAAATTGTGTGCTAATTTACAAAAAAAAAAACATGGCTTCAAAACTGTCCGGTTGGGAAAGCCGTTTGGGGTTGGTAGGTTCAATGAGCAATCAAAGTAAGTATGCAATGATGTACGTTTTCATGATGGTAAACAACACGTCGTCAAATATTTGTGTGGATATCGGTCACAATGCATGGCACCATACCCTTCCGCAGGTTGCGTTTACCATCATTTAGGATTCTAGTGTCTTGTATTTGGTGAGGGCTTAGGAGAGGACAAGTGAGGCCTCTTTTCGGCTGATAACTAGTGCACTTATGCGTGTATACGATATATTTATTTACGCAATGCAGTTCGTATTACCTTTTTATCTGCTGTAAATGGAGAATTTGACGCCATTCCTTCAAAGACTTCGGAACGGCCCGTTTCATGGTTTGTGCACACTGGCAAATGCTGGTCGGTGAGCACAATTTTTCCAGCACGATGGTCTGATTTTCCCCTCTAAAATGAGTCAGCCGCATGCTGCCGGGAGTTCAAGCCAGCAATATTTTTGAGCAGCTCGCGAGGCATGTCCTTCGGCTCCTTTGTAATCTCCCATTTCCATGCCAATCGAGTGGGTGAGATAAAACCATGGCGATATTTCAATATGCATCGTATCAGAGCTTATCTTCCAATGCACCATTACCAATGCATCAAATAAAATAAATAGAATACAAATATACACCAATGCGCCTATGCACATTACAGCCATTCGCCAGAACGAATTCCAAAGCATTGCGTCTGATTTGCTGAAAGCTGTTCCAGCTTGTGACTAGCACTCACACCTGTAATCCCCTAGAATGCTTGACTGCCGGACGGGAGGATCGGCCAGGCTCAATGCTGCATCATAACCCAAGTTAGGATCACTTTGGTTTACACCTGCACCCGTGATTCTATTTTTCACTGGATCATTTCAGTGCATTCAGGTGCCTTCCATTTAACTAAGGTAAGAGACTGTGCTCACTAAACAGTTTGGAATTAACTTCTTTTAGAACGACATGTAGTCCGCGATTCCATCAAGTGGTTATGCAAACTGGGTACACAGTCTGCAACAAAATTATTGTGGATATTACACTGATTTGCATAACTCATAATGCCGTAAACATCTGACCTAAGGAAATGTAACGCTGTAGCATCAGCACCGTGTACGGAACACTAATCTGATGGATCCGTTTTCCCAGCTACCAGGACAAACGTGATATTTGACTTTGAGTAGTGTGTTTTCAATGAGGCTGCACAGTCATTTGATCTGCAGGCAAGCTATTGCACCCGACAGAACAAAAACCAACAATCAGCGATACATTATGACAAAGCATGGGCGGCAAAGGTGTCAATGGAGTGGGAACAGGTGTCATTTAAACAGTATGCCCAACTACGTTGAGGTAGTCTTATGCGTTTGAGATAATCAGCACAATTAGAAATTCACTATTGTCCAATAATCTCACATATAGCGAAAATGGCCTTCCTCATCTGTGAAACACTATTCAGAGACTTGATGTCTGTGATCCATAGCATGTTGTATGTGGTGTTCCATTGCATTATATACTCAATCGATATATACCTCACCTTGCCGTACCATCAACTTGATGGCAAAATGGTCGCAAGTAGCTAAATCAGCTAAACGCTTCCCTGCCCGCCTCATTTTTGGGGTTCAAGGACACCCCACAGCTGAGTTGTTGGAAAATGTCACCAACCAGGCATTGTGGGCATGCCATTTCACGACACTGGTTGCAACTTGCGACTCTGCTGAACGCGCTGTTATGTGATTGTTGTTTTGGCTCATGTGTAAGCATGTGTATTTGCGTTACAGTTTCTGGACTACCTGCGCGCCGGCGGTCTGGACGTCGACGGGTTCGAGAAATGGCTGGCCGAAGAGCTGGGCTGGAACTCGGCGCCGGCCGGCCGGCATGGCCGCCAGCTGGGCGACTTCAAGTCGCTGGTGGACGAGTTCCTGGCACTGGTCGACCAGGAGAGTCTGATCGCGTGGGCGCTGCAGCAGCTGGCCAGCAACCCAGACATGCAGGGCCTGGTCGCCGAACTGGAGAAGCCCGAGGCGGCCGCCACCTTCGCTTACCTGGAGACATCTCCCGAGTACCAGGAGCTGTTGCAATTTATGCGCGACGACAACATCGACATCGACGCCATCATCGATGCCATCAAGGCCGCCCTCGGCTGGAATTAGCTGACTGCGGCTGGCGCGGCGTTGAATGGCTTGGATATCAAAGCCGCTGCTTTATTTTAGTTAGGGGAAATCAATCGGCGACGGACTGTTATTTACTGTAAAGCTCTTCACCCGTGAGTGGGCTATGATGGTCACGCCAAAATGCGGCTGGAGTACAATAAAACACATTCAACGTTAAACTGTACCTTTCTTTCACCTCATCGCCACACCTCCATTATCAATTTACGTCAAATGCGAACGAAGCCTCATACCGCGTGCAAGACTTTTG
>NW_023596746.1:53595363-53625363 GCF_011947565.3 Pollicipes pollicipes | reverse complement strand
CGTGTCTGTCATATCTCTCGCGCATCATCATTGGCTCATACTGAGCTTCCACGAAAGTGGATAGATACACCTGGCTTAGTTCCCATTTCCCCCTCCCCAAAAGACTCCTCTCGTAAAAAGAAAGGCTATCGATGCTTAAACAAGTCGGACACCCTTTGGGCTGCAAATATAACGAGGCGATGACAGATTCAAGGATGTCAGTAGACATCTTCTTCATAAATTCTACACCGGTCTAAATGATTTTGCAGTTTTCAAGGCCGAATCGTTCTGGGTTTTGGTCATAACCTTGGATTTGGTCTTGGCTTCGGAAAGCGTGACACTAGCCGTGTGCCAATCAAATTTACTGGCAAACCCATGGGTGGGCAGATTTGAAATATGTTGGCGAGGTGGAACCGATACATTCGCTTACATGGTGCATTTGGATGCAAAACTACTCCAAAACGAAACCATATCCATTGCCTCCTGACAAAATATTTACTCCGTATAAAAATAATGTTTCTAACATATTTGATAGACGGCAGCAGGGGGCCAAAAAAGAAATAATGTTAACATTGTTTTGATCCGACAAGGTTGGCACGCTTGAAATAGGTTGATAAATGATAAAGAAATCGTTTATCAACCGATTTCGATGTCGCTTCTACGGTTATTCATCTCTATGAACCTATTTATATATCGATGGCTATGTCCAGCGATAGTTGACATAGAACAAACGCGGTGGTGCGTTCCTATGGTGTTGAGAAGGCTCAAGCTTAGAGTACTAACATGGGCAGTGTCAGTTAGGCGATAAGGCAAGCCAGGCGAGTGATATTGACAAGCGCCCGGGTGGCCGGCTGAATAATCTTTCCTTGCGCGAGCGTCGATTTCACCCCTTGAGAGCTCCAAAACTGAGATAGGTAGCACGGGCTAGATTAAACCGTACGTAAACTCACTAGGGTCAAAATTTGAGATTCTTAGATTCAGACCTTGGGGTTGAATAAGTTCAAACAAGGTCAAAATTCCAGATTGGTGTCTCAGTGGGCACCAAAACTCCTTATGCAACCGCGGTAAAGCTAAGTTCATGTTCTAAGCAAAATGTCAATGAGGTCAGTGAACTTATTTGGCCTTTAACAGGTCAAGGGATCAAATCCCTATGAAATTGCTCCTATTTTGTTATTCGAACAAGCGACAGGGGCTTGACTAAGCGGCACATTTATGAAAGCGTAGCGTTGAACTGGGTCATTTTAGCTCGGTGATCTACTCCGACTTTAAAAAAGCACATGGGACACGTCTGTCGTGGTCGCTTCATTCTTCAATCCCAAATAACCACTTGAAACTACCCCATAAAACCAAGATCACGAGTAAAAAAGTAAGTAAGTTTTATCACGTTTTGGCCTTCATGCCTATCCTTAGGATAAAGGGATTGGTTGTAAATTTAAATTAAATTGGTTTATTACCTAAGAAGCCACTTCAGATACGCATGGCCTCGTCTAACACTGCGTTGTTGCATCACATTGAATGGTTCCCTAAAAATGCCCCTCGCTAATAGCCATGGTCTGGCTTGGATCTGCGATTGGTCAGTGACCTAACAAGGTGCGTCTAATTCTTTACATCAAAATATCTGTTATCAAATTCTCTACAGCCATGGAATGTTTGGCGCGACCACACCGTGTCGTTCGGAAATCCTTCTGAAAAGCCTTCGGGGGGGGGGGGAAATCAATTTTATTCCTACCTGAGAGCGTGTTAGCAGTCGGCCATAATGCTGACATCCACCCAAAAATAAATTACAGTGCAGTCTATATAAGGGTCTGGCCTGTGTGGACTTGTGCCCTAGGCGTATAGATTTTCAAAGGAGGAGGATTGGGGACACTTCATTTGAACATGGCCCATTGAAGCTGCCGCCGACCACTGACGACCCTGACCGAAACTGACCGACACTGACCGACCCTGACCGACACTGACCGACACTGACCGACACTGACCCACCCTGACCGACCCTGACGACACTGACCGACACTGACCGACCCTGACCGACACTGACCGACACTGACCGACACTGACCGACACTGACCGACACTGACCGACCCTGACCGACACTGACCGACCCTGACCGACACTGACCGACCCTGACCGACACTGACCCACCCTGACCGACCCTGACCGACACTGACCGACACTGACCGACACTGACCGACACTGACCCACACTGACCGACACTGACCGACACTGACCGACCCTGACCGACACTGACCGACACTGACCGACCCTGACCGACACTGGCCGACCTTGACCGACACTGGCCGACACTGACCGACACTGACCGCCACTGACCGCCACTGACCGACACTGACCGACACTGACCCACACTGACCGACACTGACCGACCCTGACCGACACTGACCGACCCTGACCGTCACTGACCGACACTGACCGACACTGACCGACACTGAGCCGCGGTGTATTTACACTACAATAACACCTTCTCTCCTCTGTTATCGTTTTTGAAATCGCCCGTAGTATACAGTTATCTTTTCAGAAGCTGTTTACTGAACACATATGGAAATGGCATGAAACATTTCGTTTTATTGCTTCATATTTGACATTGAATGACGCATGGCTAGCTCACCCTGGATACCTGGGGGTGCACCTGGGCAAAATTATTTCCTCATGTTTTACACGTGCATACGTTGCATTCCATTGTCCATTCATCCACGTTATGTCCTTTTGCTTCCCCTGTTTGTTCCACCTGAACACGCTTTTGCCACGGCACATGCTAATTGGCCTTGTAAAATGTAAAACTTTGCATTGATATGCACGGAAGTATTCCTCACACAGCTGCATTGATGGCCTGCGGTGCTCTTCACACTGTGTGGAAAGCTCCCAATTTTCGAGTACTGGAACCGCTCTAACACATTACTTTTTTCGCGTTGCAATAACGACATCCATGTTGCAGTTTCATTTACCGGAAGCAACAGCCACTCCTGTGAACGTAATATAGTGAGCATTATCTCTTCGTGAGCACTACCATAACATCATAGCAAAAGTTTACTGAAAGCCACTCCCAATACCAAACTCCGGGACCGCTCTTGTGCATCACACGCACCTTAAATTTTTGCGCCGTACATGAACAGGATGTTTAGAAAAAGTTGAAAAATAAGGAACTGCTGAAAACGCTCAGTTTGGCTGGTTTCTTGGTGACCAGCCAAATATCGAACGATGGGAGGAATGAAATCCTGTAACAGTGACCCTTTAACTTACTTTATGATATTAAATAATAGGGCTGAAAGCGCCTCAAAAAGTGTTAATCCATGATTCCCACACCAGCGCGCATAACGTCTGCGACATCCAGCTTTACCTTTTTCATGTAACCCAAATTTGGTGATTAAGTCGCAGTGACAATACAATATTGCGAGGAGCACACGCCCGATCCAACAGCGTGCAGGCACACAGTAACTGGCATACAGTTATCTTTTCAGAAGCTGTTTGCTGAACACATGCGAAGTGAATTTTTTGCTGCTGCGTAACGTTTATTACCTTAAACGGCATAACGCTTACAAAATGAAGTTTCTATTGGCAAAAAGCACACAAACCTGCAGTCAGTGGTTGCATGGGTATCAACTTCTCAAATGCATGACAGCCGGGCCAGACCACTAAGCTTGTAAGCTAAGTTTAAGTAAAACTCGCTGGTCGCGTGGTCTTGAGCGTGAACAGAAGGCAACAACTGTACACGCTGTGCAATTTGAATGCCGAACGTTTTGTGGATGTCGTAATGTGAAATATACCCTTGAGGAAAAAGTTGGCGCAAAAAGACGTGACAAATTCCCCGAGATAATGTTCCATCTGGATCCGCGCCATTGAGGTCAGCTGGGATCACAGTCATATGCAGATACTTTACATCTTCGAAACAGTTAATGTCGCTAGAGTTAGCTGACCTTGAATGGGCAACTACAGAATTTCCTCTGTTTGAATTAATTTCAACGACCGTAAACGAACACCGGAAAATATCACGAAGCGTTACGAAACAAATCGATTCCAAATAGCAAGGCCCTGGGTCAGTAATCTTGCAATAAGATGCACATGGGGAAGAAGCGGGGGGAGGAGGGGGCGCACCGCCAGCCGCGGCCGTCTCCTCACTTCACCCCTCTCACTCACTCCGTGTGTCTCTGGGACGCCACATGTCACATACAGCCGGGGAACGGTGGGAGGTACGAACAGAGCCTGCTGGAGCTGAATGAAACGATGACAACGAGGCTCGCCGTCGCCGCAGGAGATATAGTCGGAGCGCTTCGGTTACCATGCCGTGGCCCATCTCAATGTATGTGGTTCACCGCACCTAGAAAAACAATGGACTTGGGACCTCTCTTATCAGGCTGTTTGATAATTTTGTCTGTTCACACACGGAACATTCTCACACTACAGTCAAAATAAGGAGATGACAAGTACTCCTGTAGGCACGAGGACATGGGTAATATTGACATAGACCTGAAAGGTAAGTGCGACTTCTACAGGCTTTATCGTCTGTTGCCTGGTGTCTGGTCTGCTTAAGTGTCTGGTCTGGTGTCTAGTCTGGTGTCTAGTATTGTGTCTGATCTGTTGTCTAGTCTGGTGTCTAGTCTGGTGTCTAGTCTGGTGTCTGGTCTGATGTCTAGTCTGGTGTCTGGTGTGGCGTCTAGTCTAGTGTCTGGTCTGTTGTCTAGTCTGGTGTCTAGTCTGGTGCCTGGTCTGGTGTCTGGTCTGGTGTCTGGCCTGGTGTCTGGTCTGGTCAGGTGTCTGGTGTGTGTTCGGGTCAGGTGTCTGGTCTGTTGCCTAGTCTGGTGTCTAGTCTGGTGTCTGGTCTGGTCAGGTGTCTGGTGTATGTTCGGGTCAGGTGTCTGGTGTATGCTCGGGTCAGGTGTCTGGTCTGGCACCTGATACGGTCAGGTGTCTGGTCCCGGTCAAGCGCGGGCTCGGCGTCCCCCGCTCTGGTAAGCTCGACTGGCAGCGTTACGACGCAGCCGCGCTTGACCGCCGGAAGACCGTGTTAGCAGGAGCAGGAGGACTGGCGCACTCATGCGGCGACGAGTGTCACCCAAAGCGACGATTCAGCTGAGACAACCAGTGTTCAGGCTCACCGTCAGCAATCAGCACCGCCCTCACTGCGTGGGCCGAGCGCTGACAAAAAGGTTTATTCAAATAGTGCCATGACTGAGTTGCTGCACAAAAGCATGGCGCAGAATGCCGAAGGCAGCCGACTTTTAAAGTCACACATATATATATATATATATATATATATATATATATATATATGTATATATATATATAAAGCATTATTACCGTGAGTTTATCTGAACATGCAGGAGATCTTCGAAGTTGTAGATGCGTAACACGAAAAAATGCAACAGCGATACGCTGAGCTAACGACACCACCTTGCGTGTTTCCCGGCAGATAAATCGCAGGGGTGTGTGCGCCGCCCGCCAGAGGCGCCGACGGCGGGCCGGCGCTGCAGGCGGGCCTGATCGGACAGCTGGGACTCTGTAGCCTCCCACCGTCTGCGTCCCGTTTGGCGGCGCGGTGGGCGCGGCTCGGCGCTGATAAGCAGCCGGCCTGCCGCTGTGAGAGCCTGGCAGCTGACCGGTGCCCGGCTGCGACCTCGGCGGTGGCGAATCGCGCCGCACGGCGATAGGGACCTTTCAGGATACCAGAGACGGCATATGCCATGAGCTCTTCAGGACACCAGCGGACGGCATATGTCAACGCAGCACTGCACAGAAACTCCCGCAATAGCTTGTCCACCGAGCACTGCAGCTTAGCTTCCGGTAATGCGCCGTTAACGGCCACCTGTTAGCTGTGCTTGGTAGTAAAAACAAGTCAGTGGTCATTCGTAACACTTAACCTACGCCGTACTGAGTCATCAACATAAGCCCCCAGCGCTTCAAATCACAAATCAAAACCTAACCCAGACTACCTGTGCTGACAGACAGTCTAGTGTGCCGTTTAGGATAGGCCATTTGCGGCACCTGAGGTTCACTGTCATGGTTCTCAGCATCGAGGAACGCCGTCAGTCAAGTGATCCGGGTCTGTTCAGAGCAGGTGAACGGCACACGGCACCGGATACCTCGCCTCTGTCCAGGGCAGGAGTGTCCGGCTGCTCGCCGCTGATCTGTTCTGAGCAGACGGATTGCATCGAATAACTCGCCTCCGTCCAGGGCAGGAGTGTCCAGTTGCTCGCCGCTGATCTGTTCTGAGCAGGTGAACTGCTCTGGATAACTCGCCTCTGCCCAAATCTTTTCGAGTTCATGGAAAGTGCTACCAGTTAGGTAGATAAAGACAATGGTTAAGATGTTGTGAATAGCATTGACCTCAGGTTGGAGAGTAAGATGTTGAGGTTTGCTCACGGTGTCTTATTGGTGAGCGTGTCTTAAAATAGCAGCCAGATGAACCAAACTCAAGTTGATGTAGAGAACCTGGTGAAATGGGCTTCTCTGTGGCAGATGTCATTCCATTATGATAAGTGTAAGGTGATTCATCTGGGTAGTATTGGCAGTGAATGCATTAGCTATAAAATGGGAAGCGGGGAGTAAGGCCATAGCGAGAAAGACAAACACTTAGCGTTTACGATTTCCCGGGATTTAAACGCTGAAAAGCAACGAGCGGCTTCTGGAAGCAGGGCACTTTACATGCTGGGACTTACTGACAGGAATGTCCACAACAAGAGAAGAAATGTGCTTAACTGATATGCTTAATATAGTGCTTAACCTAACCATAGTGCTTAACCTAGAGTGTTGTGTACAGACTTGATCCATACGCTTCCAAAAATAAAAAGATAGGCTGGAAAGAGTACAGCGAAAAGCAACTAGGATGACAACTGGAGTTAGCGACCTGGAAAATAAGGATAGTCTTAGAGCCTTCTGGTTGTATTCACTAAGGAATTGCATACTTAGAGGGCATCTGATAGAGGTGTTCGAGGTCATAAAAGGGATAAAAATGTAGCTTTGCGTGGAGCACTGAAATTAGGCTAAGGCTTAGAGCAAACCAGCTTCATTCATCAAGGTGTAGTAATAGAACTATGAACAGCCAGGTGCTATCTCGGCAACGAGTAGTGAATCATTGGAATGGATTTTCAAACGAAGTTGTAGGAAGTCCCTCTCTGGCAGCATTTCAAAATCGTCTGGACAAGTTCTATTTGTCTACAGATCTTATTTGTAACTAAAATTCGGGCTGGTCGGGCGGTAAGATTAGCTTTGAGGATGTTTGCGAAACCTAAGGCAGGCCAACCTCGATGGACCCAAGTGGCTCTATACTGGCCAGATGTCTTTATGTATTTTATGTCCGCAGCGGGGACACTTCTTCCTCCAAGGGGATGGTCCCAAAATATCCCCCTTGGTTTCGCCACCGCCCCCAGAATGACACGTTGACCCCAAAAGCCATCAACAACGAGTACAGCTGCCAGATTCATGAAAGCTGTGCATCACCGCGTGCCACATGACTGCTGCATGTAGCCCGCCTGGCTGATCATTCGTTCAAGGTGGAGTAGCCCCGGCGCCCCGTACGAAAGAAAAGGCAATATTTTCACGGTTGTTTATTAACATAAAAAATATGGGTTTCAGAAAAAAGGCAACTGACGTCGAGCGATGGCCTGACGAATCGTGCTCTTGTCAATTGCCGGAGCCGGTAACTAATGCGTAAACTGAATCTTCCGAAAAGTGTCTCAATAACACCATCCGAGTCCGAGCCCAACTCCAAACGCTCACAAAAATGTGGAACGCTCCTCATCCCCAAATAACGCAACTTGGCTTAATCTGCAAGGGCCTAGCCCAGAGCTCCCAGGGTACAGTATGCGCAGGTAGCCAGGAGCACCATAAACGCCGCCTGGCAGCCGAACCGACGGCGGCTCTCACCACCACCTGTCAGTGGCTTACCGAAGCTGCAGTTCGAGAACGACGGACTCGGTCACGACACCTCGCCCCTATCACTGTTACCTAAAGGTGGCGCCATCGGCATAAAGCTAGACTGCGGTTCTGAATGTCGACAAGAAGAGAAGAGAGAGAGAGAGAGAGAGAGAGAGAGAGAGAGAGAGAGAGAGAAGAGAGATATATATATATATATATATATATATATATATATATATATATATTTTAAGCACATGCGACCACAACAAGGTGCAGTCTGCGTTAGAATTACATGTTGACTAATCCTATAAGCTAATGGAGAAAGGTTACACCAAGGCGCAAATCACGAGAGCGTATTCCATCGGCCGCGGCTCCCTCCGTCCAAGGCACTGTCAGCCCGGCCGTTAAGACGTTTCAGTTGGTACAACGTTGGAATCCGGCAGGAGACGTTTTAGCTGGAGTCCGGCTGTAGCTGCGTGTCATCGGTGGAGAATACAGTCCCCCGCGTTCCAGGCTATAGTAAATGGCACAGCCCACCTGAGATATCGGAACAAACCGCATCACATGCGTGCATTCACCTCCGCATGTGACGTCACCTCGCAGACCTGGGCATCCATCGAAGCATAGAGTAAACCCCACCTTCAGACGGCGAACACCTCTGAAAAAGTTACATACATGCCTGTAGGTTCCAGCTGCATCAGGTCCGTTGGGCAATCGGGTCGTTCATCAGTATAAACACCAGCCGAGCGCCTGCTTCACACGATCGTTATTGTCCGTGATACCCATGCCGTTTTGGTCACATCGTTAATTTCCTCGTTGGGAGTGTCCCACACTTATTAAACGCCGGCATGGCCCCTCTTATGACGCCATACTGCGCGCGCAGCTGCAGGAGGCATTCGTGTCGCAGTTCTCAGGGCTCCCCGTGACTCATTCCACGATTTTGAAACTCGGTCGTCTTGCTACTTTCGTCGCGATGGAACGCGTGGCGGCGCTGCGCGAGCGTGAAGGCCGCACGGGCACGCACGCCGCGTGATGTAAGCGGACAGCAGGAAGACGCTTTCCTCACTTGAGTGCACCCCGTGACCGGCAGGCGAGGGGAATTATACGAATAAGGAGGTTCGTCCGCGCCATGATGAGGTTCGTCCGCGCTACAGTGGCCTCTGAAGAGTGAGACAGTAAAACGCAGTGGCGGTTGTCCGGAGCAGAGAGTAGCAAAGGTGTCCCAACTGGTGTGGGGGGGGGGGGCGGTATCGGGGGGGAGGGAGGGGGTTTGAGTAACCTGCTCCACGGACCTCAAAAGCGAGACTTCTTTTGACCGGTTCAGAACCCAGGAGGTTTTAGTTCCAACGGTGCGTGGGTCGCCGTTATGACAGGAAGATGAAGTGTCGACGGAACGGCGTGGACACAGCCGGTCGTAGTGGGTGGTGGAAGGGAGCGGCGCGAAGGCTTATTATTGTGATTCGCCGCAGGCATCAAGACCCGTAACACAAAGCCAGTAAGCATTATCGAAGCACTTACTGTTGAAGTGCGAACCAAATGCAACAAATCGTCATAACGAAGGGAAGATCGAGGGAATATCGAACGAGGGAGTGTGAAAAAAACGCAATAATTTTTGGCCAAAAGGCTGAAATGCTTACAACTAATGAACTCACTATAATGGCCTTGAACATGCGTTGATTAGGATGTATTTCACTCACCTACTAAACGTGCGAAACTGTCTGTAATTCGGTCAAGACGGGTTTTTCATTGGCTACCGTGATCAATCATTCCTTTAACAAAATGAAGACTCCTGTCAATGCTCATTTTAGTTGCTCTTCCAGGCTCGGCTCGCACTCGTCATATAAGCATTCGGGTGCATCAGAATGACAGCAAATATAGTCGGACCCCGAACGGCGCTCCTTACAGTATGTTCATCTCTGGCGTGACTGTGATAAATGCTGTTAAAATCGGCAAGACCCCATTTGCGGCAGCGTGACGAGCAACGCCACAATTGTCGTGATTGGTATGATCACGTCAAAAATAGGAAGCCGGCGGAGCCCGTCGCGTTGAAAATCCGTATGGCCGGGTTTTCCAAACGCCTTGTAATATCTGCACTGGATCAGTCAATCGGACATAGTGCAGTGATTGAGCGCTCTCAACCCAAGATTGATGCATTCTAGCCTTTTGGTTAGCTTATGTTTAGCTTATGTCGACTGTCGCGACGATTTTGCGAATTAGTGCAAATGGTCGGGGTGGATGCTGGTCACAATGACCTTTGCTATGCGTCTACGTAACTTCAGTGACTCAGTTTCTCTCAGTGTAGGCGACAGTGCGCTGCGTTTGGGGCCGGTTCGGAGAAGGTGGCGTTGGTCGCTTCCCGCTCTGTTATTGTAGAACCTATGAGTGAAACATTGCTGAGATCTCCTGATGAGCGCAGACAGTGCACTCTTACTTTATAAAAAAGCACCTGCACATCTCCAGCTGCCCTGGTTGTCGAGGCTAGGCGTAATCTCTCGAACAGCCCGCTTTGACAAGCATCAGACCACGGCGTCACCGCCAACATTCTTCGCCGAATATGATGACGGTGACTGGGTCAGCAGTGGCCGTCATAACATGCATACATTCGCAATCATATCCCGCTTTATACCTATGTATCATGTCGCCCGTCACGGCCGCTAAACAGTGACGTCGCCAAGATCGGAGGCCAATACGCCGAAAGGAGTATAAGGCATCAATAGTGATCTCCCTAAGATTCCTTCCCATTTGAAAGGAAACTTCACATTCGACAAGATCTTGTGGGTCATTTTTCGGTCGTATAAATCTAATTTTGGACCAAGTTTCTCTGTAGTGTAGCTATTGTTTTAGGGGTAAGTATAAAGCCGTGTTCAGATGCCGCAAGAACGGAACTAGTCAATTACTCACCAGTCGGACTGAACGGCAAAGCCAACACCGAAAACTTTCGGCTAGATTTTCGTAGGTGGTTGGCATGCAACTTACATCTCCTTTTTAGCGTAGTATGGTATGTAGGCAGTCCTGACTGAGACAACGGTGGCGTTTACGTTCTTTTTTTTGCCTGTGTCGATTCTAGAAGCTCGAATTTTATTAACTGTTGCATCTAATTTGTCTGTTGATGCATATGGTTCTGTTAAGTACGTTCTATACGTATTTCATTTCGTTCGTTTTTTACTTTTAACTGCCTTTGTGAGTGAACACAACATGGCCCTGATGCCGACGCGCCCTTAAAAACCAAATCGCCACCAACTGCCTTTGTGCTCAATGGTGGTGTAGTGGTGACGAAGCCAGCCAGACTACCGGTGCACGTAAGGGGCTGACATTGCAGCAATGATCCCTGGTTATTTGCCGCCGAGACTTTGTCCTGTGTTAGTTTGAAACACGTTTTACATATGGCTAACTGCATTTCATATGTTTGCAATTTTTGTCTTCTGTTTTCTTGAGATGGATAAATTAATGAACTGAATGAAGCATTCCTTCCTCCCGAAGTGAAACAGAATCAGCCGGCGCTATGACTTTCGTTGAAAATCATCGCATCGGGCGATGATTTTATGCGCGCTCGAGATCAGCCAAAAAATTAGTTCGCCGAGCCGGGAGGCGCCAGTTGCGATCTCCCGCAGCAATTATCGCCGTCGGCTTACAGCGCGCGTGCTAGATAATTACCCGGCGAGGCCGGACGGGGCCAAGATCGCACTGTCCTGACTCCAGTCCGGCCGACCGGTTCACCTTGACGGCCTGGACGTGTGCTCCCATCTGCCGGCGATGATTGGCCATCGCTGACCGAGACGGCATGCCGGAGCGACGAGTCGGCTCTGGACGCGGGCCAGCTGGTGATTTCGCTGTCTCTGTGCACCGGCCACGGCTCGAGCCGGACGTAGCGGCCGTGCTGACGCTGCTGAAGCAGAGGCGCCGACTGGCCCTCTCGCGGGGAGGCAGGCCGACGGAATACGCCGCAATAATGGCGGCTCGAGCCGGACGTAGCGGCCGTGCTGACGCTGCTGAAGCAGAGGCGCCGACCGGCCCTCTCGCGGGGAGGAGGGCCGACGGAATACGTCGCATGGCGGCGCACATCCAGTCATGCTCGTCATTTGTCGTTCTATCTTATCGAAAATTTGTTCCGGATCGGTTGCGTGGGTGGCTTTGGATTCAGAGTATCTGCTAGGCACAGCCCGTTGCGTAGACCCCGAACGCCACCCAAGTTGTACCGTCCAGTTCGAGGGATATTTTGCCTCGGCGCCTTCGCCAGACAGGACCGAGGAGGGTTTACGTGCCATGCAATGCTGCGGTACGGCTTCCCGGGCCTAAGTCGACCTTCGTTGGCAGGTTGCCAGCTGTCCGTCCATTTCGGTCGGGCCAAACTGAGCGCCCGCTCTGGAACTCATACCCAGTGTAGCTGGATCACGGGTCCAGCACCACTCACCAGGCCACGTAAGCGGCTGGAACAATGCACATTCCTTTGTTTGTTGTTTGTTATGGCGCCACCTGGGGTTGGGATGTAATAGCAAGCTACAGTGTGTTGAGGTAGCTTAAAGAGAAGCCACAAACTTGTTTGTGTTTCCACCTGTAATGAAGAACTAAAAAAGGCGTTGGCCTTTTCACTGTTCACTGTTGTGCCGGCCACTCTTCAAAGCAAAACATTAGAAGTGCACGTAGGCTGGAGGCGTCGGACGCCATCGGTAATCAACATCAATAGGCGCAATCCATGCGATGTGAAATATATTGTGTGAAGACGTGACGACCAAAAATCAATTGATGTCAGCTCTGGGCGCTTTTTCACGGAAAACATCGCTAGCAAAATGTCCGGCTATAAGTCTGGGCACGCTTGGCGATTTCAATTGACGAAATAATCTAAATCATAATGTTGTATACTATAGCAAAGTATTGTGAAAGGTATTTCGAAAACTTTTGCACTTTTGAACGTCAGAAATTTAGGTTATCATGGTTACCATAAATGTGGCTTGACGTCTGTGCACTTTGCATGGTGCTACCTCTCTCAGTGAAGGATGCAGCGCCGTGTGTTCGAGATCGTTTTCGGAAAGAGTGACCTGAGCTGTTCTGTTGAGCTAACGACCCGCAATATACCAGAGGCTGCTGGTTAAACGGCGTTGTAGAAGCTTATATCACGATTGTATTAGCGATACTCAACATTTCGACCTGTGCTCGTCCTTAAGAGTGACAATGGCTCAGAAAGATTCAGCTCAATATGGCATGTGAAAATAAGACACGTGAATGTAGAAATGTTCCAAATATCTGCAGACACTGCCACCAGATGTCAAAGATGTCAAAAAGATAAATCATCTTATCACCCTATACATAGCCCGACGTTAAAGGCTGCAGTCAAAAAACGACGCAGGCAGATAAGTTGGAAGTTTAGCAATTTCGACACCGAGCGTGAGATACGAGCATTTCTCACCACGATCATCAGCCAGCACGAGCATGGCCTGGGCCTCAGGAACGTACAAAACCTAAAAATGCTGTTGAGCTCATGTCCCATGATTAAGTTTGTACGTTCCGCCTAGGGCGAAGATTCCAAATAAGCGGCTATTTCAAGATCGTGATATTTGTATTGTCTTCAGCTGTTGCTAAAACTTATATTGCAAAGACGGCATTTGTTGCGCTATGCCCCATTAATGTGTGTCAATGTACCATTTGTTCTCTTAGTGATGTGTACGCTCCCTGTATGCGTGCTTTTCCAAGATTTTGTCAAGTCGGTAACGAGTGCTGCGAACTATTGCTCCTGTACCAAATATATCCGCACAAAGGTTAGAGGATGTCGCGTACGCTCAACGTTTTTCCGCGGGCATTGTCCCTCTGAGTCTATTCACATATGTTTGGAAAATCCTACTCTCAGCTGAACACATTGAGGTCTCTAGCGCTGATCGCACTAGCCAGGACTTTAAACTTGGATCACTACTCCATGTCACCCTAAGGTCGTGTGTACCACTGTATCGTTAGGCGGCATTGGCTTGTTTATAGTGCTCGTCGGGCATAAACGAAGTTTCATATCACCATAATTTGTTGTCTGCCTTTTTACAACTTCTACACAAGTCTGTCGCAGCGTTAAATTGGGAATGTGCGGTACGTCCGGCAGACCTCACGCTCCGTTCTGGATATCCATTGTCCACTGCCTTCTCACTACTCTGCGTTTAGGTTCGCGTGGAAGTCGTAAAAAGTCGAATCGAAACAGATGACGTCGATGTGAAGCTCGGTTTCATACACGAAGAGCTGTATAAACCAGCCGATGTCGCCGTACGATCGAGTGGTGAGCTAGCCTGAGCGAGTGGTCCTAATTCAAGTCCACGCTAGTAGGGACGTCAGTGCGGCCAGCTTCCAGTACGATTTACCATACATGTGGGGAGTGGACTAAAAGAGAAATAGGAAAATGTGCGCGATAAAACGTTGAGCATACAAGATATTCTGTGTTGCATAGATATGTTTTCGGGTTGAATGGACGCCTTGGAGACGGACGTTTGCGATGAGCCCAGGCGCTACTAGGAGAATATAAAGTACGTCGCCATGCTCTTAGCAATTTTAGCAACAGCTTAAGACGATATGCACATCATGACTTAGAATGGCTGCACAATCGGAGCTTTTCCCCAAGGCTAAATGCGCAAATTCTAAGGCAATTAAAGACGAAGGGTATATGTGCGTCAATTGAGGTGCTTGACCTGCTCTGACCTTTGAGCACTTGTGGAAGATGCCAGTTCTGGCGCCAATTGAAATGAGCATCAGAAACTTCCCCATGAAGCAAGCTCTCAAGTAAAATAGCTGGTCGATTTTGACTGCGACCTAACCTTCATACCTGAGCCAAGGTCAATGGAATTTGCCATAATCATAAATTCAATTGTCGTATTGCCTGAGAAAGTATCTCATAGATGCATGGCTTCATCTAAGACTCCATGGTCGCATCATATAAAGCGATTCCGAAGACATTGTTTTGCTGAAAGCCACGGGCTGACTTTGAGCTTTCGTAGGTCAGCAACCGCTTAAGGTATATCTCCTTTGTTTTTACTGAAACGTTTCCTAAGGAATGGAATATGATGGAGAATCCTACAGGGATTAAATTGACCCTTCCCGCTCGAGTGCGTGTTGTAAGATTTTTCATTTTGCATGGATGGACGACTCAGGTGATCAAATAAACGTTCACTTGATGTTGCATAACTTCTTTTCGATAGATGTAAGCAGTGTGACATCGTGCCTGATCGCTGCATGATTGAGGTACATAACTCGAGAGGCATCCTCTAATGGTGCAAACACCAGCCTCCAAGCTCATCGGTGTTCGCTTGATCTATCTCCTTACGAATTATTACGTCTGGATCCTTGCCTGACAGGTGCTTGTTCGTTAACATGCAGGTTTTTGATCTGTCAGTTGATATTTCACACCACGCCGCGCTCGCACGGCCCTCCTTTTCGTGCCACATCCGGTTACTTGTGCTTCTTCTATGGCGCAGACCAGTGAAAGTCGTCCGGTAACCCCAGAAGGCACTGGGTCCGTGTCCATCAGGCTGTTCATTTGTTCGTCGTGCTCCTCGTGGGCCCGTGTTCGTCATCTGATCTGATTGTGACGCTGCTTGAGACATAGCCACATTCGCTACGCCTAAAATTGGCTGAGCTGTTGTGTCGAAATTAAATCTAAGATTAACCACAATTCCTGTTCGCGCCTTCTCCGTCATGGTACGGGTCTCAGGCTGACTGTTGAATGACGGTAGGCGGATACAGCGCCGGTGTACTGAAGGATGTGATTACGCTGCGGCATTTGTCATGGACAAAGAACCTGAAACAACACTCCCGCGTCGACTGAAGACCGCTGCTGCGGCCCTGCTGACGTCACAGCACCCGGCGGCAGCAGTAGCGCAGGCAGGGGGCACAGGAGGCACTCCCCCCCCCCCCCCGCCTTAGGTTCCGAGGGGCCTTTCGGGCCCTTCGGAGCCCACGATTAAGGGCCCGAAAAGCCAATCGGAGGTCTCATTCAGGGGACTCGGGCAGCAGGGCCGAGCGCCCCGATGCCAGCCAGAGGGCCCTGCGCGATGGTCAGGGGCCCACTGAGTCGATAAGGCCCTATATTTCGGTCAGACACCACCAGTAACGCAGAGCCGGCTCCATGGCGGCATGGGCCCTCAAGCAGGGACAAAACTAGGAGCCAGCGATTTCCACTGCTCGGGGCCCCAAAGCGCCTAACAGGCCCCCTGTGTTGCCAAGGGGTATCGATTCGGCCAGACGCAGTTTCGGGGAGGCCCGAAGAGCCTAGAGGGTCCGCCGGGTGCGACGATATCAAGGGCCCAATTAGAGGGTCTAAGGGTTTAAACGTTTGGTCGGAGTCCTATTCAGGGGCCCAGACCTGCGAAGACGGATCCTCAAATAACGGTCAGAGGGCCCTTTGTGCAGATCGGGGACCCCCCGGTCGATATGGACCTACGTGTCGGTCAGTTACCACCGTACCACGTAGTCCGCTCCGTGTCGGTATGGGCCTGAGGACCGACTTCCCAATCAGCTACAAAGCCGACATTAGTGATTGACACTAGTCGGGGGCATTGTATCTGTCGGGGGCCCACAGCGCCTAACAGAGGGTCCTGTGCTCGCAAGGGCCCCGAGCCGACCAAGGGAGCTTGATGAGGCCCGAAGAGGGGCCCGGGCGGCCCACCAGGACCGACTATGAAAGGCCCGGTTGGAGGGCATAAGGGCCCAAAGGACTGGCTGTAGGTCAAATCAAGCATCGCGGCCCGAATGGTCGTGACCTGAAATATTAGTCCGAGGTCCTCTTGCACCGTTTCAGGAACCCCTGAGACATTGAGGGTGTCTAAGTCGGTCAGAGACCACGAACACCGAACAGTCTGCTCCATGGCCGTCTGAGCCTTTGAGACCCATATCCCAAGCAGGAACAAGGCCGGGGTCCGGATTTGTAATGTTCGGGGCCCATGACACAAGGCGGGGCTCTTGTGACGGTTGGGGGTCACAGTGCCGAGCAGGAGTCCTGTGGCGGTAGGAAGCCCGAGTTGGAACGGCGTTTGAGGGGGCCCGAAGATGGGATCGAAGGGTCTCTCGAGACCAAAGATCAAGGGTCTGATGGGATGGCTGAAGGGTCCGAACGGCTGGCTGTAGGTCACATTAAGATTCAACCGAGAGAGAAGATTTGCTCAACAGGGGACGGGGACAGGAGCCCAAATGGCAGAGGGTCTCTTGCGTCGGTCGGGGCTCTCTGACATTTGATGGAAACATAAGAACTTAAAATGAGTGCTAACATTGGGATAATGTAAGAGTCGTATGCCAGTCAGTGCCACAATACTGAACATTGCGATCCTCCAGCTGTTTTCTCAGCATGAGCCCGTTGAGCCCAACTGGAGTCTTTGTGCCAATTATTTGACCACTTGCGGCGAGCAGGGATGTTGTTGCGTTAATGACGGTGCTGCTTCGATCCGGGATCAACTGCGCGGATCAGAAGACCCCCGTGTCAGGGAGCGGATCAGTGAGATATTATGCACCCCTTTAAGGGCCTCCGGATCGGCCAGGGAATGCCGCCCCGTGACGCCATAATAACGACGGAAAACCATACCGCTGGGATAAAATGGCCCTTCAGCTCTTGACCGGGAACCACAAAGTGCCCCATAGTGTTGTACTCAAGCGGGCCTCTTTACCGGAAATGAGGGGTCTCACTAGTGCTGCATGAGTGGATCGAAATGAGTTCAAAATGCTCAAGGTCATCCCATGTTTGTCTGAGAGCATTTATTATTATGCAGAATCGACTAAGGAAACAGGTGCCTTCAAAAGGGTTGAGCCTGCGCGCCGGGTGCCAACATATTTAATGTGTAGGTAATATGTAAATAGCATATCGTATCTAAGAAAACACGCCCTCAATAACAAATGGGCCACACATGTGGCGTCTTTTTTGGGGATGGGGGCCTTTTACGCTCAGGGCGTCTTTTCTCAACCTTGTGCCCCCCCCCCCTTGCCAAGGCTCTGGCTATGCCCCTGGGCGGCAGGTGATATGGTGACCAACAGCTCCGTTCCTTGGTGTTCAACGGCGTCTGTCGCTTGGTGTCCAACAATGTCTGCTACGCCACGGCCTACAGCGATGGTCGAGTCATGGTGTAACCCCGGGCGTATAGAGCGGTCAAGCGACGAGGAATACGGCATGTGAGTTCCTGTTTGCAAATGTTTTGTTGCTCGGTGTTGTAAAATCAACAAATAGCAGCAAAACGGATATATTTAACAGTCTCGTCCTTCTAGGATTACCGAGATCGCATCACGATTTTGGTATTGTGGTCATATGACGGCAATGCCTGCAGGAATGTCGGCACGGTCTGTTTTAGTTGTGTTCTGTTTGGACCGTTGCATTTGGTCGACAAACCAGTTTTTGTGTCTCTTGCTAATCCCCTGCCTGTGTCAAACAGAACTGGTCAAATTATGTAAAACCATGACAAAGAAAATTGACGGATAGCTTTTACGGCAAGCAACTGACCACCGTCGCCAAGCGCATGCCGACCCCCAATTCCCTCACTAACATCCAATTGAAAGCCTTGAAGCGTGCAGCTAGCATGAACGGACCCCCATCCGCACCCTCTTCCCCCCCCCCCCCCCCTCGGCGCCGCTCCGTCGGCGCTGGGCGCGGCGGGAGCGACTCGTGACGTCACGGCCGGCTCTCACGGGCCCGAAGCGGGAGAGGACGCTACAAATACGCCGGCGCTGCCTGGCGGGCCGCACAGCCGGGTGGGACGTGAGCGCGGCGGGCATCGGTGGGGGCGTCAATCAGCGCGTGCCAAGATCGGCGGGGCGTCTGTCAGCGCGTGCCAAGATCGGCAGGGGTGCCAGTCACCGTGCCCAGATCGGCAGGGGCGTCAGTCAGCGCGTGCCAAGATCGGCGGGGCGTCTGTCAGCGAGTGCCAGCGGAACCACCATGAGGCTGGTGGTGGCGAGTCTGCTGTTGGGCGCCGCGCACCTCGGTATGTATTGTGTCCACCATGGGAGAAACTGGCCTGACGGGCTGGGCATGTGCACGTGTGACAGGTTGTGGTGCGTCGGCTTCTACCTGTACATAAACCCGTTGTAATTAGTGGTTGAAGCTTCAAGAAGGACCATTTTGCTTCCCATGTGGTTCCAAGGATATTTATAATGCTCATTCTTGGATAAGTGAATTTAAGTTTATAACTTGCACAACAGGAGTATGAGCGCAGTTATGTGCTGTAGGTACAGTGATGTAGATAAAAACACTACTAATGCGGATGTCTTGAAATATTTTCACTTTGACGGCTCGGGATTACGTTGATCCAATGGCGCATACTATTCAGCAAAGTCTATATATCACAATATCTGGTTTTCGCTACTAGAATAAAAGGCTACACGGACGTGACATCATCATGGGACTACAGTCTGGTAACCCGCAGTATGGTTTTTGGTTGATAATACGAAAAGGTTTGTAGATACTGGTAACCTGATTAAAAACGGAGGTTTCCTCAATGGACTGGGTGGCAATCTCTTCTACATCTCTATTTTAATACCATGTGTATAGATGTTGTGCATTTTGCATTTCAAACTTTCTGAAGACAAATCAATTCTAGGATCTGCTTCCAAAAATACATCCTACTAAATCACGTTTTCTTTCCGTAGCACCCGCGACATACTCGTCGTAGTTGACGCGCAGGAATATTTCTTTGCAGTGTTTTTTAGTGAAATGAATATTTACACATAAATAAATAAATGGGGTATGTTAGATTTAAAATAAGTTTGCAAATGGGATACAATTGCCCATTTATCTTTGTACTGCAGTACTTATATGGAGTAAAAGGTGAAAATAAGGTGATGTGAGGAGCGCAGGTGCTAAGAATTTCGCTGTTGCTGTGCTATAACGTTCATAAACGTCGGTTAACTTGTACATCCATAATGTCCGATAGGTTAGGTGAAAAAGGTGCGCAGGGAGTAGTACCCTGATTGCCCGTTTATATCCTCAAGACTACTTCTGAAAGGAGACATGGGCCACGACTCTGACTAACAGAAATTGCAAAACTTGCCAGAAATCGTCCCATTTTACAGGAAAGTCTCCTATCTTGAACTGAAATGGCGTGCGCTGCACTTACGCTCCCTAGGTTTGCCACTCACTAACCCCATTAGGGCAGGGCAACCGCACATCTTCTCTGGCAACGCCCCTCTTAAGGTTACGGGATGTGCATTCCAACTTTTCAATGCACGTCCTAGGGTGTTACGAGCTTGTCTGGCCCGACGTTTCTCGTCCACCCCTCTTGTGGTTGTCGTTGTATGTTGTACTCCTTTACACAGACTGTTTTTAATTACTCCCGGTTAGAGTACTTCGGAATAAATCGCTGGTGAATGGGTTACCCACCTCTCTGCCGGAGGCAGGCTGGAAACGGATTTAAGTAATGATTTTGTAGCTCTGGTGCAAGCCCACGTCGTTTCCCAGCAGAAAATGGTTCATTGAATATGCTAGCCCGAAAAAATCCTGCCTATGGAAAAATTCATGCTTAAACCAGCCCGCAAAAACAGCGTTTTCACGCCGCCGTAGCGTTGGTGACATGATTTAGTCCCATGATGACGTCACAGCGTCGTTTACTCAGAATGCAGTAATACGGGTGTTGACCGCAGTTGCGTCCTGGACAAGCGCTCTGCTTTCTTTAACAGAACATGACATCTGCAGATCTAGTACTTCGCAGTTTTAAGGCTTCGCAGCATATTCTGGATGGCTTTTGAGTTCCACCAGGTGCTCGTAAAAGCTGGGCGGCTATGGGCAGGGGCATAGATGAGGATCACCCGAAAAGAGTGATAAATAAATTGCAAATATATTATTTCTAAATTCAATATCCTGCGTACATCCACCGAGCTCTCTGTTAAACTCACATGGCGAGGGCGTTGGCGATTAGTCTTCATTCTCCAGTCATACATCTGTGACGCCACAGCCCAAAATTGTCACGCCGTCACCCGACCAATGGCCGCCACTCTGTCACCTATCGGTGCTGCTATCGACCGGATGCTGCCGTCAGGCGACCAATGGCCGCCACCCTACGACCTACCGGTGCTACCATTGACTGGGTATCCTGTGACCTATCAGTGCTGCTGCCATACGCCTTGCGTCCGCCGTCGTCTGTGGTCCAAATACTTGTCAGTTGGCCGCCCTGCTGCCATGGCCCATGCGTTATAGGCTGCCTGTATCAACCGCCCCCGACTCACGGCCGCAAACCTGACCTGCCCCCCCCCCCCCCCCGACTCACAGCCGCAAACCTGACCTGACACCTGCGACTCACGGCCACAAGCCTGACCTGACGCCCCCGGCTCACAGCCGCAAACCTGACCTGACCTGCGGTGTGCGAGCTGCTCTTCAGTCCCCCATTTGCGAGAGAGTTGCGCCCTACGGCCATCCGCTTCGAGAAGGCGATGTGCGCAGACCGATGCTCCGGTGAACAGAGGCTGTCGGCCTCAGCGGTAATATGGCCGCGGGGACCATCGGTTTCAGAGGCTGCCCGTCACTTGCTGATCCTCGGGGCACGAATACCAGCCGTCATCCGCTGATTGCCATCCGCTGAGCCGCCATCCGTTGATGTCATCGCTCATTACGAGTCACCAGAGACGGACCCGGCGCCGGGAGATCGCTCACGAGTCGGAAACGATTCCGCCCGATAATCCGGCCGTCCAGTCACGAGCTGTTGAGAGAACATTCCGACCTTCCATGCTTCCATCCGTGAGAGACTAGGTCAGCCTCTCGCCTGACGTCTGTGAGGTCCCATTTCCCACTCGCCTGGCGTCTGAGAGGCCCCACCACTCGCACGCCTGACGTCTGAGAGGTCCCACCGCCCACTCGCCTGACGTCTGAGAGGTCCCACCGCCCGCTCGCCTGACGTCTGAGAGATCCCGCTGCCCTCTCGCCTGACGTCTGAGAGGTCCCATCGCTTGCTTGTCTTATGTCTGAGAGGTCCCACCGCTTGCTCGCCTGACGTCTGAGAGGTCTTACTGCCCGCTCGCCTGACGTTTGAAAGGTCCCACCACCCGCTTGTCTGACGTTTGACGTTGTACTGCGGCTGGCGCCCCGCACCCGGCTCCGCTGTACTCCACTGTACTGCGTACCTCAAGAACAATTTTCTGATTGTCTGTCTGGCATTGTGTCCCTGAAAAGAAAATAGAACCCCATTATCCGGCTTAGTTACCGATGTTATTCGGAATAAAACCAAACGTGTCTGGTATCGGTCCTTCGTGTTTCTTTGCGTCATGCATAGCGTATGAGACTGCCCCATATAATGGGTACAGGGGTTGTTCAAACCTCTTCACAGTACTGCACCGATCAAAAATATATCACTTTCATGGCACAGTTTTCAGCACTATTCTGAACAAAGCCGGGCGACTGTGCCTTCAGCGTTCTCTTTGTGCCGTTCGCGCAGGGCATTTTTAAATTCCTGATGCGGCTGCAGATGCAGGCTAGCGGCAGCCGAAGGTCGTGGCGTGGAAGGATGCACCGCAGGCAGTCGCCTGACCAGGACGCGATGGGTACAAGGACTCGGCTCACACGAGGATGTGCCGGAGTGACGAATGGGATGACATAAGCAACGCTGACGTACACCTGCCGAGCACTGGGAGTGTTCACGGCCTTCACGGACTCGCCGGTGACCGCGGCCACGTCTGATTTTTGTTGGAATGTGGCATTGGGTTACGGATTTTTGGTAGTAAATCTGCATCCAAGACCTTTGCGAGATGCCCTCGGGTAGATATGCCGCGAAAGCTGCAGTTCTCGGAGGCTGAGCCATTCGGGAACAGGGTACTGGGCCTGAACTCACGTATCCTGCGTCTAACTTTCCTGTGGCAACCTCGTGTCCCTTGCGCCTGAACCGTGCTCTCTGTGTCTGACCCCCGTAACCCCTGCCCCTGACCTCGTGTCCCCCCGCGTCTGACCTCGTGCCCCCTGCATCTGACCTCGTGTCCTCCCGTGTGTGATCTCGACCCCCTGCATCTGACCTCGTGACCAGCTGTGTGTGATCCCGTGTCCCTACGTCTGACCCCGTGTCCGCCTGCCGCGCAGGTGCTGGACAGCGGTTCGGAGGTCCAGACCAGGCGCAGCGTGACCCGTGCAAGGAGAGAACTGGTCTGGCGCCGCACAAGGACTACTGCGACCGCTACTTCGAGTGCAGCGGCGGCCAGTCGTACGAGGTAGACTGCCCGAACGGTCTGGTCTTCACCGGCAAGAACGCCTTGCTCGACAACTGCGACTACCCGAACGAGAACCCGTACTCGTGCGAAGACAAGCAGCTGGCTAGTAAGCTCTGCAGCCCAAGTGTGAATGGGCGAGGTCACGTGGCTTTTCCGTGACCGGTTGGGGTTTAACTGTGTTTTTGTCGCTGACTATATCGGTGCGATCAGTGCTGTCCCTTGAGCTGTTGCACGTGCTATTGTGCTACGCTGTAGTGGCTATTTACGGCGCGTCATTTTCATACTAGAACCCCAGACAGTGGGTGTAATGGCAGGAAGACTGTCAGCATTTCCAATGTTTCTTTCATGAACTCCATGGACCGCGCTCACTGAAACACATCCGCGATTACGCAGCCACACTGCTTTAATTTAGGACACCTGTCATAATTGTGCGCTTTCTTTTCACCACAGGTGATGATGAAATAGCTTTTCGGTAGACTTGGAAACCAGGGTCGGTTGGGAACACGCACACACGCACTAGTTCCGTTGTAACTTAAAGCATCTTGCTGAAGCCTGTGCTGCATGTCTGTGCAGCTTGAACCTTGTTCGCATTTCTGCTAAAATAATTACGGCAGGATGTTCCACTTCAGTTGCCGCACTCGTCGAGCACACCTTCCGCTCCAACGACACGAGATCTCACTGGGCCTTGTCACTCACTCTCTGTCCACCAGATCCGCCCATCGCCACGGAGCACTGCGACTGGCTGTACGGCATCTTTGGTCACGAGACCTCCTGCACGAGGTACTGGACGTGCTGGAACGGCACTGCCGTCGAGCAGTTCTGCAACGGCGGTCTGCTCTACAACGAGCAGACGCACTCCTGCGACTGGCCGCAGTTTGTCTCCGACTGCCAGAAACACCGTGAGTAGACAGCAGTGGGATGGTAAACACCGTGAGTAGACAGCAGTGGGATGGTAAACACCATGAGTAGACAGCAGCGGGATGGTAAACACCGTGATTAGACAGCAGCGGGATGATAAACGCCGTGAGTAGACATAACTGAGAGGATAAACACCGTGAGCAAACAGCAGTGGGATGGTGAACACCGTGAGTAGACAGCAGTGGGATGGTAAACGCCGTGAGTAGACAGCAGCGGGATGGTAAACACCGTGAGTAGACAGCAGCGGGATGATAAACGCCGTGAGTAGACATAACTGAGAGGATAACTGAGAGGATAACACCGTGAGCAAACAGCAGTGGGATGGTGAACACCGTGAGTAGACAGCAGTGGGATGGTAAACACCGTGAGTAGACAGCAGTGGGATGGTGAACACCGTGAGTAGACAGCAGCGGGATGATAATCACTGTGAGTAGGTAGCAGTGCGATGAACGAAGGTAGAGTAGCGTGGCCGAAATATGGTAATTTGTAAGGCACTGCAAGTGGTTATTCTGATTTAGTAATGTTAAAATGTTCGTCATTTAAGTGATAAAGCTTATGAGGCCATACAACCAGTCTGCATTATTGAATATTGTGTGTTATGCAAGCCGGCACACCCATACCACTACACCAGGATCGGAAACGTGCTAAGGAAGGCCCTGAAGGATTGTGTACGAACGATAAAGACGGCAAACACGGTGAAGGAAAATATAAATGGCGCACGCAACTAAGTAGGCAAATGCCTGTTAAAAATCATGTGAACGTTATCGCCTCCCCCCTTGAAATTTTGTCTGTATTTTGCTCCTAAGGAAAATGACTATGGGAGTAGCAAAGATCTTTGTTCATAAGTAACAGCCAATGGCTCGCCGACTTCCAAGTGATTACACGTCCCAATGCCGGGAGGGTCATGACTGGGTTGTGATTCCGAGACATGTCGTTACTTGAAGGCTCATTTGCTTCATAACGCAGCATTTGCACGCGTTGCTGATGGCAAAACTATCTTGCAAAACGCGTTGCAATGAGTGGGTCTACACTAAGGTAACTAAAAATATGCGTAATATCATCCGAATTAATTGCAGCCTAAAGATGTGCCAGGATTCCAAACCAGAAGCTGGGTGTGGCTTCTTCAGTAAAGCGGCGCTATGGTGAACTTTTGACGTTCCGTTGACGTTTTGTCCACAGAAATGGCACTAACGAGCTACCATTTTCCTATCAACCGATCAGGACACTTTGCGCTTGAGATGTAACCGACCTTTTTGGCCGTTATCATTTTCCAACATTATACCTTTTAAAATTATGTGGAACTCTTGTCCTAGGAATATCACCCTTCAATTCACCAGTTACATTGGCTCGGAGACGGGATCGAGCCATCATGGACACATCACATGGAAACACTGACGTTTCAAGTAGAGCTCGTAGTCAGGAGCAATAAAGCTAAGACGAAAATCGTGCCCTGTGCTCAACACCCCGTTCACGCCACGCCCTGCTGACGGCAGCGTCGTTGTTGCAGCGCTGTGCGTGGAGGACGCCAATGGCAACGTGCCACTCGGCAAGTCGTGTGAGCGCTACTGGAGCTGCCAGGGCGGCTACCCGCGGCTCATGCGCTGTCCGGCCACGCTCGTGTTCGACCGCCGCTCCCGCCGCTGCGTCAACCCCCCCACCGCCGACTGTGACGTGCCGGCCACCGAGCCGCCGCCGCTCGGGGAGCCGGCGTCCCAGCGGCGCCGGCAGCCGTCCGGACGCCGGCCGGCGCTGCCCCTGCTGGCGCTGGACGCCGACCCGCCCCAGCTGGCCGACCTGGGGGCGCTGGGGCCGGAGCGGCGCGCCCGGGCCGGCCCGCCGCCGCCAGCGGCCGAGCCCCTCAACTGAGCGGCGCGCGCCGGGCGCGTCATCGGGACGGCTGCCGCACCTCTGGCCTCTCAGTCATCGGGACGGCTGCCGCGCCTCTGGTCTCTCAGTCTCAGTTTGTCAGTTAGTCAGTCCGGTCTCTTCTGGTCATGAAGCGTGACGAGCGACTGGGCTTCGTTACGAGCCCCATCCTACCAGAGGCCAGGGGTCAGCAGCTGAAGGTCAGCGGTCAGCAGCTAGAGGTCAGCAGTCAGCAGCTAGAGGTCAGCGGTCAGCAGCTAGAGATCAGAGTTCAGAGGCCAGCAGTCATCAGCTAGAGGTCAAAGGTCGGAGTGGGCGGTCACCGGACCTTCCTCTACCCGCCGCACTGCTCCATCGGACCGGCACATTCCTCTGTGAACATGTCGACACTGGCCTGTTTATTGAACAGGTTCCCTGCACATATTGAACGTTCCCGAACCCTCGACGCATGCCGCACGCAGAGGCGATGTTGTTCGCGCAACGATCACGTGGTGGTTAACGAACGTTGTCATAGTGTTATGAATATGTTATGTCGGCGTCATCAGTCATTTGTTTTGTTGTGTTAATTGTACAGTGAGTATGGGCGCCACGTTCAATATATATTGCGGGCATCAGCCGTGTGCTGACTGAGATCTTGCCAGAGAGGCTGGACACAGACATATTGATGTCTAAAAAAATTAATGCAACAATGCACTCATACGCTTTTCGACAGTGCAGCACAATGCGCGACAATGCGACAACATTTTTCAACGACGCATCGATCGTCGTGTGTGCATTCGAGTTTATTTAAGAGAGACAGATTGCTGAGCGTGCCACCTGATTGTTATCTAGTTGAGACATCACAGCAGAATTCAGTCATCTTAACCCAGCACTGACCCGGCTCCTCAGCGGCACTGCACTGACTCGAGGGGTTAGATTCGACCCCCCCCCCCCCCCAATATTCAATTTTAAGTGTGCAGTAAGGTCACAGGTAAAGGCCAAGTAATGAAAATGCAACTTTGAAATATCTGACCGCTCCCATAAGGCATTTGATTTCGGAGCATATCTCATGGTGTAAAATAATGGTGCTCTGATCCCACGTGCTACGAAGGAGGGCATCAATCTTACGAGTGTCGTACGAATCATAGAGCCACGGCCACGCGCTGTGCAAATGAGAGCCGAAGCCTTGGTCTTTATTTCTATTTTGGTCAATTTATTTTCGTCATATTTGAATCATCTAAACGCAGGCCTACCGACAGCGTAACCTGATACCTTGACCTCGCCGCCAGTCCCGTGGTCGTCTTTTTTGGTGTGAGCCTGGTAAACGGCTTCCGCCACCCCGTAAACGCGCCGTTGCGGTGGACCTGGGCCGCGCCGCCCGCCGCCGCGGACTCGGGCCTACCTGGGCACGGGTAACATGCGCTGGGATACATTTCAAGCCATAACTCAGTCATTATCGCAGATAATTGCCTTAAACTTGGTGCGAACATCCTTCATAGTTGCATCTAGTGAAAACTTTTCGCGTCTGCACAATTTTGAGTCTGAAACCAAGGGATGTTAAGCGTGCGTTTTATAAATATATTTGTTATTTGACACGAAATATTTCAGGGTGTAAGATTGAAACGGCACAACGACAAGGCATATCAATGATGGAGTACCTGGCCCACGTTCACCGTTTACATGTGTAAAATATGCTATATCGTCGGCGTCTGTGTCAATTTGTTTGCGGCCACGCGCTTTTGTAAACAAATTGGCAAACATGACGTCACCCACGCTCGATGTGTCATAGCCTCGTGGTGATATTCTGACGCAAGGTCCGGAGTTGCTTATTTAACAGCTGCGGAGAATTTTGTAGCGATATCTTAAGGCGTTGTTGAATTATCACGAATATTGGATAAGGGACATATTTGACCCCGGCCAATGTCGGACTAAGAGTAGCCTTGCCATTACCACCCATAACAAGTGTCTGGAAAATAAAAGCGCCTCATTGCCAGATATTTGTGTTGTTTTCTTATTGGAGGAAAACCGCTGTTGTCTTGAAATACACAAGACGGCTACTTTTGGACAAGTTAATGATGAGTGATAATTTTTACATGTGCACCCGCATATTGGCGACAAGCGGACTCCGCCCATTCTGCCGTCTCGTGCGTTTCTGAAAGTTTCCCTGAGAAAATGTTTTCCACGATAGTGGCTGCAGGATCCTATCCCATTCCTAGCTTTCACGGTTTCTGTGTAAAATTCGAAATGCACACTAGCTTTAAAAGCTGCGTGCCATGCTTGCAATTGTAAGCGTCGTAAAGCCCCAGTGATGCACACACATGCTTACAACAGTCTTTTGAGCATATGACTGGTTGGAACAGCGCCTGAGTTCCGATCGTGTGCCAACAACAGGCTTAGTGCAAAAATGCATGCTAAAACCTAGCCCTCTTTTCGAGATGTGGCAGTGTAAATAATGGCCCAACCAATCTACGTCTTCTTTTAAACCATGATTATGTGCAAGCGTGTAGTCACATTTATGTCAACCTGATGAATAGAAAATGTGTTTTATCGATCATGCAGTGTGATGCTATGATGGAGAACAAGCAGTAAAGCGTATATGACCTACGTTAATTTGCTCGAGTTGAGATGCTTTTAATAGCCTCTTGTGTGCAAGGCTTCATGTGTGTTCCGTGAACCCGCTACCCTAAATGATGTCGGCCAGAACCCCTTTCCTAGCTGTCAAACGTCATTCCCAGGTTGTCCCCGATGACGTCACAGGTAAGTACGTCACAACGGTTCTGACGTTTACTTTTCAGCTGTACTCTCTTACAAGGGCAGCAGCTCGCACGTGGCGTGACCACCTGTGACGTCATCTGTGTCAGGACCGATCTGACATCATCGTCAGATAGGTCCTCCGCGAATGAAAAACTGGCTCAGTTGAACGGGACAATGTTGACTCCAGGCTTTAGGCGAACGCGACTGTGGGTTGACCCTGGTTGGCCGGCTGGTAGCTGACAGTTCCGCGCCCGTTCAGTAAACGATGTGCGCTTGGTGACTTGTACCTATTGCCGCCGGCTATCAGTTGAAATTTTTCCCTAAGCTACGCAGGGGTTACGCTCCTTGGCATCGCAAATAAATTAGATCGGCGCTGATAAAACATGAGTTTATTTTCAATGTAGTTATGTGTCTCCTTCTACTACCTGTTTTAATTGCATTGGTTTTGCTCTAGCTGCTCCGCAATTATCGTTCGCGTGGCCTTGATGTAAATAAACTAAGAGGGAAAGGCAGGATAATGGAGCATACTTGGAACAAGAGGCCCTCACGCGTAACGCAAGAGATGATTAGGGCACTCGATGATGCTCGCAATAATTCCAGCAACGCTTGGAGCATGCGGCAATTTATGGCATCTCCTCCTACGAAGCGATTGTACGTGATTATCGAGAATTGCATGAGCCGGTCGGCGGGACTGTCTGGCATTTAAACCCAGACCAGAAAAATTTAAGGCTATCACGCCATCCAGTGCACTGGCTTCCAGTTCAGCCCTCCAGCCTTGACGAATGTGCCACTTTTAAAGATAGTTTTAAGCCGTGACTTCGACGGGAGGCTCTGCAGCCGGTGTGTAAGCCAATGCCAAGAACATTTAAGATAACCTAGTCATCCGGCAGACTGCGGGAGGTTCCAACGGATATGCTACTATTACAGATGTCCGTTGGAACGTTAGAACAACGTTACTGCTACAGACTGCTTTAAGCCGTGATTTCGAGCGGCGTCTCCAGAGTCCGCGTGTCTTTTGTGGAGGTTACCGGGCCCGCCCGCGCGGCAGCTTTATAGTACCGATCGACTCCCTCAAGGCCGAACCTTGATGGAGCTCATCTTGACATTTCTTATCAATGTATGTTTTCATCAATCCCTCTTATAACGCAGATCTCCTCTGCATTTCTTCATGCCCATATCGATGGCAGTTTTCCTCGCGGTGGGCGCCGAGGTACAAATCTCTGGCCCTGTTATTTGTCCCAGGAGGAAGTCGCGCCGGGCATGCTGGCCCGGGGCAGCCCGTGGGGGGGGGGGGGGGGGGGCTGCTGCCGGGCGAGTGCATGTCCAGGCATCCGTGCGCCCAGGGGGCCACTGACGGGCGGCTTTCACCAGAGGCCGGTCAACAACAACCGGCGAGCAGCGCCGCCCCGACCAGCTGCGTGCCACGGTCCTGCTGAGCGATGGGTCTGCGGAGCCGACAGCACTGCGCACTGGGCCCGCGGCCCTGCCGTCGCCGAGACAGAAGTGAAG
>NW_023596746.1:53531696-53594331 GCF_011947565.3 Pollicipes pollicipes | reverse complement strand
TTTGTCGGAATCGTATCCGTGTTTCTTTGATTTCAGTGCATGATGTTCCTTTTTGTGTTCTCACATGTGAAGCTATTTGACGGGCGGCCAGAAGCGCCTGGCCACACAGCTCTCTCCACCAGCAATTGTATGCTGCTTTCAAACTGACTCTTAACATGTCAACTACCCTGTGGACGATAAACGGGCCGCCTGGTCCGCCTGCAGAGGATGACCGGACAGCAGCGGCGGCACGGCAGGAGCAAATCGCAGTGGCCAAGGCCGGTCGGCCGCGTACGTCCCGGTGACTGTACCTGGCCCCAGTGGGCCGGCCAGCGAATAGGTTAGCAGGTCATTGTCCGGCCTCGCCAGTCGGCACCGGCCAGCCGCCAGCCGCCAGCCGCTGCTGCCTCGACAGTGGTCTGACCGGGACCAGCGTTCGTGAGCGGCAGGATAGGGACAGCAGCGGACCAGGGCGCGCCGCTGGCTGGGGACCGCTGACGTGCTGCGGGACCGATACCGGCCGGACCGCTGCAGGGGACCAAGGCGTCGCACAGCAGACGGGTGGACCGGGTCCTGGACGCGACCGCTCTCCTCGGGGCCCACGTGACCGGTGGTGACTGCCCGGTCTAGCGGGGTCACGTCAGGCTCTGGTTGCTGGGTGCGCCGGGGTCGCCAGCAGTGGCAGCCGCAGACCGATGACCGACCAGCGGCGGGAGGGCTGGACAACCCAGATCTGGCAGCCCATCCCGGTGAGGTCCAGAAATGGGAAACTGGAAGTCAGAGAATCCGCCTCCAACACCGGTCTGGTCAGATCAGGAGGAACTGGTTGGATCTGCCCAGTCACGGCCGCGCGAGAATGAAAGTACGGCTTGAGGTAGAAAACAGGCTTAAAGGTGCCTGTGTGCTTAACGGGAATCTGAGTGGCAGCAGGGAGCAACTGATGGTCTGGAACGAAGACGTTGTAGAGTTAAACCGGGCATCAAAACTACGCACTCGGCTCACACGCTCGCAAATTTGCCATTCTAGGGCGTCGTTAATTTATGTCGCAAACTGTAACTGATGAAGAGGGGGAACATGCAGTCTTTCATAAAGTGAAAAGCTAAAGCAAACAATGTTAACGCAAATCATAAAATAGGCGAGCTCCTGCTAACGTATCGAACTTTATTGACGTAGTCACATCTTATTGATTGCACCAATACTCGCAATGGCAGTCTTCTCCATCGCTAAAACCGCTGAGTGACACGACGACTCCAAGACTCAATCAGCTTCATTGAACGCTGCCAGCATGCACCTTAGCACGTCTCGAGTGCTTACTCGCTGGCATCCGTCGTCCACGATGCACGGTATTATACGGCTCGAAGGCCAGCTTTCACATCCAGGCGAAATGAACCTCTTCACAGATTGAATTAATCTACGGATTGCTTAACAATGCACAGGTTTAAAAGACCGGAATTAAACTACACTGGAGAAGGGGCCGCCAAAAGACATTTACTAGGGTTGGATTGGATGTAGAGTAAACGACACGTCCCAACCGATTGGAAAAGGACAGGAAGCATCACGCTGCTTTCAGAAGAGAAGTATACTCATGCATGCTATGTTTACAATATCGTGTTGAATCTGCGATGCGTTTGGTACATTTATCTTGGGCTGGCTATCGTGTAAAATCATTTTCATCGCACTGGAATGGCCATAATTCAGTTCGGGCGTTCCGAAAGGGAGGATGTGCCGGCTGGCGCAAATCGGAGTTGTTCTGAACTGAGCCACGAACAAAATCCGCGCACATTAAAACGCTAGCGCTGGCAGCGTGCCATCAAGCGCCGTATCCCAGCCGGCAGCAGACCCCAGCAGCAGAGCCCGGCAGCAGAGTCCGGCAGCAGACTCCGGCAGCAGACCCCAGCAGCAGACTCCGGCAGCAGACCCCGCAGCAGACCCCGGCAGTAGAGTCGGGCAGCAGTCCCCAGCAGAAGACCCCGGTAGGAGAGCCCGGCGGCAGACCCCGGCAGCAGACCACGGCAGCACACCCCGGCAGAAGACCCCGGCAGCGGAGCCCGGCAGCAGAACCCGGCAACAGACTCCGGCAGCAGACTCCAGCAGCAGACTGCGCGCAAGACAAAGGTGGCGCGTGCGGTTCCAGCGGCAGCGGCAGCGGCGGCGGCGGCGGTGGCGGCGGCCATGCAGCGCTGAAGGACAAACGAACCGGGCCGGCACCTGGCGGGCACCCGGGCCGCCCCGAGCCCCGCGCCGGGCCACCAGCCACGTCACTATGTGAATGTTGAACCGAACATATATAAGGCATCAGCCCTGAAGGGCGGGCCCCGAGTTGTCCAACATGCCGCGCGCGCTACTGTGGTCGATGCTGGTGGGCGGTGAGTGAAAAGCCGAGGGGAGGCGTTGGCGAGGGCTAAATGTTGTCATATGTTGATGAATTGCGTAGTTGAGGCGGGGTTGGGTTGCGTTTGCCATAATGAGAGGTGTGGATGGATCATGGCTGGTAATTATGTCAATGCTCCCTTACAGACACTTCCATCTTTTTCTCCAACCGTCTGCAAACTTATGAGGGAGAAACACAAAAGTTTTTCCCTTTCTTTTTTCATTTTCTGAATTTTCAAAAAATTCATGTATTTTGCCATCGCTGCTTACTGCGTTCGTTTGCAAGACATTGAATGGCTCAAATGCATTGGGGAATGGGATACTGACTATATGCATGCACGTATACCGCACACCGAACTAGCACTTCGCGGTGTAATATGACCGGAATCACATGTATAAACAGCAGCAACACTTCTGCACGCACAGGGCCAAAAATACAGGGTGAAAGTAAACTGACCCAGACTCATTGAATCATGAGCAAGGAAGCCATATTTGGCTGATGAGACCGGCAACATGTTGTCCAATTAACCCGCTCCTTAAGATGATTTGCGATTACCATATCTACCCAGTGATCCGTTAGCGCATGTACATCGTTATTGTGTGATTATGTCGTCGTAATGTGCGTGTGTTCATTTTAAAATGTTTTTCATCCGTATTCAAGGTCAGCAAGGTCATCAAGCTTTCACCCGAGCTAACCTAGGAAAGCGTTCTAAATTGCAATATGATTATTGCTTGCTCTCATGAATGCATCAGCACTGAACTACCGCTTTCTTACTTTGAAAAACTCAGTTTTATTGATGGTTTGGGTGGAACGGGACGTACAATCGCAGCGCCCCTTTGAAGCAAAGCATTTACCATGACGCATCAAAGCAATTCTGGCCAAGGCCCTGAGCACCGGCGCTAGGCACGGCGGTGACTTGACCTGTCACCTGACCTGTGACCCGACCTGACCTGACCTGTCCGGTGGGCCATTCCAGTCGCCCTGGGCGCGGAGACCTTCACGTGTCCGCCCGATGAGACGACCGGCAAGTTCGCCGACCCGGACGAGTGCGACAAGTACTGGGACTGTTTCCGCGGCACGCCCGAGCCCGTGTATTGTCCGGACGGGCATGCTTTCGACCCCGCTCTCATTCACCTGAGGGAGCCGTGCGACTACATCTTCTCCGTCGACTGCACCGGTCGTGAGCTCCTGGGCGACCCGCTGGGCACGGGCGTCTGTGTGCGAGAGAACGGCCTCTACGCGCACGAGGACCCCAACATTTGCGACAGGTACTACACGTGCAAGAAGAATGTGCCTACGCTTCGACTCTGTCCGCCGGGCCTGCACTTCAACCTTGACCTGAGGTCGTGCGACTGGCCGGAAGGCGCCCAGCGCGGCGCGTGCGGCGCCCTGCAAACCCTGGACAACATCACCTGCGACCCGTCGCAGGAGTTCTTCACCAGCGCCAACCAGAAGATCGTGCACCCCACCTTCCCGCACCCGACCGACTGCCAGCGTTTCTACGTGTGCAAGAACGGGATCGCACCGTCCATCGGCCGCTGCGACGAGGGGCTGGTGTACAGCACCGCCACCTTCGCCTGCGAGAAGCCCGCCGACGTGCCGGACTGGTGAGTGGGTGGGGCCGCCGCCGCTCGCACTGGACGTCTCCGCGGGTCACGAGGTGGGTCGGAGCCGGGGTGCTGTGGTAGGTTCGCACTTTGGGGGGCGAAGCGAGCTCATGCTTGATTCCCAGCGACAGGCGGTTGCCTTCTGTTGACAGCCAGCACGGATTGGAGCTTTGCCAAACAGGGCTGGCTCGGTCGAGGGGTTTCGCGCGATGCTGTCAGGGTGGATTTTTGGTGGCGGCACGAAGTGCAGTCGTGCAGACAGGAGCGGCCCCTGGAGGCATGCATGAATTGACATCAATTTTTTCCGTTGCATCGTCTGGGCCTTGACACGACTGGTGGTATGTCGGATGGCACCTGTGCTCTGCAACCTTCCACAGCTTCCAGGTGTCCACGGCAGTCCAAGAAATTCATACAACGTGCTCGCGCTGTTAAAAGTCTCAATTACTGATCGTTAAAGAATGGAGCCAGTCAACTTGTTTTTAGCAACATACATCGAAATACGCATAACTTACCGGACTCAAGTGATCTCAGGTGTTTTGACTGGGCATGGCATCCGGACGCTCTAAACATGTCTGCCAACCTCCCCACATATGGCTTTTGCGATACCCAGCAGCAGTCTGTGAGTGCGCTCCGACGGGCCGCTAGTAGCCGTGATGCCCCTGCCCTCAGCGCCGACTACTATAACTCTCCTGACGCGGACCTGTCCGTGCGCTCGTGATCGGCCCTGGCCGGCCGGCCTGGCAGCTGCCAGCCGGAGCACGTCGCCGCCCGGGCACTAGTCAAGACATCCGGACCGCGCCGCCCGACTCCCCGCCCAGTCACCCGTCAGTGGGTCACACGGGGTCACAGCCGGCGACGTCGACGGAGCCGCGGCGACGCCGAACATGTTCCACGGCACGAGACATCAAGCATAATGCCCTCTATCGATCTGGGTGGACGCGTTGCTTGATGCTTGTCCGTGGGCAGACCAGCGACCTTCCCCAGTGGTCTGACATGATCTGGCATCTGCGACCACTGTTGGCGCTGGTCAACAACCCTTTTGAATGGCCTGGGCTGCCCAGTGATCTGATCTGGTGATCTGGGTTCTGCCAGCTCCAGGGGGCCGCTTGGCCCACCCCTACGTGACGCACACATTTGTTGTTACCAATCGCTGAGACAAGTACAACTGTTTGTGTGTGTGTACGTGCAACCTCCATGCTGCAGCTGTAGAATGGAATGTGATAAAAAGACCGTGCTGAATACAACACATTACTTTATCAACCGCTATGTTCTTCGCCCGTTGTCAGACATCTCCGAAGTTGTGTGCAGAGTTGAAAACCACGAATAAAGTCCCTGCGATGTTCATCACAGACAGCACAAAACCGCTGCTCCATCCAATAAATCCGTCAAATTAAGAGCGTTGACATGACAACGAAGACAGTTTTAAGATTGAACGTACAAAGAAAGTGTGTTAAAGGACAAAACAAACCTTATTTACTTCTTGAAGTAATTATCAACTTACCTTTACGGAATGACATCAATGCGCCTGGCCTGATACTTTATCATTGGATACTTCTAGAGGGTAAACCCACTCTCGAAGAAAGAGCAATCAGCTACAGACGTCAGGCCCAGTCCATCACGCATGACGTTAAGGTTGTGCTAATTATGGGCGTCTGATAACCAGCGACGTCAGTGCGCTCTTGAACTTTAATCATCATTACCATTTAAGGTTGTACAATATCGCTCAATGCTCAACGCCGTTTATTGGCATAGTGCTCAACGAGTGAAAGTGCTTGTGCCGATAACACATTATTAGTTGAAGTAACGCTTAAGCAGACACATTTATGTTCTTCAGGTCTGTAGTAAATGCAGCCACGCCTTGGTTAAGCAAGGGAGGATGACTTTTTGCGTTTGGTCACACTACGGATGACTGTGACACCAAAACATCAGCAGCCCTTGCACGTCACTGCCACACCATTTATTTATACCTATGAGCCGTGAGCATACCTCCATGCTGAATGGAGTATATATGATGCATTACATACAACTTTGCTTAACAAACTGACGCATGGAGAAATGCATTTTCGCACGATGCTCAAAAACAAAACACAAACAACGTACATTAGACAAACATGTTAAAAATACTGACGCGCCAAAAAGAGCGCCATTAAAGCGATTTTGGCAGCAAATAAATAACATAAACCTCAATGGCGATACAATATCAATATACTATGGCGCAATGGCGTCGGCGTCACATGCGCATAAAAACATATGTTAAGCCGCGGCAGCTCATGATGAACATAACAAATAATTTCTCATCCGTGGAATCTGAAGCAAAGGAATAGCCTCGGGTCGTCAGCGTAGTCCATGCCATCAAAATGCGTGACCCATTCTGTCAAACATCATCGGATACCGTCTGGTGTCACGCCGTGCCCAAAAACATCAGAGCAGTCGGCTCGGTGGTATGCGGCGGGTTTGGTCCGTTGCGGAACCCCGCCGGCCCCCCGCGAAATCCGACAGCATCCGTTACGCAAACCTGGCGCCGGTGAAAGAGAGGCGCCTGCTCAGCATGAAGGTCACGCTGAGCGTACTTAGAGTTGGCGGCGGCCGGCGGAACAGGCAGCCTACGCCAGTGTCTGCACCTCTCCGGGAGTGCCCGTCACGACACCATGTGGTGCGCTCTCCTCCCGCTCGTGCTGGCAGGTGAGACTTTCACACAAGCCTAGCAGCAATGTTGAACAAACCTATTATGCGCTAACAAAACATCTTGCAACTTTTTTGGAATGCAGTAAATTGCAGGATGATGTGTGCAAAAGCTCGGCAAAATTCTGCTCTTCGAGATTTTTTCTTGCTTGCGTGAAGGAAAGGTTGGCTGGGATACGGCAGTAACCATTGTTAAATAGGGGCGGCTTTGTATCAGTTCCACGTACGCAGACCGACCGCAGGATTAATGCGGGAGCCCACTGGTTTTCACGAAACCCGATAACGCTTCTGGGAGCATAAGGACTTCCATGGATATTCGAATTTGTGCCGCTCTGAAAGAGATAGAACAAAAATTTGCGTGAACAAGGGTACAGTGATAAGTGATAAGTACATTGATGATGATTTCGCACCCGAACTGATACATGAACTGGTATGTGTGAATGTTTAACCGAATCCCGCTTACAGAGTTAGACGGATCCAACTTTCCGCGCGTCATTTCTGCATCAGATTGCCCTCCCTGTGCATCAATAGCGTCCGTGCGGATTCTTTTTTATTGCATCTATTGCATAAGCATTTTTGTATATATATATATATATATATATATATATATATATATATATATACTATTTAACCTCGGATCTTTTTATTAACTGTTTGCACGACATGCCATCTTTGTTCGTCCGCAGCACTCTGGCTTGTCCCAGTGCGTAATGTTCACCGTTCCCTGTCGTCGGGCTACTGTTTGTTCACCAATCGTTCCATATGTTCTTGAACTCGTCGCATGAGTGCATTTGTGGTGAGTAACGCGGAAAACAGACAATGATCGGTCAACTGGCATGCCTCTGATTTCGATCCCAAACACATCAAAGACTCGTATGTATTTGCTTTTGACAATCCATTGCCATTAAACAGCGTCCCATTTTAGTCTAGCTCGATGTGCACTACCTGTTCACCTTTCCTCTTCATTAATTGTTCACAGTGCCTGAGTCTCAATTCATAGTTCCGCTGTTTTTAACAGGATAGCCTTGTCTCGTATTTAAGCTAAAACTGCCGAAAATGATATAATGTCTCAAAAAGCTAATGTAGGCAGTGGTTGCTTCAGCAGAAATGTAGAAATAATGCCATATTATTCAATTTTATACATTTTTACCACTGAAGCGCTTGAGTCAACACTTTGACCAGTAAGTGGATCACCGCGGTCCCGAGATCGAAGGTAGTGTTGATATTACCTCGTCCCACCCCAACCCCATCCCCCCCCCCACCCCGCACCCCCTCCCCACCCCATCGTTGTTGGTTCGGCGCGAAGATACGTCAGTGCTACGTGTAGGATCAAACCGCACTAGTTCTCGCAAAAATGGCATAACATACGCTGTATAGTGTTCTGGACCAAACTAGAAAGGTCTGCAGCAACTGCCGTCCTGGTCACGCTGGGCGCCGTAAAAGGCGCGCTTCGCTGTCCGGCCGACGACTCACGTGCGCTGACGTCACCCCGTCCACCACAGGGGCGGCGGCGGTGGACGTGTTCGAATGCCCGTTGGAAGAGAGCACCGGCAAGTTCATCGACCCGGACGAGTGTGATACGTACTGGGACTGCTTCCGCGGCGAGGCCGTTAAGAAAGAATGCAAGGACGGCTGGGCGTTCGACCCGAACCGTGTTCAGCTGGCTGAGCCGTGCGACTACATCTTCAACGTCGACTGCTACGGACGCGAGTCCCTTGGTGAGCCACTGGGCACAGGCGTCTGCGAGCGCCAGAACGGCATCTACGCGCACGAGGACCCGGAGGTGTGCGACAAGTACTACTCGTGCTCCGACGACACGCCGACGCAGCTCATCTGCTCACCGGGCCTACATTACAACATCTCTTCCAGGACGTGCGACTGGCCACAGTCGGCGAATCGCGGCTCGTGCGGGCAGCGCACCTCGCTCGACGGCTTCACGTGCGACCCGAGCATAGATTACTTCACGCCCAGTAACCAGAAGATCGCGCACCCCACTTTTGCACACCCGGAGGACTGCACCAAGTTCTACGTGTGCAAGAACGGCATCGAGCCGGCCCTGTCTGGTTGCGATGAAGGGCTGGTGTACAGCGAGGAAATCAGCGCCTGCGACGACCCCGTCAACGTTCCTGAATGGTGCGTAGCACGTACGCAGGTCGGACGATCAGGCCTAAGTCTCAGGCCCACACGGTCTCACAGTCTCAGGCGCCTCAGTCTCAGGCGCACGCGGTCTTACAGTCTCAGGCGCCTCATTCTCAGGCGCACGCGGTCTTACAGTCTCAGGCGCCTCAGTCTCAGGTGCACGCGGTGCGCATGTCGAGTGAAGCCCCAAAAGCTGCCGATTATCTAGAACGTTTAATGCCATTGGCTGTTGACTTGGATGGACAAGTACAGAGGCGCCCCCTGTGATCTTGAAATTAAAGCAAGTTCGCGCTAGTTCACCCCTGCACCCCAAGAACTATCAAACATGCTTTCATTGAATGCCACCACCTGACGTTAGCTGTGACTACATCACTCTCGCACCTTTCACAACTGGTGAGCATATTAGCGAAACAAGTGTGTCTGCGCCTCTTGCTGAGAACAAAGAAAGCATCGTCGGCGATTTTAACACTGGCACGCGTCCTTGTTCCACGGCCGCAGCACCTCTGGGTTCTCGCTGACCCGGAACTGTTCGTTCTCAGCGCCGACTGGTTTGACACTGCTCCGGAGACGCGCCGCCGGAAGTAGAGCGGCGATCTCTGCCATCTGCCCCAGACAGCCCAGTAGGCGGCCTCGCCCTAGCAGCGCCACCTTGGCAGTCTCTCGCAGTGTCGCGCCGTCACCAGAGGCCGACGGACGAAGGTCCCGGAGACAGCGGCCCGAGACGTCATTTTCGAGGTGTCTTATGGCGAGGGACGCCAGCTGGGACACGCAAATGCACACATGTTGCATATGTGGTCCTTCTGATATGACTCGTGCTGTTGAAATGGTTGGTTTGTTACGAGAACACAAGACGGAATGTTGTGGATGTTTTTTTATCGAGGAATGCACGACTAAGGTGGAAACATTTGGTGCGAGTGTTATTCGACTGTCATTCTCAGATCTTCTCTATCTGCGGCTACGTGGGGTTCTCAAAAAAAAAAATGATGAAGGCCAAGAAATACCTTGTTGTTTTGTATAAAGCCCTTCAGTACGCTTCATGTATATTCTATGCAGACATTTTACGAGTTCCCCCGTTTAAGATGTATTTTTTTCAGGGAACAGAACATGGTGAGTAAATGTCACTACGTTAAAAACCGTTGCATCAAATTTCACAGCCTCGACTTCTCCGATCTCGCGTTTAATGGAACTGGTAATGACGAGCTCGTTCGTGAATTACAGCCTTGCCAGACGTACGATTTAGTTCTCAAAGCTTTGAGTGGCGAACATGGAAAACCGCGTTCGGCGAAGTGCTCTATCAAGCCTCTGCGCCCACTGGATTTTCTCGTGCAGTGTTTTTGTAAGTGTTGAGTAATTGTGTAATGAATGCAAATAATGTTCTTAGCTTCCTGTTAGCATAGAGAAACGTTATTATGTTGCAACTGCATGGGTTACTAAAATTTGCTACTCATTTACGTCAAATTAAGCGTACACGACCGCGACAGAGTTGTCCGAATCGAGCAGTAAAGCGCATTCATCGAATTCATCCTCAATGCTTAAAGTTGTCATTACATGCTTGAATCAATTTTGGGCTGCATTTAATTTTGAGCAGTCTTTCCACCAACATCGTGCTCGCCACCATGAAATGTGCTCGCTTCTATAACCATCATTTTGATATTACCCAGTAGTGATGAAGGCAATACTATTACATTTTTGGGCTTTTCTCATCATAAAACATATTTTATTCCATAACTTCAGTTATGTTCACCCGCGTTCAAGACCCCTTTCTAATATGCATGTGGATACCAACTTTTCACAAGCGGAATGAACATTTATAACACCTTTGCGATGAAAATATATTGTTTAAGCGTTTCAATTCAGTGAACACCTGGCGACAGGCGCTTCGGAGCTTGATGAGCTTCGTTGACTGTCAGCAGCGCCATAGATAGCCCATACGAGAGTCGCGAACTAAGTTTGTCGGATATTCCACACTGATCGGGTAGACCTATGGTCGTCACTGCGTTTGAACTGAAATAGTGTGCTTACACTTCCATTCAGCTGTTCGTGGTTAGACGTTAAGCAAAGGAATGGCGTAGCGCAAACTCGGAACAGCCTTGGTGCACGTTCTCGTGACATGTGCAGTGAAAACCGCTTCAAATCCAGTTATTGCTCAGTGTTTTTGTGATAGCCTCCAAACGCGGAGCGCTCGTTAAAACAATGATTCACGAAGCAATCTGGCTTCATCAATATGTTCATACATCAATGGCTTTGCCCAACGTTTTGGAAGCGAAGGCTTTCCTAATGTTTACATTCAACGGACTGCTTCACATTGGTTTTCAACCGAAATAGCTATCCTGAAGGTCATTCGGTGTAATGTACAGCCCTGCCACTCTTAAGACCTAAACCATTCTATTTTCTGAGCACCACGCCTGCCAACATGTGCAGATTTTTTCGGAGAGACTTTTCCAGGGTCACCCAGGCGAGCAGAACACCATAATAACATAATTCAAACGTTGCCATTCTACTGGTCATGCGGCAATCCAGCCCGAGAAAAACATAATTGTTTGTGTCGTTCATAGCTGGCGTTTGTGAGCTCGATCGCCAGATAGAATGGTCGCCAATTGGCTCGCAATCAATGTTGTGTAAGGGACGATGACGTAATCAAACAATGGCGCATTGAAGAGCGCAGTTACTAAAAAGAGAAGTCGTGTTGTCTAAAGCAGCCTTTTCCACCTGAAGGTATGTCCATATTTATAAGTGGATTTATTTCATCATGTCTGATACTTGCCTCAAAATCCTTAAATGTAGAGCATTGCCTTTAAGAGAGAGTACCGCTATTGGAGGCAATACAGAATGGTCCGCGATAGGCACACGTGACTAGGCATCTAAGCAAATGCACGTCACCAGAGCATGCGTCTGTTCACAATATGCAATACTCAAGTGACCTCCTTCCACTCTTAAAAAGGGCAAGCTGGTTACAGCTGCGGACAGCAGTACCAGGTTCAAGTACGCGGACTGATCCGTTTCATCAGGTTGGAAGGGCCAACAAGTATGCTGCAGTAAGATGCTGGCGAAGAGGCTTAGGCGATGTGAGTGACATTTGTTGTTAATCGCACACGCCGAAACCTAAGCAAAATGAGTGTTTCAAGCTTCAGTTGGGCAACACTTAAGTGTTAACTTCCTATAATGAAGGAAGGCCTCCAGCTCCTGGTTTTTTGGCATTTTCAGTTGAAAGTTCGTATGTTAAGTGCCTTAAGTATACAGGAGATACTGGTTGAGTGACGTTGTAATGATAAATAACGGATGTAATGACGGTATTCAGAGTAGCAAACTCAGAGAACCGCACGGCACTAACGGTAACCGCCATTACAACGTCGTTAGACATGTACCTTATGGTGCATTGAAGGTCGTTTACTCAGCAAAGAACCTTCAACTAATAAATGTATCGAAGCGAATGCGCTTACTTAAAGTGCTGAGCATTAGGCCGACTGAAAACTCCACAAAAAAATCCTTTCGTACGGAAAATATGATTATGTCGAAAGCATTCAGAAGTGGATTTGCAATCCAAGTCAAATATGGGTAGTCTAAAGACATGCGCGTGCTGTTGACTCCGACATCAAACGTGTTCTACCTGCGCGCATTCCGGTCAATAGCGCATTAGGCGTTAAAAAACGCATGATGCGGCTGAAAACTGGGGTGATTACTTTTTTCATCTGGTACTTCTGCTAGGCTTCCTGGTGTGCGTCTGGGCCCGGCCTGTCGGTGTCTTCGATTAGTTTCCTGACCTCTTAGCCTGTTCGTTCAGAGTAGAGACGCAACCGTTTTCAAAAATGTCAGCTCGCGGCCCCGCCCGGCCAGCTGGGGATCCAGCCCGCAAATGACCGTGGGGCTACCGTACTGAGCTCGTATTAATAGTGAATATTAATTTAAAGGGTGTGTTCCACATTTATCTGAGGTTTTGAACTTCAATAGCCATATTAAAGACCTTTCGGTGCTGTTCACAATCCTGCCCTTCTTCAGACTTAACTTCTCTGGTTTCTGAGCTAAACGCCCGCGAAAATGGGTGAAAGCATATCGGGGAAACTTTTTCAAAGTCGCCTTGGCATTCATGATCTCATAATAACGTCATTCAAATCCTGCTATTCCATAAGCCATGCGGCGATCAAGGCCTAGAAGACTATAATCGTCGCGTCGTTTATATCTGGCGTTCGTGAGCGCGATTTCCAGATATAACTGCCGTCAATTGGCTCTCAATCAATGTTATGCATTTTGCAAGGTACGATGACGTAATCAAACCATGACGCACTAAGGAGCATATTTACTACATAGAGAATTGTGCTGTTTTGAACAGTCTTTCCACTAAAAAAAACTTAACGTTAGTTAGGTGACCTTGTTTTATCATACCTGATGCTTGCTCCAATATCTTCAAATGCAAAAGATTCCCATGGAGTGCTATCGATATTTGTAGCTTTGTTAATTAGTTCATTATTGCGCATTAATTACGCCGTATTATATCATATCACTTAGTTATCATTAATCAACACATCACTGCTTAGATTACATTATATTACATAATTTATGAATTATTGATATTATTAGTCTCTTTATTGATTAATTGTTACAGCATTTCAGGTCTTTACACGAAACACGCGAAATATGTTATCATATTCATGTCATGAAAAATATTGTTTTCGTAGGTAATGACATTTGTCAAAAGCACACGTCTAATAAAAATTATATAGTGATTGTGATTAAGGAATTAACCCTTGTGTGTATCACATCTCATTGTAGAAGCAAGGACATCTCACTGATGTCTTTACACTGACACAGAGTGAATAAATTCTAGGTTTTTCAAATCGTTGGGTCTTTTTAGTTCCTCGCACTACACACTAGCACAAATAGCATACAGGGCGAAGAAATCGGTCGCATATTTCACACGACACTGGCGCTTTGTCTGCCCCGCTGATGGCGAATGCGCTACAATAGCAGCAACGTGATCACCCGGGTTACAGAAAAAATCAATAATTGTATATAGTGGTTGCTATCCTTAAGTAGACACATCATGCAATAGTGTGGAATAGTCACTGCACGTCAGATTTGAAATGATCCGCATTTCACCCTTATCGCTATCTATGCTTCCTTTCAGGAAGTCTGCCCCCACCCCGCGCCATTTGTGATGCTGCGTACAAAGAAAGCAATCGTATGTTGTCCAGGAACGCTGAATACGCCACTTAGGTGACATCGTGCATCACAAAAACAAAAACCATCAGGCCACAAAACCGTGAGATGTTCTATAAGGTTACAGCCGTGTTTCGACTGAAAGACAAACTGAGCAAAGCATGCTGGAGGCATTCATTTGCATAGCCCATTGGCTGCAGCTTTTCGGAACTACACTGAATGTTTGGTTGACGACGTCATGCGTAGAACTGGACTTCTTGATACAGACCTGTTAACAGATATCGGAGGAGATGGCAGGTACAAACAGAACAGATTTTGTCCTTTGGATACACATGAACAATTAGTGACGATCGGAAAGAGAAGAAAATCATAAGAAAGAACCTCTTATCGCGGTAGTAATTTGTATGTTGCATGAAAATAACGCAGGCATAAGTAGACAAACTCTACCCTACCACTTTTTAGATTATGACAATTGTTGCACATGTGAAACACCAGTAGTTGCGTTCTCTATTGACCAACATGCCAGGCTAGGGCGATGAAGTCATACAGTTTCCCGGGTATTTCGTTAATGATTGCTATGCATTCTAATGTGTGGTTTGCGTATGAAAAAGTGTCGCTTAAGTAAACCATATTCTTATAACAACGGGCCAAGCGCATTACTCACTGTGTTTATACAAGCGATTGACATGCCTACGGTTGAATAATATAAAGGCAACGCTTGAACATTTTCTGCATCTACTTTGCGCGCTTGATGAGATCTTTGCTTAAAGCTGCTCAATTGGTGCAACTTGGTTTACTGGTTTGTCATGTTAACAGTTGATTTTGTCACGAGGCCCCTTCCTACAAAACTCGAAGTACTAACTTCCACAGCTGTTTTATGTGTGGTAGTACACTTGGATTTTTAGAAGGTCCGGAAGCAAATATACCATCAAAAGGGTCTTATTTTGGTTGTTAAAACCTTTAACCCGAAAATCCCGACAAGTCTGGCCCACTACCGGGCTACAAGCCCGCGCGTTCTTGCCGTATCAGATGTGGTGGGTTGGTGGATTAAAAAGTTGCGTCTCTGGTTCAGAGCAGCGAACAACTGACAAGCCGGGCTGCCCACAACTCTGTATTTATCAAAATCATGGTAAAACTACAGTTTGTACAACAATGTAACAGAACCTCCAGGCATGCCAGCTGCAGCACACATCACGGGTCAGTTCATAGCAAACCGGCCAACAAATGACTGTTTTTACTCCACTGCTCTCTCATTCCAAACTGACACCTGGCTTTATTTCTCTTCGCGTTTATCCGAGACTCTCCTGTTATGACGTCAAACAATGCGAGTATTCCCTGGCCGGAGCCAAACATATTTTCCGGTGACGAGAGTAAGTTACAGATCCTGCTCCCCTTCGACTGACGAGTAGTAATTCTCGCTGAAACAGAACGCAGCACGCAGTCAGTCACCAGCGGGCCTCAACTTCGCCCCGATACTTCATTGAAGTCTGTCGTCCGGAATGCATGCATGTGACGTAATTGTTTTCTGCGACGCCGGCCGATCTTACGTGCATTTTCTAAACAACAGGCCGGACCCCCCCCCCCCCTGAGACGTAAGGAGCTGACAGTCGTACGTTCAAAAAGTAAATTGATAGCTTGCAGTGAACAAGTGCACAATGGTTGCGACTTTTCTACACGCAACGCAATGGACGACTGGAACAGACAACGAAATCAGCAATCCGAATGTTTAGCAGTCCAACGCATGTGTAGTAATCCGAAGCAGTCCAGCCATGCAGCACAAGAGTACAAAGTCCTACACATCAGTGAATTCCACAAAAAGCAACGGAACTCTGCTTACCATCCTTCAACGTTCGCGGGGTCGTCACACTTGCGCGTGGCGTCATTGAAGACAGTGCCCTCAGGGCATCCGCCCTCCATGGGCTTGACGCCGTTCAGGCAGACGTAGAAGAGCCTGCAGTCGTCCGGATGGATGTAGGTGGGGTTGTTGTCGCGGTTGCCGTGCACGTCCACCGCGTTCGTGGCGTCCAGCGGGCACGAGAAGTCGCCGAGGGCTGCGGCGGGGGCGGCATGATCAGCGCTGCGTTGCCAGGGGGCGTCCGCCAGGCTGCGGCACTGGCGGCGGCGCCGAGTCATTGCAGATGGCGCCACCGGCCCGGCGGTCAAGCGCGTCGAGTGAGGAGATCAGCGGAAAGCTGGTGGTCGAGTTAATGCAGGATGGAGCAATGCTTTGGACGCGAAGTCGAAAGCAAACAGGCTTTTTAAGGTTTGCTGGTGAGCTGGACAGAAAGATGATTGTGGAATTGAACGTAGTTGTGCGGTCGCGGTGTTGGAAGAACCCTGCGGTTCGGTGACGAACGTTTTCGAGGAATTGAAAGAGGAAGAATCCGATCATTAAGCCGTAAATGCGAGGTAGTTCAGGTGATCCCTCGCGCCACCCGAAGGACCGCACCGCGAACAACAGCACACACAATTGAGGTCGGGCTGAAACTGTCCCCGACCTGGCCGACTCCCCTCTAAACGAGCGAGCGCCATCCCAGCGCACAGATTGACCACTTGAGCAGCCCAAGCTGGACGACAGAGCCGACAGTCGGCTGGAAGCTCACACTCGCGCTTGTCGCAGAGGCCGCGGCCGGCCTCATCCGGCCACCGGCACTCGCGGCTCTTGATGTGGAAGTGCAGACCGGGCGCGCACTGGGAGCGCGTGGCCACGCCGTCCTTGCAGACGTAATAAGTGTCGCACAGCTCCGGGTCCGGGTAGATGCCGTGCTGGCGCTCGCACTCCAGGTCGATGCCGGGTTGCGGGTCCTCTGTGGAGATACCAGTGGCGTCAGAGGCAGCACGACGACGAGACTGGATTCACCAAGGTAACACTGGAACGGTTATCTGATGAATTTCGCCAAAAGTAAAGCAAACAAACAACTCAAAACTGTAAACGAAAAAGGCAAAGAACAAGACTCAACAGACGAATTTTAAGAGTAAGCATGCTCTTAGCCATTATTTTACATCCCTTGCGGCGTATGTTGCGTTCTTCCGCAAGTCATGGGATTACATACTATTTGTGGCGCCACAAGGGTCTGAGCCTAAGCACTCATACTGGTGGTGCCCCGGTCTTACGAGCGACACCATTCGCTTGGAATAACCTTGAGTGGGTTGGCTCACGCTGGCACGCGTGGCTCGAAAGAGCCCTCCGAGCCGCATGACAGGGATCCGTTTTGACCCGAGCTGCCGTAAGAACGCCCAGCAGAGATCTCTCTGAGTGACGGAGACCGGGCTCCCAGAGGTGAACCCGACCGCCAGCTGGTGACATTGCCTCACACACTCCACACCGACCCGAGCGGGGTTACACGGTCGCGGTGGCCGAGTGGCACCCATCGGTCACGTACGGAGGCTCTCGCGGCCCGTGCAGTTCACTTTGAAGACGTAGTCGCAGGGGTAGATGGAACCGCGCAGGTTGGGGTTGAAGGCGTGGCCATCCTGGCACTCCAAGGGCTCGGCCTCGCCGCGGTTGCAGCGCCAGAAGTAGTCGCAGAACTCGGTGTCCTCGTAGTCGCCGTACGACTCGGGGCAGACGAACTGGAAGTCATCCTGGCCTGTGGAGCGAAGGCGAGCAGGCGGTCAGAGGCATTGCGAAAGTGCATTGCAATGCGCAGGATGGTACATCGACAAAATTGCTCGGGTTGAGGGGAGGAGACGCGGGAGCAGCATAAAGTCGAGGGTGGGGGGAGTGACGAGTGGGGCCCCGGAAGAGATATGAAGTCCTGATAATGTGCCCTTATCGGCGCGGGGAAAGCAAGACCGAGCTGCGTTGTAAGTCGTTCGTGAACTGCTGACCATGAGATGATCACGGATAGCTTTGCATGGGTCACTTGACCTTGACTGTAATTGGTCCGCTCTCCCAGTTCCCATCTCGCTGAGGCACGTCAGATTCGCCGAATGACATGACGCGGATGTTCTCATCAGGCGGTTCGATCGCACGACGGCACGCCACGAGGAACGTGGCGTCCGCCGACGGCATGTAAAAGAAGCTGCCGAGCGGTCAGCAGCGCTGTCGCAACGCGGCCGTCCTTTTTACCGGACGACGGCACGCGCAGTTGCATGCTGCGCCGCCCGTAGTCGCGCGCCGTCGCCGGCTGCATTATGCCCGCCTGAGGTCGCGCCACTGCCGAGCGTCCAAGCACCACGAAATATGCAAATCCCCGGTGGTTCGGCGGCTGTGACGCATAATCCGGTTGTGAAACGCGCCGTCTCCGCTGACGGGCCCGCCAGACCGGTCGGCGGTGCCGCCACGGCCTCGCGGGGCCAGCCGGCACGCGGTCGTCGACCCTGCTGTCTGACCCACATCCGACCTATCTCGCGCGGCTCCTGGCGGCGGGACGTGGACGAGGATAGCTGAAGATGACCTGCCCCCTCCCCTATCGGGCATCGCTGGCCTTTGAGGGCACGGCCAGCTTTCCAAACAACTTTCATTTTCGTTGGAGTTGACTCCTCCTTTCATTCGGCCTTGGGAGGTGCAGACCCCCTTGCACTTTTACTCCTGGTGGCCACTTTCTAATAGGTGTCTCGTCTCGTCCGTACATGGTTTATCGGCGATGGCACTGGTAATGGTGACCTCGCGACCACGCAGGGTGGGTCGGCGGCTTTATTGAAGGTCCGTCCCAATTTGCTTCAAGGTGACTCGTGAGCCCCCAGGCTGACAAGCTGATGACAGACGGACGATGGACGCGCTGGTCAGGGAGAAAAAGCTAGGCTCGCTGATCAGCTTGCATTGGGTGTTACGTTCGTCCATTTTGTTTGGTCTACACGCTTGACAAAGCTGCCGTGTTGAATTCCAGGTGAATGCAAAGTAAGCGGCGCTTAGGACGGCTCTCCATACATCGTGTGACAAAACGATCACCAAGGTATTAGCTGGCGGATTTACACAACCCGACCTGTTTAAGCCCCCGTGTAGTCACGGACTTGAGCCTGCGAGCCTGCCATAAGTGATGGTGTAATTGCTCACGGTGTAAAAAGGTTCAAGGTGAGGGGATGGCGTTTGTTAGATACGACAAGCGGACGTAGATAAGTAGTTTAGTACACAGGTATGCCTGAGTGGTGGAAAAAACGTACAGGGAATCTAAAACAGACGGCTGGCATAAAATCACATGAATGCAGGTTATTGCTTCAAAAACAACGCGAGAAATGCTTTGCGAGTCGCCGGACACGTGAGTCAATACAAAAAAAAGTTTCTACGTCACCAACTTCACTCCGGTGGTCAGTTTCTAACTCATTTCTATGTGTACATCGTCAAAATGTATGCGTGACGTAGATGATGCATTAGGTAGGGAGACTGTTTCCTGCGCCGCCAGCCCTAACCTTTGGGCAATGAACTAATCAAATCTGTAGGAAAAACCGGCTGGATTAATCTTCGCAGGGATTTCAACCATATTCCAGATGACAACTTACCTCAACTCATTGATCAAAACGGGTCCATAATCGGATGGGTCTTTTACAACCAAATGAAACAATGGATATGCCGTTGTAGTTATACATTGTCACTGTAGACAATTTTGAGCGGGCAATTTTGTGCGTTTGATGTGATGAGTTCTCGATAGGGGAATGCTGTTAGGTTTGGTTCGAGAAATCGGTGTACAAGTGTGTGTGCTGATGATTCTCGTTGAGAGTATATTCATGGCTGCAGGTGGAAAAAAACAGAAATGATTGCAAACTTTTGGTAAGCCAAATAGCGATAGATTTGTTATCACAGTTTAGTATCCATGGTCAACAGCCCATTCATCAAATGCCACAGCAGTCCTCTTCCCGCGATCACATAACCGTTCATCGTGTTATCGAGATCTAGACACCGCTAAGATTTAAGACATCTGGACGAATCCTGCAATTTAAGTATTATAAGCTTCTCTACGACGGATTTGCGGTAAACGGTCGTTTCAGGCCAGTTCAGGGATTACAGTTCCGTTCGTAACGAATGTTTTTCGTCTAGAACTGATCTATATCCGACATTTGACCGTAACGTTTGCACGAATGGCCATGGAATCGGCATGGAATCGGCATGCCTGCCGGGATAAACGAAAGCCCAAACCCTACTGCCAAGCACAACTTGAGATCAACAGTCGAATTTTGCCGAGATATTCCAATTGTCATGCAGTGCCTCGATCGAATCGTCCCTGTTCCAGCCCGGCTCTTCTGGTCACTCATCAACTAACCACCAACGAAAAGGCACATGAGTATAATCTGTCAGTCGCAAGCCCATGCCGTCATGTGTCCGCCGAACGTTGGTCGCGGCGTTGAGCGCAAACCAACTGAGATGCAGCGATGAGGGCGAGACGGCCAACGGCGTTGCCTACGCAAAGGGCCACAATTGTCCACAACCGACGCAAAATGCTACGGCAGACCCATACAACTGAATACGCCTCAGGTATGCATGATTTTGGCAGCAGCTAAGGCGTCCCTAGCAATTATCAAGAAGCATAAGAGTGTAGAGTACGTTGTTGAATTTCCATTCAAACAAGGAGGTTTCAATTACATTCTGTCACTAAACAGGGCAAGCGACTGCAGTCACCCAGGAATTTCTTGCCATGCGAGGCTAGAAATAAATTTGACGGGGTGATCTTGACGCATAAACACCACGCATGGGGTCACACACCAGAGCGCCAGACATGGAAAACAGGATTATTATGTTAAAATAGGATTATTCTGCTGGGAAGAAATACGCACGGTTTACCTGCAGTTTCAATTATAAGGCTATGCGGCTTTTGTAGTAATGCAACAGCAAACATGCACTTTGGCATTCTAAAAAGTGTCATTTGAATGAAATATCCCACGATGCAAGGAAAAGATCACGCAGGGGGCAGAGCCATGCGACATCACCTTAGTGCCAGAAGGAGCTAATATGGCCGTGCGAATACCAAATGCTAAAAACGTATGCCTTTGATGCAGTGCCGCGCCAAACCTAGTACTAAATGTGCTCTCAATAATGATGTGACAGCCTATAGAGCAGTGCCAGAATATAAGGAGGGTCTTCAAATGTATGTGAATGGCGCCAGGTGGTCGCACTACACACCAGTGGTCATGCTAACCCTCAAATCCAAGGGATGTCCTCCCTCTCACGCCGCCTATATAGCTAGAAACTAGCAACCAGCCCGGCAGGATCAGCTGATTAAAGTCGGTGACGGCACGTCTCAAGCCCCGTCTCAAATACACAAACATCCCAAAACGGCTAGATTTTCGACACTGCTGCGGCTGGGACAGAGCGCTCGCGAGACACCCCCGGCGCTACCCGCGCCGCACTCACCGTACGCCACGGCCAGGACGGCGAGGAAGATCAGGCTCCGCATGTCTGCGCGCGCTGTGGATGCCCGGACGGCCACGTGAACACTGGACGCCCGCCACCGCCGCCGCAACATTTTATCTCCAAACGTTACAAAATTAGAAGGTGATTGCAGCGCCGCGGGCGGTTTTTTGCGGCGCGCGGCTCGTCCCGCGCTGCGGGGGCCGCGCGTCGGAGTCGGCGGTCGGCCGGCCAATCACGGCTCGGGTGAGGGGGCAAGGGCGACGGGAAACACGAGCCGCAGCCGCCGCGAAGGAAGGGCACGCCAATGGCCCCCCGCACGGCCCGCTGACTCAGTGCCAGCCTTGGCGTTATGGGCCAGACAGCCGGATGCAGCGAGGCGACGGCAAAGGGTTGGATGGGGGCCGATCGGTATCAGGGCCAGGTGTCTGCGCGCTTTTTTGTGCAGTGTGCCTGTACCAGCCGCGAAGAAGTCCCTACGGTTGTGGGCTGAGTACCCGCGAACGCGCAGGTTTCTGCGTATGTCGTGTGACGACCTCGAATTTGAGGTCGATGTGTAGCTTGTGCAGCACGGCATGGGTGTATTTCTTAACAAAAGGCGTGACCCCGTGATTTGTATGGGACTTGAGCACTTGGTCCACTCCGGCCCAGGGAGTGCCTGCCGGAGAAAACTCAGAACTGGCCGGATGTGGTGAAGAAGAGTGATAACTGGCCGGATTTGGTGGTTTAGTCGGTGCGCTTAAAAAGTCTCATTGCTCACTAAATTTAAGGCTGTCGCCATGCTCAACTGAAAGTGGTGAAATGTACCATACAGAAGGGTAAGTTATGGAATTGCACAATGCCGTGCATAAATAGATTCAACTAGGACAAAAATATTCATGACTTACGTGAAGAGAACACATATTCATGAAATTGATTTGCATATGCCCCTGTTTGGCGCACGAACATCCTCTAGCCAGAATCCCTGGTGATCGTAGCCTACGATTACATATCTCCATGAGAAGGCATAATGCCTACTTCATCAATAGAGATGGCGTCCCCGTCCAGTCAAACAACGCGTCATGTAGCATTAAGTCACTCAAATGTGAATGACGACGCACTGGGATGAATAGATGGGATGTGGAGAGGAGAGACCTGGAATGAATACATCATGACTCGCCGAGACGTGAGCAACATCACATCACATGGTTTGAGGTGAGGAGTATGAATGGAGGGTGTCACCATCTGCAAGCTACATGCATCCTACTACTAAAGCAACCTTGTCTACCAGTCTAGCATCTTTGGCGACATGCAAAGAGTGAGATGATCACAGATGTGATGTTTATTGTAATGCATGTCTATCACTCCAAAACATAAGCGAATGCAGTCAGTGGCCTTCCGAAATCCACTTATATCGTGGGTGTCAGTGCATCAGAATGTGTCTCTTAAATGACCTCAGGTGGCAGGCATTGGCTGAGTGTGTCTGCATGCCATTTTACAAAAAAAATGTCTCGAAAATGGTTTGGCTATGTGCCTGGCATGGGCCAGCCATTGTAGTCGACGAAATTGATGGGCTTGGAATGGTGCACGTTTTTGGTGACCGGGATCATATAATGTCAATAACACACTCCGCTTAGTAAATATCGGCCAGAATACGCTTGTTTCTCCCCCTCTTTCGGAAGAGGTGTAATCCCCTGGAGTCCGGTACGTTTAAGTGAGTCTAAAACGTTTAAGTAAATCTAGTAAGGTCTAAAAGGTCGCATGCAAATCATGAGAAGGCTCTGTATGTAGCGCAACATTGAGCCTGCTTTGGCGAGCCCAGGATTGCTATATGAAGCATGGATAATTTTTATATCATTGCTTTTCAGTGCAGGTGGAAGAGCCTCATGAACTCTTGTAACTATTTTGTTTTCTCCCGCGTCTTATTCATAAGCATGCAGCGGGGAGGAACCGCGTTCTCCGTGTTCCGCGTTCTCCGCTTCCAGCTAAGACTACTCCGGGAGGGGCCAGAGCTCGTCCCTCTGCTGAAAAGTCGGCCAGAACTGGGTCGATGTTGAAGGGCGATTTTTGTGGGTTATCTGGACAAGATCTAAATTCCTGAAAGTTTTGGAAATTGCGTTGTGTCGGTAACAATTGGCCCAATCCGAATTAAAAAGAACACTTGGCCAGACGCCGTTGTCATGTCAATCGACCAATTTCGACGCGGTCAACACAGTTCGATGGAGAACGAGTTCAAAGTTGATATGTCATGGTGACATTTCAAAATTAAAATGCATGGGCGTTTTAAGAATTCGCCGCTCGCCGATATGCAGGATCATGGCCTCGTGACATCCGTGGTCACCCGCTGTTACTACACACCGGGTGAACTTGTAGAGGTAACCCACAGATATCGCAGACCTATGCCACCTGCAGCAGTTTACAAACCTGTTCAGCAGATGTTTGACAAGGCTTGCCTGGAACTAGTCCCTCGCAGGCGGAGACCAGCAGCTATCACCAGCGCACGGAGCGTGTCTGGATTTTAGCATGGGTACAAGATCGTACTAAGTTGATAAATGACAAGAAGGGCATCGCCGCAGGCTTTCCAAATATTCCAGCGCGTTGCCCCAATGCCGCGATTGCTCTGCTCACAGATTCCCTGCTTGTCATGGCATGAGAAATAACCGGTACCTACAACAGGAAGTTGACTCGTGAACAATGCCATTGTGAAATAGCTTCGGCTAGCGATCCAGTCAGATGGGGCGGAGTCTGGGCTTCTGAGGCGGTGTTCTTATCCGGTCAGCTACCGTTGGCTGCTTAGTCACTCAGGCTGAACAAGACAGGGTCTCTGACTTAGTCACTCAGGCAGAACAAGACAGAGTCTCTCACTTGGTCACACAGGCAGGACAATACACAGGTCACATGCACAGGGAGAGACATGCGAGGAGGCTCATTCTGGGCAGTGATTTTAGGAAATCTAGCACTAGGCACACGGTGGCATATGCCATACAAAAAGCCAACGAGCCCTTAAATTCTACATCCACCATTACCATTGTCAGACTGCGAGGAGCATGCGAGCTATCCAGCTGGCAGAAACCGTGAGTATTGGAAATTTAGATGCAACTGAATTGAAAGTAACGAATTATCCCTAAGCCAAGGCGACAACGACTGGCCTTGATGTAGCAAAAGTAACTAAGAGACGAAAACGCCAACCGAGCGGAGAGAAGAACAATGATCGACCAATTTTCAGCCTTGGGATATCTCCGTGCGTAGCACTGAGTTAGATTAGAGGATAGGGAACTGGCTACCGAAAGCACCAAGACCGGAAAGAGCATCAAGTTTGCTAGGTTACCACCATGTCAAGTGCCATCATATTGCATCATCATCATGATCATGTGTGAAGTCTCGGGTGTGGAAACTGCATAACTAGTAACGGGTGTTGGCTCGTGTAAGTCGATGTACATCCAAGTGATAAAAATGCGATGTTCTCTGACAGCTAATGGTCTTCATATACACAGATATTAATCATTTCTTAACTAATGTTGATAAGGGTGCTGTGTTTTTGGCAGCTAATGGTTTTCATACCAGCAGAAAATAATAGTTCCTTAACCAAGGGTCATGACAACTTGTAAGAAAATTTGCCAAAGTATTGAATGTTGATTGACCGGACGCTGAAAGCTGAAACGCAGCTGGCCGAATGCAGAGATGTAGGATCCCAAAGATCGATTGGAAAAATGTACAACTCCAGTGATGGTGCAGAAATGCGGAGATACAGTTAAATGCTCAGTAGTAGGAAGGTTTGGTTTCAACCTCGCGCTAAAGTACCTATAGAAAGAAAATGCGCGGTGTTTGGCTCCTTCGATATGCGACACGTGCTAGGATTGGTTGGGCTATGTTACATTGCGCGGCATATGCTAATTCGAGCTTATGTGAAATAGCTGGAGGTTAGATTAGGTTACATGGGGTTACATCAGACAGGTTGGGTTGGGTTAGAAAATGGACTAATCTGACATCTGACCTTTTGGGGCAAATTTGCAAATCCCGAGCCTGTCACCTGAAAACTATCATCCACTAATGACCTTGAATTTTCAGGAGTCTAAACAGATATTTTGCTTTCCTAAACTATCACGGAGCAAGGTTCTGCTTCCCATGGTTGCGCCCTTGTGTTAAGGTGAAATACCGCCAACAATATCTCATCTACGCCCGGAATCCCCTAGGAAATTCGAGCTCTCATTTGGTGTACTCTTTTGACCAGATTTTGGTAGCCGATTGTTTGGCATTTTTGGATTGTCGTCATCGATCTTAAGCACAAAACAGATAGCGGCCGTATCGAGTCCATGTGTTTCACTTTGATATTCATCCTGGATCAATGTCAGCCCGTTCACGTTTTGCCTTGCGCCCACCAAGTGGTTTCATCTTAAGCCCGTCGCTATTTTGCCATTTACATCATATTTCATCACTCATTCATGGTCCTGTCAATGTCTTAAGTTTCGAGCGTATGGACCCGATATTTACTCCTCTTCATCACTAACCAAGCCACATACTGTTCCACCGCCGTGCAAGCAGGGTGTTGTCAGCACCTCGCAAGCCCCCGCAGCCACTCACACAGCCCCCGCAGTCACTCACACAGCCCCCGCAGCCACTCACACGGCCCCCCGCAGCCACTCACACAGCCTCCCGACAGCCACTCACACAGCCTCCCGACAGCCACTCACACAGCCTCCCGACAGCCACTCACACAGCCTCTCGACAGCCACTCACACAGCCTCCCGACAGCCGTCGAACATTGGCGGGCTGGGCCCCTAGTGCAGCGAGCCTGAGCCTGTGGCCCGTCTCCTCGGTATTGTGCAACGCGTGGACGGCTGCTTGCCGGCAGCGGAGATCCTCAGTGACCCGGTGTCGTCTCTCGTGGAGGGGGGGGGGGGGGGCATTTCGCAACGAGCCGCCGCCGCTGGTGGGTGGCGGTCCTCCCGCCTCGGACTCGGACGAACCTTGCTCACACGGGGGAGGCTTCCTCTGTCACAGGTGGATCCTAACAGGGTGAACGACGGGACCATGGGCGCCCCGAGGCGATGAACAAGCGAGATCGTTCTCCCTTCAGTGTCGTCATTCGAACGAGTGACGCGCTGTGCGGACCCGACCCCCTCCTCCCCAGAGTCGATGGTGGGCCCGTCCCTGTCGTTGCTACCGCCTCTTAAATCCTGGCGGCATTGTCGCTTCAGATGGTGGCCTGCCAGGGCCGGGCCAAGGATGGTGAGATAACTTGTATAAGGCCGTGCAAAACGTTGGGATGCTCTCTTATCGTGCCAGCCGTGGCTGTGGTTGGCCAATGTCAGATTGGTTCTCATCTCAGTACGTGTACCGGAAAGCACCACCGCATCCGCATTCGTCTGACGGCCGCTTGATATTACGTGAAATTGCTGAATCAATTAGCGTCTTATTTATACGGGCAGGTGTAGTGCAATCATCCAAAGCTGCGATTGATCACCTTTTTGTGTGCATCCTATTATTGAGGCTTGGCATCCTATCGTCAATATTACAAAATGATTGCACACCTCACTGCTTCACAAGATTACCACTGTTTGTGTTAGCTCATGTGAGGTAGCAGCATCGCATGCAAAGGACGCAATGTTGTAGTGTGATTGAGCACTTGTGTAAGACGTTGCGTATCTCTCGGGTGATTAGCGCACAGATTTGACGCAGCGTGCATTTCCCCGCACCTGAAGACGTTCTTGACTTGGTTTTTGAAATTTACAGCCCATGTTTAAAAGCTCCGAACATAAACGACACTGCCGATACACAGACTTTTGCACCACCATCTATCTCCCGCTGATTTTCGTCTCTTGTGCAGCGTAAAGCCGCGTTTTGATCCCCATCAGCTCACCTCAGCAAGGAAATAATTTATCTTAAGTTCTGACAGTGCTTCCACCAGGTTCCTTCATGCTTCGCGTAATACTTTTTCCAGGTCGTGCAGTTTTGCCACACTCTTATGGCGATTATGTTATCTGACAAGGTACTTGCCAAATCCATCGGCTGTGAGCAGGCTTAAGGCGTTCATGTGTTTTTTGTGTTAAATATTTAGCTATAACGGTCACACTGCTACGCGGTTCTGGTACCACACCTGATTCGGTTATTCCCAAAATAAGATATAGTGCCTCTAAATGGCTTTACAATTGGAACACACCGGAAAATCATGCCCACAAACGCTCATTTGTATCGTACATGTAGTAAGCATGCTGATAAGTGTCGGTTTCGTTGTTGCATAATGGTAACGCCCTGCGATACCTTCAAGAAGCACATCCTGCTGCCGTCGTTGCCTTTGTTATGGATCTCTTCATCGCACCAAACGCTTTGCTGCAAGATTCTGACTGATCTCTCTCCATCGCTTTTCCCCAACTGAACCCAAACTGGCGATGCCGCTCCCCAAAACTTATTTCTAAGATGTGAGCACTCTATGTTGTGGGGACAACCTGAGGTATCCAAAGTGAGTGTATTTTGGTTCTTTGCACAAGCTGTAGCTGTTTGTTGTTGGTCTATGTCAAATTGTCTCTCATCTTAGTACTTGCGGCCGTCCATGGCGTTTTCTATGTCATTCTGTGTATTGCGAATAGTCGGGATTGCCCGAATAGATTGTTGTTGTCAGCCGGACTGTGCAAGCTGGTTCAAAGTGGACGAGTTTCTCATCCTTTATAAATGTTGTAGACAGACCCACATTTCCAAACGGCTGCCATCGACCGGATTAAAGGGGTTTTGTGTTCTGACTGATACTAACAGGCGTCGCTAAAATGCTGCAACGCTCCGCGCTTCTTTACTGTTTCATATTCCTTAAGGCTGAAAACATTCTTTGTTATCTGGTAAATGCTTAACAAATGTGATGAACGCAGGGGTGCAGTTTCCTTTTCAGTTTGGTGACTTTCCTGCCCCACTTTGAGAAAAAGTGTGCCAAAGCCGGGCGAAACCCCATTTTGCACTCTTGAGGTAAGGTTTAGCATAAACACCCCGACATAAACATAGAGGTTTTGCATATGTACTCACTTGTGATATGCTGCACACAGACTGATTATAAAATTCGTCATTTTTGTGTTCTTCCTTGTTTTGCTGACTTACTAACACCAGCCGTGCAGCCCGGCAGCACTAAATCAAAAGGCCATGCGATCGGCGTGCAGGTGACAGCCCAGCTTCACCTGCATTAATTTCAAGTATTTACATGCCGAGTTGTCCAGATCTCGGGTCTGAAATCGTTATCTGTCGCTTCTTGATGTAGCTGCGCTGAGACAAACGAAATGCCATTTGTTCTCTCAGTCAGTGAAAAACTGAATATTGGACTTGCTTTTGTAGACATGGCAAGACGGCAAACATCGCTCTACATATTTTTTGGCCAGAGGTCTTCCCAGCTTATGGTCGAGTGATATCGCACCACGATGACGTGTTATTGTTATGCATGGCTTCCCTCGTTTCCTCAGATGGCCTAACCAAATGCCGTTTCACTTGGTGCGAGTCCCAAATATTGGTGGAAAAACGATGTAGCAGATGTCACAGTGAGCACACCAACGTCCGTTGACATAAGCCAAGCTTAGCTTTTATTGAAGTATGTTCATTTCCCGTCTGCTGGACTCACCAACTTTTTTCAGCACTCCGTCCAATTGTCGCAAGTCTAGCCGTCTGTAGTGTCCCGTCTGCAAGTCTATTCAGCTGGTTTGACTGCACTTTCACTGGCGTGATGGGGCTCATGTGGGCAATCATGATATGCCCATACATGTACGCATGCCTACCTATACGGCATATCCGTACAGGAAACCTTTATCTGCTTAATGGGACTCCAGTTCATCCGGAGTCTTATAGGACTACAGGGGAAGGTGTAAGGGGAAAAAGAAATATAGATAGGAATGGTTGGAGACGGGGAGAAAGAGAGAGAGAGAGAGAGAAAGAGAGAGAGAGAGAGAGAGAGAGAGAGAGGGAGAGAGAGAGAGAGAAGGGAGGGGAGACAGAGAGAGAGAGGGGGATAAGGGAGGGAGAGGGAGAGAGAGAAAGAGAGGAAGAAGAGAGGGGGAGGGAGAGATAGAGGGAGAAGGGAGAGAGAGAGGGAGCGGGGAGAGAGAGAGGAAGAGAGAGAGAGGAGAGAGAGAGGGGAGAGAGAGAGATGGGGAGGGAGAGAGAGTGAGTGAGTGAGAGAAATCACTGGCAAGCCGTAGCAGTTAACGTCTTCGATACCGGTTGAATATCCTGCTTTCTTACTCAGTCAACTTGTTTTGCTTTTTCATTCTGAGGAAACGCGGAAATGACGCAGTAAAAAGGGTTAATTTTGGTTAGCCGACGTGCAGTAAAAATCTGATCATTATTTCAGTGTACAGCAAGCAGACAGGTACCAATAAATGCGATATGAAGAGATCAACTCATTGGCATGCAGTTCTTAGCTCTAAAGAGTAGCAGAACATATTGTCAAAATATATCGCACTTTCCATTTCCGAACAAAACTGGCAGTAATAGAGTAAGTGTGCAGTGTATCACAAATATGAGCAGCCACAGATTCAAGGATGGCAACTTTTTTACATGTGGTGAATGCTGTCGTATCAAGTCTCATTCGCACGCAAAGAAAAGAATGTTCCCAATAAGGAGTCACCTCACCCGCTTATTTAAGGTTCCCTGACCTTACGCTGCAAACATTTTACAGTTCGATAGCTTTCAACGTAAGAAAGGGCTGCTCCTCAACTCCGGGAAACTGAGAAACAGGGATGAGATCGCTATTTGAGGCGTGCATTGCATGAAGCTGACGTAGTGCGAAAAGGAACAAAAATTAAGGAAAAATTTTACGTTCCAACGCAACACGAGGAAAATTGATGACTTCTTTTCAGAAACCAGATTCATGGCGCCGTTCGTCGTCATTCATAAGATGTTTTTAAAACCCATTCATCTCAGCATTCATTCATGAGTTGGATTTATGTCGACTGGAGAACGATTCCGTGTTCCGCCTCAATCAAAATACTACTTCTGGGAAATGCCTTATGCGCACATCAGTTGCCACGCCGGCCTGCCACGCGTTCCAGCTTGCTGCAGAACACATGCCAACCTCTTCAGAGACCTCAACGGCAAATACGGACAAAGCCTTGCATAATCGCCACCACTATACCGCGGCACGAGCGCTTGAGCCCGCTCAGACTCGCGACGCGCAGCCGCAGAGCCCCGGTCGTCCCGCGTCCGGCCAGACCGGCCGCACGACGCCTGGCACCAAACGCCGGCGGCGGCGGTGACGTCGCCGATAGGGGGAGCGAGCCCCTCGGGTGCCGGCCGTGACAGGCGCCGGCGGCGGCCCACACCCCGCCTGCCTGGCACCGCCTCCCACCGGCGGCATTCCGCACGGCCAGAGGAAACCGCACGCCGGCCACCTGCCCGGCACCCGCCCGCGCCGGCGGAAAGGCCCGCCGGGACGCTGGATGTCCGCCGGCCTGGCCGAGCCGCCGGCCGGTTCCTGAGCCGCCGGGACGAGCTGAGCCGGCCTCTTTAAGCCGTCTGGCTAGGGCGAGCTGAGCCGGCGTCTTCCCGCGCTCTTTCCGCGTGCTGAGTCCGATTGGCGGCCGCCGCGCGGGCGACCGGTCGGTCGGGTGGCTTTCATCGCTGACGCAAGGTGATGCCTGTGACGAGGTCCCGGTGGCCGTGCAACCCGGCCCGAGCGCATTCACCTCGTGTCATCTCGGGCTCCCGCTTTTTCGCCCGCCAAAAACGCCGCCAATGGTGCCCGGTGCCGCCGGCATAAAACATTACCGTGCGTCTCGCACAGCAAGGCAGGAATGCCGTGCCCGGCGCCCGCGCGGTCACGTGGCCGCCGTCAGGGCCGCCGGATGCCGACATTCACCGCCGCCGTGTGCGCCGAAAGTGAAGACACTGCTGAGTGACCATGGCGATTCGGATCACCTTCGAGTCGGAGAATCCGCGGCTGTCAGGTGTGCGTCACGCCCGGCACTGCGGTGCACAGCTGCAGTCGGTAACACAGATGCACAGCGTCATTGTTGAGATTGTTTTAGGATGATCTGACGCCACCGAGATGTCAAAATGTGGTTTAGAATGCGTGCATAAAACAAATGGCACCGGTGTGAGTTATGAACCGGACTCAGTTCAGCAGAAACACAGGCGCTACCCATGCTTTTCAGAAGCTGGCCCCGTGCCGGGTAGGTTTTTATGTGTTTGCTCTGCGTTCTCTGTTTTGTTTTCCTTCCCACTTTTCAGTGCCAAACCCATCATTTCATCTCACTCCCCACCGAAGGAGTTCGTGCAGCTTCTCCGCTTATCACATCAAAGTCATCAATCCCAACATCACGAACATGAGGCGATACAGCGAACAAGGTCCGCTCGTAAGTCTCTGGGAAATCTTGGGCGTCGCCCGCCAAACAGGGACACAGCACCTCGTGGCTGACACTGGCGCACGGCCGGCTCGGTTTCCACATCTCACGTGTCGCGCGCGCATGGCCCGTGGCAGCAGGTCGTCGGCATTGCGCCACAAGTGGCGCTTCTGAAGGACAGCGACGCCTGAGCGGCATCACAGTCCCCTTTCCAGTTACGAAAGGAACAGCGCCGTTACCCAGCGTCGGCGGGCCTCATCTGGCGGCTCCAGCCCTGGGCTCAGCTGAAACCCGACGGGTCAGCTGGCGGATTCTGATAGACGGCGCCTGTCCGTTGCAACAAACTGTTCATAGCTCACGGTGAGCTGAAATTCGCATGTCATTTTTAGTATAATTTGGATTATGTTGGCCGAAAGGCAGCCCCTTATTTTGTGGCCCAAACCCAAGAGCCCAACAAGAGCCATTTCGCTTTGAATTTTCTTCAGGACCTAAGAAGTCGGAAAGCTTGAATCGGACGGTCTTGAAAAAGCTACAGACGTTGTTGAGTCGATAAGTCCTAACAAACTGTAAATCAAAATGCATTTGTTCTTTTTCGACCTTATTCCACAGCACGAGAATAGGTGATTAAATATACCTTACCTTCGCATAGATAAGACAGTAGTAATAGACTTATTCCTTGGAAAAAACAGTAGAATGGAGATATAGTTTGGTTGATATTTCTCCTATAAACGTGCAGCATTTTAACGATCAGAGAAGCCACAGCTGATACTCCGCAGCATCGACAGAAAATATTAATATGACATTCCTCCTATCTCCTGCTGTTGTTTCGATAAAGGCATGTTGCCGAAATGTCAACTCAACTAGGTCTGCATTCTGCTGGTTTTCTCCGAGGAATAAGTTTATTACTACTGTCTTATCTATGTGAATACTATTCCTCGCTCATGCACTGAACAACTTACCTTACCTTCGCTGTAAATTGCGGTGTTGTAAACCATGCCCGTATGGACCACATCAATATATTATGAAGATTGTTTTTGATGAGCATGCAGCAGCATAAACGCACGTTACATGCGTCTCTTTGTCCTGCAGCCCATCATCGCATACAGGTGATCGTGCGCTCTGTCGGGGAACAGAGCGAGCGGATACTCTTCGCCGGTCAAAGCACATCCCTCTGTTGTAGATCAGTTCAAAAGCCTGCGGAGTGCCAGCTGTGCCGTTCTCTGCTCGTTAAAGCCCTGCATATGCTCTATCAATCTTCGCTGTCGACCATATCGTTCCAAGACGAAACAAGGCGACATAAACGATTAAAACGGTTAAGCTCCTTAAGCGATTCCGGCATGTAAGGTGTTTGCAGTGTTTCGTTACCGTCTGGAAGGGTTTTAAAGTGTTTTTAGAATCATTTTAACCGTTTGCAGCTACACATGACACATGGTTATTTAACTAACGGTTCTTGTGAGACCTTTCAACAATATTACATATCGTGTTTTCATTTATTTCATTGTAATTGGCCACGGTTACGAGGTTACCTAGTTGGGCCTTTACGTGGTCCGGGATGAAATGTATACTTGATGTCCCGTGTTGGATATTTTTCGGAAACGATTGTAGATAATTTGCTCCGTTTTTATGCCGTCATGACATCAGGACCTGTAATGTACATGCCGGCATGCATGGGTATGAAAGAATACCAAGTCATCTAATTAAAATCGGCGCTGAAAAAGAACCGCACTCAATGTAAGCTTAGAAAGTCGAATAGGTCGGCACGGGAGGATTAGAACAGTGTTGCAGCACAGAGGAACACTCGGGTGCATTGACCCAGCAAAGAGAATGTGCTGGGTATTGCCACAGGTCAGGAGGGAGCGTTGAGATAAGCGTTGCCATAGCTCTTGCCGATTTCTCGGCACCCGGTCATAGGTTCGAAGCGGATAAGGCCAAACAAATTAGTAAAAAAGATAATCCGGAAACACTGAGAAATAATTCCCTTTTGAGCTCACGGCCTACTTACTAAAACATATACAGCATTTGTCCGGTTTTCAAACATTGCTCTCCATGTCTGGACTAGGGTTAATCGATCTGTTGTTGCACGTGCCAAAGGCTGAAGAAAAACGCACTTGCTACCTTGCTTACCACTTCGTTACTGCCGTCTGTCAATGCTGCTGCCATGTGTCTGTGTTTTCAGACTTCAAAGCAAATGGGAGTATTGTTGTGTCGTAGCAGTGAGCTTCGCTGGAAAAAAATTGTTGCATTTCATATGTCTTCTTATCACGCCCGTTGCAAACTATTCTTTACTTGATTGTGTGCTTTCTTTGACATTTCTCATAGCACTGAGCTCGTATAATACATCTGATCGTCACTATAGCTCACCTTTCTCACCACATCGAATGATTGAATAAATAAATGAGTGGCGGACGCCAGAAGCCAGCAGCATGCGGCGCGTGCGGGCTTTGTCATTTTACTTGAAATACTCACCAGTGGCGACTGAACGATTGACAAATAGTATTTTGACGACGCGAAAGTTTGAAATTGCAACCCTGTGGGTTAAGTAAATGCTTTGACGGCACAATGCACAAAATGACAAATAAATGGGTGGCAAATACAGGCAATGAATCGGTGCATGTGATAGTGTAAATTTCGCCACGATCCAGGCTATAGTTTTGGCGACGGCGTGTTTTGCTCGCCGGTTTTCCAAACGCCGACTTCCCTACTCGCCCGGCCATTATCAGCGCAGACGTCGCACAAACTCGTGCTGGACACGCGGATTGCAGACGGTGCGTTGGCCGACGCTTTGAAATTTAATTCACGCCTCCACGCACTCTGACTGCCGAGATATAGAATAAAACGCGGAAAACCGCAAAAACACGCTAAATTCATATTCATTGTCTTTGTGCACGTGACACGTGACGCGCGCGACCGCACGTCTGGCACCACATGATGCCCCGTCCAATTATTTATCTAAGCGTGCTAATTGCTTGCCTTTCTGAGCCCTGGTTGTCTAGATGTGGTCACGGTTTCGAAAGGCTGCTGGTCGACTTTGTCGTCGGTCACAATGCCGGGCCGCCCGTGTAAAACCGACGGGCCTAAACGGTCCTTCCGCATTGCGCCCCGCCCGAACCTTGGACCGCAGCGGCACGCGATCTACCCGTGGAAAACCACCTCGTACACCCGCGCATCGTGTCCGAATTTCACCCTTCAGCGACCCGCTGCTGTCCTGTGAACAGTGCTTCGTAAAACGGGGCAGACAGGCAGACACAATCTAAGCCGAAATCATACGGCCATCCTGGGCATTCAGCTCCTCACGCCGTAGTACCCAATACTGTATCTGGCCTGCAGGAAAAACCACCCAGGCAAAAAAACAGCATGGATGCTTTTGTTGTTTTGCAAGGCGAAGCCGTGCATGGTGTTTGGATTTGCTATGTTCCGAAACGCTTATTTTTGCACTGGAATTTAGAGCATGACAACGGTTTTTTTGCAGCGGGGTCTGCTTTAGAAGTCAATTAGTGGGTGATATCCAATGCCTCACTTTTATAGAGGTGCTAAAACGTCGACACACTCAGGAGAAAATGCTGCTCGTGAGATCAAAAACCATTGTTCCGTTCCAGAATTAGATGTATGCCATTTGACGCAGCGGGAATAACAGATGCAAATAATTTACAAGAGGCAGATAATCATCAAACATAATGGTATTGAGCGTCATGACCCCGAACCAACCAATTTAAAAAATTTCCGGCTGTGTCTGCTGACACGGCCGTCAAAAACTTCTCTCTTCTCAGACAACCGGATACAAAAGTTTGCTAATCGATGTGCAATGACCATCAGAGACAAATAAGCAAGAAAAGTGTGAAAGTCATGTTTCGTGATCCAACGGCCAACAAAAGCCTAAATATGTCACTTTTGACTGTTGTCACGAAAAAGTCTAACCTCCGCCCCATTGAAACAAAATGCTCGCCATTTGACGCAGCGCAGTCGATTTATCCGGGAGAAGCAGGAGTGGAGAATGGGGGTCATGGGCTTCGCGACTGACGGGGCAAAAGTCTAACATTGTGCGTGTTTTTTGGCCCCTGAAATGCCAATATCAATCGATGCGCTGTAGTCGCAGTTATCGGGGCCAAACGAGCGTGAAATGTGTGGAGGTGCCCAAAAATCTTAAATTGTCTTAAGTCCAAAGTCAAATGCAGAAAGTCCAAAATTGTCTGAAGGGTGGTAAGGGTGATCTTGAATCATGTCAGCAGCTAAGAGCGGAAAATGTGTAGTTTTGTTGCTCCCTGGGTTATAGTGTTGATGATAGGCATGTCTCATATGTGTTTTTCTCCGGCACGTCGAGCTCGCCGCGTCGAATGGCGCACCACTCTGCAATCATTGTACTGGCAAATGGTTTTTGAGCGTGTCATTATCTGATGAGCCTCCGTTTGGATGGACCTGCTAGCCGGATTCTCCCTGTTTTATGTTCTTTTATTTCACCTGCGAACGCCACAGTCCATGAAAATGAGGTGATGCGATGAAATGCAGTGATGTCGTTGCAAGCTGTTGATGCATTGATGATACCCTCACCCTAATCTTTGCAACCATCTATTCTATTCAACTTCCAGCGATATGTACTCTCCAAGCTTATATTCTGCGTAGAGCGTGTTAAAGACTCGGTCGGGCGTGAGCTGCTAGCGAATCAGCGTTTTCAGTCGTGGCGGGGCACTTCGCAGTTTGCTGGGGGGTGGGGGGTGAAAATCACTGGTGGGAGGTCACTGGTTGAGATGTCATTGATTAGGAGCAGAGAATCAATTAGCTCATTAACTAGAGTCTAGTGACTCATCGCCCCTCCACCCCTCCCCACGGTCCACTCGCCATTCACCAAGCACTCCTTCCTCGAGTTCGAACCCGCGCCCAAAGGCGCTTGTGCACACTTTTTCCTTTCGAAAGCTCAAAGCAGCTGAGCGGGAAATGCCAGTGATGGTCACTGGGGGTTAATGAGATAACTTCTGGGGTCAATGCTGAGATGTCTTGAGAACGCTTTCTGGGAAAGGGCTCCTAAATGCTATTTTGCGGTCCGTGGGACAAAAACTAGGTCAACTTCTAGCCGAATTTGAGCTCCTGACCTACCAGGGTAGGACCCTTTTGAAATGTTTGTTCTGTTTAGACGAAGCTTACCTCCGGGGTCACTTTCAACTCACGGTCCCGCATAGGGACCACCCAGGACCAGGGAGCTGCGATTCCCCCGCTGCTCAGAAAGGACAGTCTCGGGCCTTGATCTTAGAAACTCTTTTTGTGTTAAAGAGCTCTTGCCTCAAGGGATCCCTCCCACCCTCATCCCGCCCATCACAGCCCTTTAAAGGCCCGTTGGATAATTAGAAGTCTGAATGTCGCCTATACAAAATTTGATCTGCTTTGCCTCTTCATACATTGCACAATGTGCGATGCATCATAAGCCAGCTTGGCATTTGTACACCACTTATCTAGCAATGGTGATTGAACCAGTTCCCAACGACACAGGTAATTCAAAACAGTTAGAAAAGCTTCAGCGGTCCATAAGTTGCAGTTGAACAGCGTGGTGTTCTGCTCGTAGTAGTCAAAAACAGCTGCGATGCGACAACCACAAGGTGTATTAAAAACGAAACATGAATTATTGCTCCGCAGTCCCGTCTCATCACACCTAACCCTGAAGCCTCGCCACTGTCACTATTGACATCCCATCACGACCAATCATGAAATATCTCCAAGATCAATCACGAAATTTCACCACATCTAACCGTGTCGCATGCGTCACCATGACAACTCCGCATTTTAAACGCATTTCAGTCACGTTAGTGCAGTTCGGGAAATTAGAAATCCTCTGTCGCCAGACGTCGACCGCAAGCAGTCGTCGGCCACGTTAGAACCATGAGCAGTCACCGCAGGGCGCACCTTTCGATGCTGTGTGCGTTACATGTGTGCGTTTCCGTGCGCTGTGTGAGTTACATGTGCACCGCAACACGACGGAGCATTGAAAGTTGACGTAGATTGTGCAAACTATACGTCTGCAATGTAACAAGTGATATGTACGATGGTAACACACTGATCGTTTGTGGAGTTGCGGCAACCACCATGAACACGTTTGAAGCGGGACTGATTATCTACGATGAGATGATTACATGATTGCAAGACATGAAGAATTTTGTTCAACTGGATAGTGTAAAAGTATTTTAGGTATCTTGGGTCGTCCTCGCTCGGGTGGGTTTCATTCACAACATGACGTATTTGGTCGCAATGTACGCGCAATGGGCAGGACCGATTAAAGTGGGCGTGGTAAAATCTGGTTCATACGATAAGGCCATCGTGTTTTATGTTTGGATTGCCTTATAGTCATAGGTGCGATGATCCCCGGTATGTGCGAACCAGTACTGCTCGTGATGAATTCCTCGGTACATCCCTTGCTGCAGTCCTCGGTATGGCTTCACTTCCTCTTGATGGCATCGCCGCCGCCCGCCTCCTTGATGAGACTTTCTTGGCGTCAACATTGCAGACGTCACTCGTAATAACTGCCAAAGCAAATCACCGGTTACAGAAATTCATGCGACTGTGGCCGTTGTGGTTAAACACGCAGGACTGAACAACAAGACTTGTGATGAACAACAATATAACAAACCACACCACAACTATACAGTTCTGGATTGAGGCAGACCGACTGACTCATCGTCAAGCACACCGGCCTTTGCTTGGAAAGGCCGGTGTGCCTTGTAGCAAGTATTACTCTGGAAAGATCCATGCGGGCGACAGGTGCGGGCTCTGACCAAACCCAACGCCTGCCGAGCCGACGATGACGCCGATATCCTCACGCCTTCTCAGTTATAGCCATCTCCAGTGCATGCACCCTCTCTTAATCACCACGCATATTCTCACCATTCGGGAACGTTTTCCGGTTTGTCGCACTGTTTTGTCTCGTCGTTGAACACGCGTCCCGCCTCGCAGCCGTGACGACGCGGCACAACGCCATCTAGGCACGAAAAGAAGAACTGGCAGTCCGTGGGGTCGGCGTAGCGCGGGTGGAGGGGGAAACCAGGCGCTGGATTGGCCAGTTTTCCGTCCACAGTTCCCGGACACTTGAACTCCAGCACCTCTGCAAATAAGAAAAAAGCGGATGAGTTTCATCACTCGAACAGGAATCTGCAGAACGTACCAAATTAGCTTGGCAGTCTTATGCGGTTCGGTCTTGTGAGTTGACAGTACAGAGATGTTCTAGGGTTTATCAATTTCTACAGATCTGCAAGATTAAGTGCACTTTGGACGCTTCCTCTGCTCCGTCTTTATCCGTTTGTAATCGTTGGCATCGGTTATTTCAAAGTGAGGTGCATAATTTGACCTTGGACTGAATGGTTATCCTGAGGATTTGGTCCATACCAAGAAAATGATTTGGGTTTTATACCAAACGTTAGCACGGACATTTCAGGACTTACATGTTCGGTTTTGCAATCATAGTAAGCAAGATAGTAAGCAGCATACGTCTTAAATTCAAACTTAGCTGCCTGCAGGCTCAGTAACTGCACAGAAAAGAACCAACCCGGTTCTGAACCCTTGTCACTTCATCACAACCCCTGGCAAAGTTCCCCTGTGTCGCTAAATGCCACCTTACAATAATTCCAACACGCATTTGCAACCGTAATGGAATTCGGCTTTCCGGCCGTGGCGGCGGCGCGACGTCGCTTGACCTTCCGAGGAGCAGCCGGTCCTGCCGGCTTGATCGGGCCACTGGCAGGTGCCCGTCTGCAGTGAGAACACCAAACCGGCCGGGCACGTGACCCGGTTGCTCGTGCCGTCCACGCAGTGGACGAAGCTGCCGCAGCGCGTTGGCTTCGGGTCGGCGAAGTAGCCGTTCTGCCGCGGGCAGTCACCGGTGGGCTTTGGGTCTTCTGTTGGCGAACGGGGCCGGGGGTGAGGTGGCCATGTGACGACGGGTTATTTGGATACTCTTGGGGAAACGAGACCTGCATGAGAGCTACGTGGTGTTTTGCCAAGTGCAAAACAAAGCAAGCAGTCTAATTTCGAGGAGTGCTAAAGACCGATAAGCGTATGACATGACCAGTAAACACCGCAATTAAAAAGTTGAAAATGTTTGACAACATTTCTGGACTGTCCTCACACTGTAAGCTGACAAGAAAACTTCGCCTCAACCAGAGCGCGTTGAGCGTGCAAGCGATCATACAAGTGTAAGCCATGTAAGTCACAAAGCCCGTACGTCAGACATCAGATTTACGCGTTCCAAAGCAGGCAGTTCCGCAGCACCCCCTGCCCAGCGCCGTGTTCCCGGACTCTCGCGACCAGAGCTGTACTTACGGGGCTCCTCCCACCCCGAGCTGTACTCACACAGCTTCTCCCGGCCCGGGCTGTACTCACACAGCTCCTCCCGGCCCGCGCTGTACTCACACAGCTCCCCCCCCGGCCCGCGCTGTGCTCACACAGCTCCTCCCGGTCCGCGCTGTATTCACACAGCTCCTCCCGGCCGGCGCTGTACTCACGCAGCTCCTCCCGGTCCGCGCTGTACTCACTCAGCTCCTCCCGGCCCGCGCTGTACTCACTCAGCTCCTCCAACCCCGAGCTGTACTCACACAGCTCCTCCCGGCCCGCGCTGTACTCGCACAGCTCCTCCCGGCCCACGCTGCACTCACGCAGCTCCTCCCTGTCCGCGCTGTACTCACACAGCTCCCACCGGTCCGCGCTGTACTCACACAGCTCCTCCTGGCCCACGCTGTACTCACGCAGTTCCTCCCGGCCCGCGCTGTACTCACACAGCTCCTCCCGGCCCGCGCTGTACTCACTCAGCTCCTCCCGGCCCGCGCTGTACTCACGGGGTTCCTCCCGGCCCACGCTGTACTCACACAGCTCCTCCCGGCCCACGCTGTACTCACACAGCTCCTCCCGGCCCGCGCTGTACTCACACAGCTCCTCCCGGCCCGCGCTGTACTCACGCAGCTCCTCCCGGCCCGTGCAGTTCACACCGAAGGGCTGGTCGCAGCGACCGAACGAGACGCTGTAGTCGTTGAAGACGAGGCCGTCCGGACACATCCGCTCCGTGATGACGAAGTCCTGACACTCGTAGTACCGGTCACACTGGTGGCAGCACGCGGTGCGCGCTGAGCGTGCGTGGGAGGACATCGCCACCGACGCTATCTGCTGTGCTTCAAAGGAGGCGACGTTCGTGCACCATGCAGGCGTGTAATTGTTCCATCGAATGTCGCTTAGGCCTGGATATTTGTAGGCATGACAAATGACTGATGCAAAACATCGATTTGATATCGTATTGAAACAAACGGGCAGACTTGTTTCATCCTCCTTATGTTCAATGCCGAATGGGGCTAAAATATCGTCCTGGTTTAACCAAGAGCGATTTTAGTCCAAATCGCGTCGATTTATATGAATTCAGATTTCATTCATTGCACACACATGCATGGATCCCAAAAAACATATGCAACGACCCATGACCCGGTTGCCATCACCCAAGCCACCTGGGGGGGGGGGGGGGTCACGGATACATCGTTGGATCCAGTCAGATCTCTGGGCACATGTCTCCTTCAAAGCTGATGTTGAGTAACGCGTCCTAATTGAACTTGATAATCGGCCTCAGGGAAACACGCATGAACCGCTGCAGGTATGGTTTGACCATCGGCGTATGCAGTAGCAGGAAAAAAGATATGGGCAGTCCCAGGTATAGACCCAACAAACAAGGCCGCGTGGAGCGTGCAGCACGCGGCCGGCGCGAGTGTCGGCCGAACAGCACGCGGCCGGCGCGAGTGTCGGCCGAACAGCACGCGGCCGGCGCGAGTGTCGGCCGAACAGCACGCGGCCGGCGCGAGTGTCGGCCGAAGCTCACCGCAGGCACTGTGAGCTGGAATCGAGTGCAATGCTGAAGCTTTCACAATGCTCAAGGATACCTCTGCTACCTGACAATCTTGAATCCATATGGCCCATTCATATGTGTTGGCACATCAACAAAACACTTGCAAGCCTTATTTCAAAACGGTATTCCCATGTGACCGAGGCCTGAGTTACATCATGTCACATTTCCTTTTTACACTTGCCAGGACCTGAGTTACATCACAAACGCGCGAGAGCCGAACCTGGAACGCGTCGGCGAAGAAGCCGTCCTTCTGGGGGCATTCTGTGTCGAAGGTGGGCGCCTGAGGGGCGGGCGTGGTTCTGGCCGGCACCACGCGACTGGATGAGCCCCGGCGGCCGGGCGCGCGGCCGACCGCGGTGGCGCCCGCCGTGGTCCGGCCTGGCGCCGCCGGCGGGGACGCCCCCTGCCTCAGGAACGACCCCCGGCTTGGAGACGCCTGACCGACAGGGTCCCGGCCGACGGGTCGTCGCCGGCTGGTGGTCCGCTGTCCCGAGACTGGCGACAGACGATGGCGGCGGTCGGTGGAGGGCGGCGGTGACTGGGACTCGGCATGCTCGGTACTGGTCGGCGTGTGTCCAAGGTTGACTCAAGGAGACGCACCCAGTCGGCGTTTCTGGGAATCGCCTTAGCTGTGGATGACAGGCGTTGTGCACCGCAAGCTTTCACTCAGAGCCCACCTGTTCGCCGTGTCACCGGGAGTGCTGAGGTTGGGACTCATTGAAGCATATCACGAACCCCAGCTGTCAACATCGCGGCGGGATCGGAAAAATAAGCAGCGCAGGGGATTAAAAAGTCTATGGTAAGGTGCTGAGCAGTGAGCGTCGTAACCGTGAAAAAGCGCTACAAGCCTTTGTCTGATCTGTAGCTGGTCCCCAGTCCAGTGGAAGGTGCGCCCACGCTGCCCTTGTCCATGACATTCGAGCAAGTCGCTCGATTAATTGGACCAAGGGCAGCGTGGTATCCGATTGAGTAAGCAGATCTTTTGCTGCTGTTAACACGAAGCCAATATTTGACGGTGCATCATTTCGTTACATTCAGCTCAAGAAAGACTACGGTCGGTAGATACTTGCCTGACAGGGACTGTTTCACAATTGAACACATTGAGGCAAGCATCATATATGATGAGACAAGCTCACTTATAGCTATTAGTATAATTTTGAAGTGGAAAAGACTGCTTTAAATAGCGCAATTATCTGTGTAGTAAATATGCTTCGCAATACGTAATGGTTTGAACACGTCATTGTACATTGCACAACATGTACCAGCCAGCTGATATTATACAGCTGATTTCCAGATACAGCTAGAGAACCAGCTGTATCTGGAAATCGCGCTCAAGAATACTAGATATAAACGCCTTGAAGATTACATTTGCATTGACCTTGATCTTCGCATGGCTTATGGAATGGCAGGATTTGAACGACGTTATTATGGCGTCACGAATGCCAAGTTGACATTCAGATGTTCTCCCGATATACCTCTTCTCGTGTTTAATGTGGCTATTTCAGTTAAAAATCCGATCTAAATGTGGAACACTCCCTTGCACTATATGCACACTTCCTTGCAGGTCACGATGACAGCATTTTTCACACACTTGCACTGTGGAGCGCATTCCTGCACACTGAGTGAAGGCGCTCACTCCCCACGCATGGCGAATCGGAAACCTATGCGCACATCCTTACCTCATACAGTAAAGCACAGCTAGACAGGTGGGTCAGTTAGGTCATTCAGTTCACAGCGCTGACACGGCACTCCATCGGCCGCCGCAGCGCCGCCTCCCAGAGCGCGACAACCACCGCCGGGTCGAAGAGGTCACGCCTCGGGCGCCGCGGGCACCCCACTCACCGAGCGCGATCAGAAGCAGGGCGGCGTAGAGGCAGTGTCTCATGTCTGGGCCGGTGCGGTGCACTGTGGGGCCGCGTGCGCGCCCTCTAACCCAGATCGGCCGGCGCCGCGGCGGCGAAGGTCGAGCGCGGTCGCCGCGGCCGCCGGCCGGCCGGCGCGTCCGGCCACGGTAACGGGCCGCTATCAGCGGAGCGGCCGCCGCCCGCGCCAGCCCCGTGTCGACCCCGACACCGCTACAAGGGCGCCGGCCACCGCGCCGGTCACCGCCGGACCGACCTCTGGTGTCCTCGCCGGCTGGTCCTCCATTAAGGCGCGACCGTGAGGCAGGGTGCCGCAGATGGCGTGATGGCTGAGAAATCCGACGACGGCTGGCTACATCCAGCCGAGTGAGAACACGAGTGCACTGGGTCGTTACGCGACATCAGCTGTATGCCTTTATGTATTAAGGCCAACCACTGGTATTCCGCATCAGTTCACTCCTACTCCACCGTCCATCTTCCTGATTACCTCGTCCTGCCGGAGGACAAAATCACTCGCCTCCCCGTCTGATCACTAATTCAGCGAGACAGACCAATGCGTTAAAGATGGCCGTGCTGTTTGTCGTGTGAACTTTCGAGTGGCGTCCGGTTTCGTTGGCTTTCGGTGAACAGATGGCCTCCCAGGTCACAAAAGTGACTTGAAAGCTTGCCAAATTATGAAGATCCAGACTTCGCTAGCCAATGAGGCACAGCCACGCAACGTAGGGCCACGGCAATGACACCTTAGCCTTTCTCTATGTCTCGCGCATCAGATGACGTATGACGCGTGACGTATGCAAATGACGTAGGAGAGGATCGTGTCAGGCGATCCTGCGACCTTCCAGGATGGATTCAGTGCCCGCCTGCTCGAAAACGACGATTTGTTTTAGTAAAGGCTTGGGTCGGACATGATGCATTTCGGTTCAAGTGAGGCAAAATGACGCTTTGTTGGTCAGAAAGCTGGCCGAGGAGTGCATTTCGGTCAAATCAGATAATCTGAGTTCATTGACCCTCGCTTGAACCTGGTACCTCGGACGCTCGACTTACTTAAACCTCGCGTGGCCCCAGGATCCGACTTGGCCCGAGCTATGCTCTGGTGATTATGTTCTGTTTTCATGCTCTCATGCATTTGATACTATGAATCTTTATCGCTCCCTACACCCACGTAATCTGACAGGATCTGAGGCTACTCTGTTACGTCAAAACGCTAGCTTTGTACGTTTGAAAAGTTCTCAACATATCCGCATCGCTGGACGAAAACTGTCGTCGCGTCGCATCATTTGAGACCTGCGAGTTAATTTCACCTGGCTTGAGCTCTGAGTGGCTGGAGACCAACGAGCTCCTAATAATTTTTCATGCAGCTTGTTGGCTGAAGCTTGGTCCAAATCCATGATAAATTCCAAAGTCCGTGCATTACACACGCGGAACAGTAAGGGGACCGGCAGGCACCTTGCGCAACCTTTCGAGAACGACCTGACCTGACAAGACGCGAGGCCGGCTTTGGTCTCACCACGTGATGAGTGAAGTTGTTTAGAACGTCGACTTTATTTTATTACAATTTCTTAGCACTTAATACCGAACGGACGCTAAATTTTGCTACGAATTAGACTCAGTGCAAAAGAGTAGTTCATAACCGATACGTGGGAAAAGAACTAACCACGGTTCATTAGTCTCGTTTGATCTCATTGCTATAATCAATGTACTACAAGTGAATGGGGTGGTTAAGGAGTATCATTACGCATTCACTTGGTGACTCAAGTTATGATTCACAGCCATGGAGGAGTGACAACCAAGCATATAATGGCGCTGCACTGTAAGTCCTTGGAAATGACGCCTTAGGTGGCATAATGTGACCTGGATACGATTTGCCGCCAGGCATGCATAAATAGCATACCGCCAGGCACCTCATACTTCACAGTGCTGTCATTTCACAGCTTTTCAATGCCGCAAAGGTTCCACTTGAAGTAATTTACATTCCCAGACCAGATTATCGGCACCACAACGAAGTGTTTCATGGCGGGCTAAGGTACTTGTCACTCGTGTAACCTATCAGGGCTGGCATGGGCACACGGATGACTGTCATTGCGCCATTTTTCCTTTTTAGAAACGAGCATTGGAGGAAGTTATATGTTGTATGAAGTTATATGTTGCGAAATGCAAAATGTTGGTGTGCCTGTTGTACGGCACGTCATTCGTCCCGCTTCCCGGCCCCTTTCGTTTCCAAAAGTATTTGTCAGAAGTGACTAAATATTTTTTTTTAACTAAAAAGACACCTTTCAGAAGTTTAAGAAACACAAGGTGAAATCAAACCTTGTGGCTACTCATCTTTTTCCCCACTTCGGTTAGTTATGGCAAAAAAGGACCATACCAACTGGTGGGACACAATGCGCATTGGAACTTGGAGCAGGACGAGCAATGTCATAACGGATGTGAGAGCATCTGTTACCACTGTGTGCATGCATGTTCTTCATCTGTTTCCACTGCACGCGCAGGCCCATGCGAGGATGCAGGAGTCTAAACTTCGTTCACTAGGACTCAGCTGAAACGTGGGTTTAGAAATTATCAGCTCACTTCTTATCAAATGGTCCTGGCGCTTCTGAAACCTCGCCGAAGAAGATTGGTCTTGGCGGTGCCGCCAAAGCTGGGCTGAGTCCCGTCAGTTCTGCTTGTGAATTATTCGCCGCACGGAAGTCAGTTTCTTAAGGTCATCTGCAGCTGTCCTTGAGCATATCCTGCTCAGTGCAGCGCTGACTGCTAGTCGGCGCGGAGCCCTGCTTAGTGCCACGTCCGATGGTGCCGATGATGACGTGATCAATCAGGCTGACCGACGGCACGACCTGATGTGACAAAAGAAAGCTCAGCTCTCAGCTCCTAGTATTTTTTTCGATCTGAGTTATTGTTTGAAAATGACTAGCAACAATCTACCAAGAGGTATTGGTTAAATGGCCGAGTCTCGTCAGCAATTGTTGGTATACATGATAAAAATATATTCGCCGTTTTCAAGGTCGTGTTAATCATCACGAATTCAATGAAATAACGTGAATCCAAACAGCCCAATGTGGACGTAGTTTAATATGCATCATACATTATGATAGCATCGCTTAACCAGCCTCTCCTGGCCAACTAAAGGTCATCCATTTTCAACTAAAGAGCTCATAGTCACGACAGCGCGACCTTGCTCTGAAAGCTGCATTGTGCCCACTCTGATCATTGCTGCCGTACCCTTTAACCCGATTATGCTTACCTTGATACCGATCCCCCCTCCCCCTCCCCCTGATGCTGGTCTTGCACTCTTGTCTGAAAATAAGACGTTCGTGAATCGAAGTAGTAATGGCGCCACCTATAACGTACCCGGTACGCTTCGCACCCGCGGAGCTTGCCGCCTTGCTAGCAGGAGCTTCGCCTGAGCTGTTCGGATCAAAGCGCTAGGCGATGCCGTGGTTTTGGGGTGCGGCGCCTCGGGGCGGTGATACCAGGAGTCATACACCTGACTCGAGTCCATCCACGTGACTCCGTGCTCGGAGCAATACTCTATGTGGGCGCTGTGGTTTGTGGCTGAGAGCCCTCCAGCTAAAATACGTCCGAATTGCAGGGCGTTTGCATATCAATTGCATGATGTGAATTTGACGTCAGCTGCTCGCATGGTCTCTAAACACGAGTTATCACCGGTATGTGATCTGACCTGTGGTACAGGCAACAGAGAAAAACCGAAGTTAACAACGATTTTCAAAAAAGGAATTCAAACCGCACGCTTCGCATGCACGAATATTTTATGGCTCGAATTTGAAAGCTATGCATGAATATAAGCTGAGCTGGATATTATTTTCATGGTGATGTCTAAGCGATTGCTTTTTTATGGGTGTGATATTCTTTTGTGAGGAACAGACAAGAAGAACGAACATGCCGTACACGCTGACTACCGGTGCGCCGAGGCAACAACCCGTGCGACTTGTTTCTTTGTGATATGTTCAACGACAAAACCACCTTTGAGCCTGCCATTTGATAAAATGAGTTTGCTCCCATGGTGTCATTATTTTGTCGTGCCGCATAGGAGAAAAGACCTTTTAGCCAACAAAGAACGAACATCCGTGTATTTTACGTCTTCACTTGTCAGCCAAAATACATTACCTAACCTTAATTAATTGCTTCTCATTCACTCCGAGAATTGATAACGCTTTATAGCGTTTTAGCACACACATGGCCCAATAGTATCTCACAAATTTTAACGCGTCTCGCTGCGCATCGTCGCACTAAATTTCCTCTCCAGCGTTCCTGGAAACCCCGTTTCCGGCAGGTTTCTGATGACCGCTCGATGCTTTCCCGTCACGTTTTCCATGCGTTTTCGGCGCGTTCCCGGTGCGCTTTCGGACCTTTTCGCGCGTACTCTGTGCGCGCCTAGCCGTCGAGAGTGGAGCGCACCTCTTGGAGTCGGGCCTCGCGCCGCGCGTCCTCCTGCGCCTGCCGATCCCGGTACGCGGCCAGCACCTCCGGCGCGATGGCGTTCCTCGCTGTAACAAGTTCGGGTAGGTCAGCTGTCGTAAAACAGGGCACCGCCCTTGGTCTGGACGCATGTCGAGGACTTTTGTTGGCACGTGAGGGATCACGGAAGCGTCTGTCCTAGAAATGATGTGTTTGTTGTTTACATGGCATGTGTGATATGAGATCAGAAAACGCTTCCTCACTTTCCCGAGTCTCCCTTGTTCAGGGACTGTTCCGAAACAGCGCCTCAAACCTTGCGTGCGGTCTTCGCGAATTTGCTCCCGCATCAGATATGGTCGAGTTCTCAGCAAAAGCTGAGTGGGAAGCACATTTCGTCATATTGCAGGCCCGGTGAATTCAGCATTCACGTCTCTCACCCCCACCGAGGCCACAGAGTCCGCTGCAGCTGACGCTGATCGTGAGATAGATATTCGCCACCAGTGTCGATTGTCAAAGCAGCAAAAAAGAGCAGGGTGTGCTTGCAGGCCTGTCTGAGACGGTCTTACTGACCACAGTATCAGCAGAGAGTTGAAAGTCAGTGAAATGATTACATGTGCCTTGCATCTGAACCAGTTTCCGAGTCTCTAGTGGGCATGCATATTGGCATCACGCGGCGCCTTCCAGGTAAAGCAAAATGGACAAACAGACTTATTGGTCTGACCCGAGAGTAATTGTCATCGTTTGTTTCTCAGCTCAGCTGCGCAGGCGTGACTGTTGCGAGGATTCACGCACGCACGTGGCGCGCGGCGATCGTCGGGCACCTACCATCCGGGCACCTCCTCAATGTTCTCGTTACAAGCGTCCTTCGCCGGGTCGAAGACGGTCGGTTCGGGGCAGCCCTGCAGGCGTGGCTTGACGGAGCCGTCCCTCCTTGTTCAGGCAGATGGTAGTACTTGGTGCAGTCGTCGGGGTGCGGCTGCCGCGTGAACTCGCCCACCTGATCGGGCGAGAACTCTTGCGCCGGACACTGGAAGCCCAGGTAACCTGCCGGAGCCGCGACGGTCAGAGCTGGCATCCGCCAATCCTGTGCAGCTATCGGCTGAGCATGAGACTGAAACGGCTGAGTCGGGGTCATTAAATCCGCCTGTGATAATAGCCCTGTGGCTGGATCGTAGCATTCCTGAAGTCGAATTATGGTGGCACGAAATAAACATGATGAGAACGGTCCATGCAGCGTGGTATGCCTTGTTTACAGGTTTTCCCAGTCTGCTTGCCAAATTCGGTCATTGCAAGATGCAGCGCCGCGAGGAAAGGAAGATTAGGGCTTAAGCCTGTGGTAAACTTACCGTTTGATTTATGTGATTTTCCATACGGTAGGTATGATGGCGTATGTACGACGGCCGTAGGTGTGGACAAATTTGCTGCAGGCTCTCAGGCAACTTAGTAATTCAGTTGCTTTCCAAGAATAAGTGCTCATTTAGGGATTTCGGGGCAAGTCGTAATGCAAATGCCACAAGTGCGTGAAATTCAATAACTGATCGCGAACACCTCGATGGCAGCTCCAGTGTCATCTTTCAAGGCTTTGTGCTCTGGGAGCCAGGCACGCAACGAATGTTTCTCTCCATTTTGCCTGCATGTCCCTGCACAACACCTGCTGACCCACAAAACTTGCATTTGGATGGGACTAAGCCCATCATCAGGATCCAGCGATCACTAGGGATCAGCCGGATTCTGTTATCAAAAAGACGGGTCTATCCCGAAGCATAACCTGTTGCCAACACCGGTGGGTCGGGTGAAGAAAGACACTGGTCTGGGTGCCCGTGACTGGCGCCGTGTCCGTCACATTCACTCCAGCGGCCCTCGGTCCCCCACGCTGACGGAGGCCTACCACGCATCTCAAACGCGCTCAAACGTCAACGCGCGCGCCCAAACGCGCCCAAACCCCGCAGCGCCACTCGGGCTCCGTGGCTGGAGCGCGGCACGCCGCCCGCCCGAAGCCTGCCGCCCGAGGCCTGCCGCCGCCGCCATCAGCCGACGACGGCGGCGGCAGGGGACGGCCGGCGCCTCCTCCGGCCCTGACCCGGTTCGGGCCGCGGCCGCGCGCCGTCGCCAGAGCCGTACCTGCCGCGTCAAGTCCACAGTCTTCCACTCGTCGGCCCACTGGCAGAGCAGGGTGCGGGCGTTGTAGGCCAGGGTCTCGGGGCAGTCGGCGCGGAACGCCCTCCCGTTGACGCAGCTGGTGAAGCCGGAGCAGTCCGCCGGCGCGTCGCTGGTGCGGAACAGTGCGAACTGGCGCGGACAGTCCTCAGTCGGCTGCGGGTCCTCTGCAACAGCCGACGTAGCGCCATGCACGGCTGTCTTTCGGAGGCTTGTTCGCGCGAGGGTCGACTCAATCGGACGCCAAAGCATCGGTGACAAAGCATCGGTGACAAAGCATCGGTGAAAAAACATCGGTGATAAAGCATTGGTGACAAAGCATCGGTGACAAATCATCGGTGACAAAGCATCGGTGACAAAGCATCGGTGACAAAGCATCGGTGACAAAGCTTCGGTGACAAAGCATCGGTGACAAAACATCGGTGTTAAAGTATCGGTGACAAAGTATCGGTGACAAAGCATCGATGGGAAAGCATCGGTACGTCAAGCCGCGCGTCGAAAACGTTCCAGAACGGGCTTCAGCACACTGGAAACAACACGCACGACGCGTGATCTTCTTTGAGATGCTGAGTGTGATGTAAAGAGCAACCACAAAAACTGTACCAGACTCGCGAAGGATATTTTGATGAATGCAGCGACCTCATGCCTTGGATCTCAATCATCTGAAGTCAGAAGATTCAGAAGCGGCGACACAGATGACAAGAGACAGATGCATTATACTGAGTTGGGCCTGGACCCCACGGCGCACGCAAGGACCAGCTGTAAGAGTGCCGTGTCGGACGCAAAGACCATTATCTTGATGAATGCATCGGTCCCATGACGTGTCCTTGGACCATCGTGAAGCCAGACAATTCATATATGCCGAGAATAGCAAAAACAGACAGCTGTAATCAGAGGCTGAGCTGGATGGGTCGGGGCTTGCTTGCGCTGATGGACTCCAGACGAAGTCATAGGACGCTTTCGAGGCTCAAGGCCTGAGTATGTCACACGTAAGAAGCTCACGTGCAAATAATTGTGTGGATCTGCATAGCACATGCTCAAGGGGAGGTCATGGACTGTCATATCTATCTCACAGCACCCTTGACGTGTCAAGAGAACTTCCTGGGGAATATACAAACATGTGTTTAATATGCTGGGAGGACAGGACTTCGTGGTGACTAAGGTCTACAACATGTTTCATTCTGCCAATTCTGTCCCAACTGAAAGGATTTACTTATCTCAGTTAAATCTCGAGACTACCAATCGCTCGTTGTTTTGTTCGTTATAAAACAGAAGCCCTTCCGCACTAGCGATATAGTATTACATCGATGCCTGTGCCAGATGCGGAGATGACCTTTCACCGGGGAAGTTCCGGCCGGTGAGTCGTCAGCGGCTCTTGACCGAAGATGACCTCCGCACACGCGGCCGCCCGGTAACCGTTAGGCAAATAGAAAGTGCCCAGCCTGGAGATTAGGCCCCGAGCGGGTGCTCCCGGTCCATTGGAATTCAAGGTCGGTCGGGATCTGTGCCCGAGTGTTCAGTGGCAGACGAGCAGTAGCCGGGCGTCGCCAAGGCCGAGCGTGAAAGCGGAACCGCGTCGGTCACAGAGAGTCCGCACAGCGGCCTGGGGCTGGCCAGTACGCCGACGATCCGGAGTCCAGACAGATTTCAGGAAGAATGTTTAGTAGTGAAAAAATGACCCCGCTTATGTCTTGGAAATACTGAAGCGTCACTTTTACTGTTCAGACATATGACCTCTTTTGGGGCGATGTTCGCGACATTTTGCTGTAAACTAACATATCACATTCACACTTGTTTATCATAGAAAATGTGCTACAAAGGGATTTTCAAGGCTCATTTTCGTACTTTACCATTATAAAGGGCGCTCCTATTGTGCTGATGGGCTTTTTGAAAAGCAGGACATTCAAGGTTAAGCTACGTCAGGGTTTCACCTTTGTGACCAGGTTTCACCCTTTTAAGTTCTTACCTGTTAAATGTAAATGACAAGTATACTGACAATACCCGCATTGAAAGGCTTTCTAACGCTGTTCTACTACTACTACTAAACTACTACCACTTGCTATGGTGGGCTTAGTTCTAAATATAGCCCGACGAACTCTGCAAACGCTCCTCGACACGGTCCGACCTTGACCACTCATTTGACCTGGTATGATAATCATGTCAGCGTGTGTCGATGGCCAATAGTGGCTATCAGGTATAGGTTTCCAAGAGATATCCAACGCTGTGTTCCACATTTCCGTAGCATGTTTAGTTCTTAGGCATTTGTATGACCTTTTAAACCAATCTGATTCTTATGACCTAATTTGACCTATCAAAGACTATATTGATCATTTCAGCACTACCCATCGCCTGCAGCTTTGTTGTCAAGATATGTTTGATGTCGCTTTCCCTGTGGCTTAGCTTGCTTAGTTCATCGAGATTTTAGGGTACTTGTGAGGTCCCCATAAGACGAATGTAACAAAATCTCCTCAAGGCGAGGGTTAATGAAGCCCATATATAAAGAATGTGCAGAATTTTCAACATTTCAACGTACCAGTTTAAAACAGGACCTGTCCGCGTGATTTTCTTTTCTTTGATTCCAGTCTGATTTTCGATTATATTCATCCACTCTCGTCACTGTAATGACTACCCCTTTTATTTCCATACTACTGCCTGAGGGCAGTAAAGCAGAGCTTGTCTCCCTTTCTTGCTCATCAAACAGCTGAGTGGCTCCCCTATTCCCTGCATGTTTTTTACATACGGTGCGTGCAACCGGCTCGTTAACAACGCTTTGTCTTACCAGCGTGATAACTACATCAAGACCCTGGAATCGACGCAGCATGCTGAAACTGCTCTGGGCCATGCTTTGTGTGCGGAGCATCACTGACCATTTGGTGGCGAGTTAGGATCGACTCGACTCGACCATCGACGCACAGCTGCGGTTCTGGCTCACTTCATCCGTTTGTGTATGCGCGTATTCTGAGCTAGAAATGCCTTAACAGAAATAAAACCACTCGAACAGCACTCGCTTTTCGTCTGATCAGATGGCTGGCATGTCGTCAGCGATCTCCGGACCGGAGGACCCCTCCGCCAGTCTGACGCTCGCAGCGCACGACAATCAGGCGCGTCCCAGCTGGCTGGTGACGGTTCACGTCCAACGCCCGCCCACCGGTCCTGCTTGCGTCAGCGAGCTTGCCACACGGACTGCGCTAACCGGCTATTGTTTCCCACGCGCGTACCTGATCCTCCGACACGAGTTAAGTACCCGTGTCTGTCCAGGTGACACGGGTTCATATCCCCTGTCTGTTCAGGTGACATGAGGTCAGATACCCGTGTCCTGTCGGGTGACACTCGGGGTCAGATACCCGTGTCTGTCTAGGTGACACGGAGTCGATACCCGTGTCTGTCCGGGTGAACACGGGTCAGATCCCGTGTCTGTCCGGGTAACACGGGGTCAGGATACCCGTGTCTGCCTAGGTGACACGGAGTCAATACCCGTGTCTGTCCATGGTGACACGAGTCAGATACCCGTACCCGTCCAGGTGACCGAGTTCATATCCCGTCTGTTCAGTGACATGGGGTCAGATACCCGTACCTGTCCAGGTGACACGGTTCAGATACCTGTGTCAGTCCAGTGTGACATGGGATCAGATACATCTGTTTCCAGGTGACACGGGTTCATATACCCGTGTCTGTCCAGGTGACACAGGGTCAGATACCCGTGCTATGCCAATCCAGCACGGGATCAGATGCCCGTGTCTGTCCAGGCCAAAAGGGTCAGATGCCCGTGTCTGTCCATCCACACGGGGTCACATACCCGTGTCTGTCCAGGCCAAAAAGGGTCAGGTGCCCGTGTCTGTCCAGTCCACACGGGGTCACATACCCGTGTCTGTCCAGGCCAAAAAGGGCAGGTGCCCGTGTCCTGTCCAGTCCACACGGGTCAGGTACCGTGCTGTCCAGGCCAAAAGGGTCAGGTGCCCGTGTCTGTCCATTCCACACGGGGTCACATACCCGTGTCGGTCGCATCCAGGCCAAAAAGGGTCAGGTGCCCGTGTCTTTGGTCCAGTCCACAGGGGTCAGGTCCCCGTGTCTGTCCAGGCCAAAAAGGTCAGTGCCCGTGTCTGTCCAGTCACACGGGGTCACATACCCTGTCTGTCCAGGCCAAAAAGGGTCAAGTGCCGTGTCTGTCCAGTCCACACGGGTCACATCAACCCGTGTCTGTCCAGGCCAAAAAGGGTCAGGTGCCCGTGTCTGTCCAGTCCAGTCACATCCCGTGCTGTCCAGGCCAAAGGGTCAGGTCGTGTCTGTCCAGTCCCACACGGCAGGTACCCGTATCTGTCCAGGCCACATGGGCCAGGCACCTGTGGCTTTCCAGCTACACGAGTCATACCTTTGTCTGCCCAACAAGCAAGTCGACATGAACCGCATTGGGACGAAAAAGGTCAAATGTGAATGCGGAGTCGGGCGGCTTTTTTGGTTGACTTTCTTCGGGTTGCCGAATGCTAAACGGGCGGCGATAAAAAGCGGCACAAATTGACGAATAGTCCAAGTTGCGAGCCACGAATGGCGAATCTGTAGAAAAGCGACACGACAATGCATAAGTAGCTAATAAAACCGACCTAACCTAAACTAACCTAACCGAACCGACCGAACCAGAACCGAACCTAACCTAACCTAACCGAACGAACCGAACCTAACCGAACCGATCGAAGAGAATCTTAACCTAACCGAACCGAACCAAACAGAACCGAACCTAACCGAACCGAACCGAAGAGAACCGAACCTAACCGAACCGACAGAAGAAAACCTAATTAACCGGACGGACTGAAGAGAACCGAACCGAACCGAAGAGAAACCTAACCTAACCGAACCGAACAAAAAACCGAATCCAAACCAAACCGAAACGTACTCGTGTTTTTTACCCGTTTCGAACGGCATATTATCTTCCGAACGTTTTTCATTTATCTGTTCGTCATGCAGTCAATGAGCGACGTTGGAATAACATCAGTTTTTAATGCTTTTGAATAGTGTTCGTCAGCCTGGCATTATTTAAAATTATTCTCTATGTCCCTATATCGTTTTTTTCATTTTGTCCGAAGCACCACATGCGTATTCACCTCGCCATCTGATGGACGGAGGGGGCGGTTGGCTCGAGAGCTCCGCTGAGTTTTCCGCCTCAGCGGCGCCCGACAGACAGATAAGGGCCAGGGGCACGGCCATCTTCCGTGTTCGGAACCGATATCTGCGAAGTGACGCTTAAGTGCTGAACAGATCCACGCGTGTGGCTGCCAGCAGCGTATGGTTAAGGCGTTGAAAAAGAGCCTCATTAAGATGCGCAGCCAAGTACGCCACCCTGACCTTGCCCCAGGCTATTCTGCTGCCAGTGCGTCCGAAGGGCACACAAAGCCAGTTGATCACTAGAATGCATTTTCCTCTGTGCCGAGACAGACGCTGGTATTTTCCGCCTCGCTGCGCCTCGCCGCAGGCGGATAGCCGCTGTGTGCGCCACTCCTTACCACGCCATAAAGAGTGCCCGGAGGGGGCGGCGGCGCCTGCCGCCGCCGCCGCGTCGCCGTCTCGCACCCGTCCCCGTCACAGCGACTCTGCGCGATGGCGCCGCATCCCCCCCCCCCCCCTCCCCCAGGGCTGCCGGTCCGGGATGGACGGCTGCCGGACGGCGCACATGGGGGCGTCCCGGTCCGCGTCACCCCCGGGTAGCGTCATCCCCGGTAAGCTCGCTCACGGAAGCAGCACAATGGCCACTGCGGTTATCAGTCCTGGCGAGGCAGGCGCCAACTGCGCCGTTGGTGTCCTGGCCTCTTGCTGGCGTCGGTGAGTGGGAGGGTGGGTTCAAGAGCATCCGCTAAGGGTATTAGCAGTATCTGGAAAGCACGGCCGGGAGGGCTCCCGGAACTATCGTGGCAAAACACGAGGACAAGAATAGACGGGACTCCCAATGGTGCTCTTTGACAACGGAAGGCATATCTTGCACTCCGCGGAGAGGCCTAATTCGTAAATCCAAGAATGGGACTGGCGAAAATCGTATGGAAAGAAATATGTCTGGTGCTTTTGGAATAAGAGTGAATACATAGTGTATACTGTATATCTGGCTAGACCAAAAATTGTGCAAAAGTTGACCATGACCTCACGATCATATACAAAGCGAAAGTGTTTTTTTTTTGTCAAATGGTACTCCTGCGACATTTTCCCCAGCACATGAAGTTGGGTTTCAGTGAGAGATAAGTACAATGCTTATAGTTGGAAAATCTGGCATATAGCTGTGAAATTTCTAAATGTCTAAACTTGCTTGGCGGGTATTACCCAAAGATGCACCTGACCACCAGGGGCGGATCCAGTCTTTCGTCAAGGGGGAGGCCACGCTTCACCGTGGTGCTCCCAGAACAGCTCACCCCCCCCACACCCCCCTCACAAAGATTTCTCGGATTGCGGCTACTCGCTCTTCAAGAGTCCTTGTTTTTATTGATAAAAATCATTTTTATCCGGAAACGGTGTTCACCGGCTTAGGCCCAACTTTTTCTATATATGCCAGTTGTTATCATTTCACTTTCACTTCGAACATGAAGAGAGTGGGACTGTATGTATGCGCCGCTGAGGCCTTTGGGGGCAGTCTGATAAAATAGGTTACGTGTGAACACAAAATTTCGGATTTTAGTGCCGCTTCGCCCGAAGGCGAGCCATGTCCCCATGCTCTGTCCCATCCCCCTCCTCCGGGTCCGCATTGCGTCTGACAGATGAATGGCACTTAGGTGTACCCATCTAGCCCGCGTTGCTCAGAGTCCATTGGGCCTGAAGTAAGTGTGTGGTGCTTGTCACCACCTATGGTAGTGACGGAAGTGGGTTATGAAATGTTTGAATCATGCATCCGATAAGGTGGACAGAGCTCACACCACATAATCCTAGCAAGCCTCTATCGGTAGTAATCCAGTCGTCTTCATAAAAGCTAACCACCTACGTTAAAAATTGATGGCCGTGACATTCCACAGTGATCTTAGAGCTTGGGATCTAAAAATCGCCACACATCCCTTCATTTAGTTAGGGTCACTTGTGTGGAGAATTAGCGGAGCAAATGTGTGATCCACGACAGCTTTCCTGGGCTGAGTTTCAGCTTTCTGCTGTGTGATGCCTATTAAGCTGACGACAGTGATAGTAAGTTTTTCTTCTTGACTGTGTGCTCTCTATTTTTACCGGCGTGATTAAATGAATGACAAATCACCGTCCTTGGAATTCCGTAGTAAATTCTGACGAGAATAAGTAAAAATGCAGCATAAAGGCAAAAATTGGTAGCACTGCAGCTCGTCTTAAAGCATTATGTTAACAATCTAAAATGAAACTAGAATAAATGAATTAGCTAAAACCTGTTTCGAGACATTTCTAAAAATGATTACATTTCTGCCGATTTTTCATCAAAAACCTCAAATATGAACAAAAACCTATACCAAAGCATATCCGTTGTTTTTGAGTCGAGACACTAAGCACAAGAAACGTCAACGGGCGAAGCACAAGAAACATCAACGGGCGGTGTGGCGGGGTCAGAGCGGCGGATGGCGCCGGGCGGCCGGGCCGCCGAGCCCGAGGAACACTCACGTATACCGCTGCGGGCCAGGCAGTCGACCTCCTGAGGGTAGACGCAGGGGTACGGGCGCTCCGGGTGGAACAGCAGGCCGTCCTGGCACGTTCTCTCCTGGGCCACGCCATCGATGCACTGGTAGTACTTTTGTCGCACTGGTTATCGTGCGCGTAGGTGCCGTTGGGTTCGAGGCAGTTGAAGTTGGCTATCACACCACCTCGTTCGACGACGGCGGCGGCGGCGGCGGCGGCGGCGGCGGGGGCAAGGCCCTCGCATCCCTGTTGAGCGACTGCGGACTGGCTGCGGCTGCAAGCGGAAGAGATCGGCTATTGAGCGACGCCAGCGGCAACCACCACACAACAGCCCTCTATCATGAGTATAGAGTGCTTATGTTCACATGCATGGTTAAATCCAAGTTTTGTGAGTTTTGGAAACATTAGCAATGTTTGTTCGGTTACGTGGATAAGGGAGTGTGCCGCTCTCTTACTTTTCAGTTATTGCTATATCAGACGCGTTCGATTTTATCATTCCTACCAGTTTTCCCGCAATCCTTCCGAAGAGCTCAGAATTTTGAGCTAAAGTAGCCGCTCGTGAGGGAGAAGCCTCATTGTAAAAACCCCGCTCACCACCACGAAATAAGTACGTTTTACTTGCTTTGCCTTTTCCAACGAATATTTTCTTTAGTTTTTGCAGCGCTAATTTTTCAAAATGTTTGTGTGAGAAATGCTACGGAGGCTTGAAACACTCTGCTTAGAGAAAAAGAAATGCAGACGCGAGACTATTATCACGCGAATTCAAGGCAACTTTATACTATGGCTTTGATTTCTCTTACAGTGTTTACCACAAGGCTCTTTTCGAAGCCCACGTTGGCTTCGGAAAATAGAGTGCCACATCGTTTATAGCAACACACTGGTTAAAGCGTCAACAAATGCGCTTCTCAGCACCTGATCATTGCCGTTCGCTGCGCCAGTCACAAACGCTCAGTTGTATGACGTCATTTACATTTACACCAGAGCTGCCACTTTTAAGCTCGCAGACCCACATTGTTCGTGTTTAAAGAGCTCAAAAGTGGTCACTCTAACTCGTGACAGATGAAAAAGGCCCACCGGGTTCTGCCGTCGGCATGACGACGTCGGTTGCCCATGACGACGGCGGTCGCGACTATTGCGGCTATCGCGGACTCTGGACACACTCTGAGATTACCAAGAAAGAAAGAGGAGAAGCGCTGTTGCATAGCGTTGACAGCGTAATATTCACCTCGAGAGTAATTGAAATTGAGATTTTTATTATACCGTAATGGTCCTGCAATGGAGCCACCCAGTGTCATTATTAGACGAAAATGGTTACGTGGTTCCACTACAGTATGTTTTTTTAATGTTTTACAAAGGGGATACTCTCTATCTCTTATCACTGCCTCCTAGTATGATTACTCTCAGCAAATCAATTTTGAGCGCTAAATGAGGAGACACCACGAATTCAAGGACTTTCTCGACTATTCTGAATGTGGCTCTGCTCCGAACATCGACCGTTCTGGTGAAGGCCTTCGAGACTTTGAGTTAAGCGGCACGGCGACAGGGACGAAAATGAATGAGTGGTTTTCATGCATGATAGCCAGCAAAATTAGAAGACCTTTAAATAACATGATTCGTATGTCTGGCCTTTCACTTTGGTTCGCAATAATTCCATGCATTAGAGGATTACGGGTGCCGTGTATCGTGTCCATGCTATTAGCCACGATAGGTTCTTTGCCGCGCGGCGCACCTCAGCTTTCCTATCACGCAACGCTGAGACGTCAGACTTGGCATTGATCTCCTCATCAATGACCGGCCGAGAGACCCGCTCGCAGGCATTGCCAGCAAACTGTCCGACATTACCGGCTTACTTCGTCGGAATTACACAAACGCGTGTATATGGCGCAAAGAACAACCGATGTTGTCAACAGCTTTAGCAGGTCTGGATAGACTAGGAACTCGGTCATGCTGTCAAAAACGTGTTCAGTGATTCGTTTTCCAAATGAAGTCTCCTCAGATACCCGCTCACCCAGCACGTTAAAAGAAGGTGTTGAGAGCTAATACACACATGCTTGGAATGTTGTATGTACCAACGCCAGCACACACGGCGCAATACATCTAATATTGCTGATAGCTCAGCTGGTTCTGTCCTGGTTGATCAGCTGCTTAGCTCAGCTGGTTCTGTCCTGGTGGCTCAGTTGCTTAGCTCAGCAGCTCATGCGGCGTCTCTCTCGGGATTTATCTATCCGTGGCGGGAGAGTTGGAGTCACTATAACCGCTCGCTATTTGAGCCTGGCTGGGTTGGTCCCGGTCGGTGGCAGTGGCCGCGCTAAAGGTCGGATGACGTCAGAGGGTAGGAGGATGTTCCTTGCCGAGCGTTGCGCCGCATTAAGCAACGCTCCAGAATGATGTCATCGACGCGTAATTTCACACGACTAGATGGTGGGGCCACGGCTCACCCAAAATCATTGCTTGGCGTGAGTGCTGATCCCATTGATCCGTCCCATCAAAAAGTCCGCACTGAATTTGTAATTCGAGAGGACTTTCTACGAATCTGTGTCAGATATCTAAAGCATACATCGTAGTTGTAGGGATGTTGTGTAAGGTAATGTCTTTTGCATAAGAAACATGGTCGACGACAGACAGATGCCGTTGGGGTTCCATTCCAAGGCCAGGAAGCGCAAAAGCGAAAGGTCACATACAAATTACAGGTTTAGTTAGAGGATGTTCAAGTCTTTCGAAGAACAGCGCACATTGTTTCATCCTACGTTCACTGTGGATAGTCATGCACTACAATTTTTCCTTTTCTATGGTGCAAGAATCCGTTAAACCATGGTAGTAAAAGTGTTTTATTGTAATTAGATTTGTATGATAAAAATGGCTGGATGATTCGATTCGGCTGTAGAGAGCTGACTAATTCAAAACTGATATCAAAAAATTATCATATAAGTTTCATATCTGTCACGTAATCTTCCAAAACTCCCCAGATGACAACTGCTTAACTATCGATGCGGCCATGTAGTTTCGGAGAGACTGCTCCGCGTTTTATTTTGATGGCCACACAAAGTCGCGGTGAACAGAAAGCAGATGTAATTTGAGTGCAATGGATAGCAATTAACTGCCGTGAGATTAGTGATGGCAAAGGTGTTATACATCAGACAATCACACACACAGCGTGGCTGCCAAAAGACTAGACGAGTCTTGCCCGACGACAAGCAGAGGGCAGCCGCACCCCTGACTTGGGTCGTCCGCGCCGCTGTCCACTCACCGGCGGCGCACAGCAGCGCGAGGCTCAGCAGCTGGCACGAACCCATTCTTGGCCGGTGACGAGGAGGTAGCGGGGACGCGCGCCGGCCGTGCTCGCGAGAGTGAACGGCCGCGGGCGGCAGAGGCGCCTCCGCACCGTCCGAGTCAAGGCGAGCGGGCGGCGGCCAGGCGAGGGGGAGGGGGAGGGGGAGCGGCGCCACCGGCCGCCCGTTGCGACGGTCCCGCCGTGCTGCTCTCGGACGTGGTAGGTGTTGCCCGCTCATTGATGCAGGGTGGGTTCGGCGCGGCCGCATCACCCGGCGACCAGGGGCGATATCGATGCGATCAGGGCGATATTTATCTCGGTACTTCACTCTTCTACTCCTTTCACTCTGCTTCAGCCGGTGCGAAAAATAGCTTTTGCTTTGAAATTATTTGAGGCACAATTTCAGATAAAAGCCTAAACTGGCTGGATTGGAAGGTGGCAGGGTTCTTCGAACCCTGGAACATACTGATCTGAGTTCGATGAGGTGGAGTCAGAGGTTGGAAAACCGTTTCAAGCCCATACAAGCTTTCTCGCAGGGTGTGAAATCCTAAATCACCGTCCAGGGTTTTCATTGTTTCCTAGCATCATTGGCCAATTCCAGAAAACGCAGATATCATAACCATAAAGCACTTCCTTGGAATTTTCCTACGATGGGTCTTAAGATCTTGCTTTTTGTACGATTTTTCTTGACACTGCCTTCTTTTAGGGCAGACCTTAAAAAATACAGGCGTCAATAAGGCGTTTGCGTGCTGAAACTACGCGTTTGAACGAATACAGAATAAGAACCCATCGGTGCACAGTTCGCCGCGTGAATATTGGATGCGTTCTATACAAAGTGGCCGAACTGCAATAATTGTAGACTGTTTTCTGATCGCACACAGTTGGCGAGGTTTTACAAACAAGAAGGTATGAATGATGTGAGATCATCAATATCGATGGCCACTTGTAAGTTTTCAGTAATTTGTGAACTTGCGTGCTGTTCAGTGGTGGCGACAGCTGTCTTTGATGCCACTTCTGCGGAACTGATTCCAACTTCAAATCTACGCCCGTGAGCTGATTCCTACTCTGACCTAAAGCAGCACAGCCAACTTTGGCCCGTCACCTCATTCCGACTCCGGAATGTGTGGCCCGTTTCCGCAATTTATTCCGATGGAGTCAATACCAGAGGCAGTAATTTAGGAGGAAGCGCGTTCTATATGGTACTGAAGGACAAGCATAGAGAGAGTGAGAGAGAGAGGGGGGAGAGATAGAGAGAGAGATAGAGATAGAGAGAGAGAGGGAGGGAGGGAGAGAGAGAGGGAGAGAGAGAGAGAGAGAGAGAGAGAGAGAGAGAGAGAGAGAGAGAGAGAGAGAGAGAGAGAGAGAGAGAGAGAAGAGAGAGAGAGATAGAGATAGAGAGAGAGGAGAAAGAGAAGAGGAGAGAGGAGAGGAGAGAGAGACTAAAGTGCGGTTAAATGTGCAATACAGTTGTGAGCGAATATAAAGCATCAGGAAAGAACAACTAGTAAAAACCCTCACGATGAAACAAAAGTTCAATCTATGGGTGATATCTGTAAAACACTCATTTTTCGAGGACATCGCTCCTCGGGAACAGCATCTTTGACAGCATTGGCTCGAACTACATCTATGGCAAGCTCAATTTTGACTACTGCTAACCGCGCTGTGCGTGGCTCCAGTTTGTCTCTGGCTCCCTCCGAGCTCGACCTAAGAAGGGCGCAGGGAGACAGCTACTTGGTGTGAGTACGTCACGTGCTGCACGAACATTGGGTCTATTGTTTCTATAGCCTAGGTTACATCCTTGTATCGCATCACGTAGGGCTGCGACACAATATCGCATATCGGTTAGTATCATGTATCGTATGATGCGTCATGTGCCGCATAACGTTTCACATATCGTATGATGTGTGACGCATGAAGTATCGGCATCACTTTCGTATGACGTCATTTGACCGCCCGCCAGGCCTTTCA
>NW_023596746.1:53398429-53530696 GCF_011947565.3 Pollicipes pollicipes | reverse complement strand
TGGATCATGGCTGGTAATTATGTCAATGCTCCCTTACAGACACTTCCATCTTTTTCTCCAACCGTCTGCAAACTTATGAGGGAGAAACACAAAAGTTTTTCCCTTTCTTTTTTCATTTTCTGAATTTTCAAAAAATTCATGTATTTTGCCATCGCTGCTTACTGCGTTCGTTTGCAAGACATTGAATGGCTCAAATGCATTGGGAATGGGATACTGACTATATGCATGCACGTATACCGCACACCGAACTAGCACTTCGCGGTGTAATATGACCGGAATCACATGTATAAACAGCAGCAACACTTCTGCACGCACAGGGCCAAAAATACAGGGTGAAAGTACTGACCCAGACTCATTGAATCATGAGCAAGGAAGCCATATTTGGCTGATGAGACCGGCAACATGTTGTCCAATTAACCCGCTCCTTAAGATGATTTGCGATTACCATATCTACCCAGTGATCCGTTAGCGCATGTACATCGTTATTGTGTGATTATGTGTCGTCGTAATGTGCGTGTGTTCATTTTAAAATGTTTTTCATCCGTATTCAAGGTCAGCAAGGTCATCAAGCTTTCACCCGAGCTAACCTAGGAAAGCGTTCTAAATTGCAATATGATTATTGCTTGCTCTCATGAATGCATCAGCACTGAACTACCGCTTCTTACTTTGAAAAACTCAGTTTTATTGATGGTTTGGGTGGAACGGGACGTACAATCGCAGCGCCCCTTTGAAGCAAAGCATTTACCATGACGCATCAAAGCAATTCTGGCCAAGGCCCTGAGCACCGGCGCTAGGCACGGCGGTGACTTGACCTGTCACCTGACCTGTGACCCGACCTGACCTGACCTGTCCGGTGGGCCATTCCAGTCGCCCTGGGCGCGGAGACCTTCACGTGTCCGCCCGATGAGACGACCGGCAAGTTCGCCGACCCGGACGAGTGCGACAAGTACTGGGACTGTTTCCGCGGCACGCCCGAGCCCGTGTATTGTCCGGACGGGCATGCTTTCGACCCCGCTCTCATTCACCTGAGGGAGCCGTGCGACTACATCTTCTCCGTCGACTGCACCGGTCGTGAGCTCCTGGGCGACCCGCTGGGCACGGGCGTCTGTGTGCGAGAGAACGGCCTCTACGCGCACGAGGACCCCAACATTTGCGACAGGTACTACACGTGCAAGAAGAATGTGCCTACGCTTCGACTCTGTCCGCCGGGCCTGCACTTCAACCTTGACCTGAGGTCGTGCGACTGGCCGGAAGGCGCCCAGCGCGGCGCGTGCGGCGCCCTGCAAACCCTGGACAACATCACCTGCGACCCGTCGCAGGAGTTCTTCTTCACCAGCGCCAACCAGAAGATCGTGCACCCCACCTTCCCGCACCCGACCGACTGCCAGCGTTTCTACGTGTGCAAGAACGGGATCGCACCGTCCATCGGCCGCTGCGACGAGGGGCTGGTGTACAGCACCGCCACCTTCGCCTGCGAGAAGCCCGCCGACGTGCCGGACTGGTGAGTGGGTGGGGCCGCCGCCGCTCGCACTGGACGTCTCCGCGGGTCACGAGGTGGGTCGGAGCCGGGGTGCTGTGGTAGGTTCGCACTTTGGGCGGCGAAGCGAGCTCATGCTTGATTCCCAGCGACAGGCGGTTGCCTTCTGTTGACAGCCAGCACGGATTGGAGCTTTGCCAAACAGGGCTGGCTCGGTCGAGGGGTTTCGCGCGATGCTGTCAGGGTGGATTTTTGGTGGCGGCACGAAGTGCAGTCGTGCAGACAGGAGCGGCCCCTGGAGGCATGCATGAATTGACATCAATTTTTTCCGTTGCATCGTCTGGGCCTTGACACGACTGGTGGTATGTCGGATGGCACCTGTGCTCTGCAACCTTCCACAGCTTCCAGGTGTCCACGGCAGTCCAAGAAATTCATACAACGTGCTCGCGCTGTTAAAAGTCTCAATTACTGATCGTTAAAGAATGGAGCCAGTCAACTTGTTTTTAGCAACATACATCGAAATACGCATAACTTACCGGACTCAAGTGATCTCAGGTGTTTTGACTGGGCATGGCATCCGGACGCTCTAAACATGTCTGCCAACCTCCCCACATATGGCTCTTGCGATACCCAGCAGCAGTCTGTGAGTGCGCTCCGACTGGCCGCCAGTAGCCGTGATGCCCCTGCCCTCAGCGCCGACTACTATAACTCTCCTGACGCGGACCTGTCCGTGCGCTCGTGATCGGCCCTGGCCGGCCGGCCTGGCAGCTGCCAGCCGGAGCACGTCGCCGCCCGGGCACTAGTCAAGACATCCGGACCGCGCCGCCCGACTCCCCGCCCAGTCACCCGTCAGTGGGTCACACGGGGTCACAGCCGGCGACGTCGACGGAGCCGCGGCGACGCCGAACATGTTCCACGGCACGAGACATCAAGCATAATGCCCTCTATCGATCTGGGTGGACGCGTTGCTTGATGCTTGTCCGTGGGCAGACCAGCGACCTTCCCCAGTGGTCTGACATGATCTGGCATCTGCGACCACTGTTGGCGCTGGTCAACAACCCTTTTGAATGGCCTGGGCTGCCCAGTGATCTGATCTGGTGATCTGGGTTCTGCCAGCTCCAGGGGGCCGCTTGGCCCACCCCTACGTGACGCACACATTTGTTGTTACCAATCGCTGAGACAAGTACAACTGTTTGTGTGTGTGTACGTGCAACCTCCATGCTGCAGCTGTAGAATGGAATGTGATAAAAAGACCGTGCTGAATACAACACATTACTTTATCAACCGCTATGTTCTTCGCCCGTTGTCAGACATCTCCGAAGTTGTGTGCAGAGTTGAAAACCACGAATAAAGTCCCTGCGATGTTCATCACAGACAGCACAAAACCGCTGCTCCATCCAATAAATCCGTCAAATTAAGAGCGTTGACATGACAACGAAGACAGTTTTAAGATTGAACGTACAAAGAAAGTGTGTTAAAGGACAAAACAAACCTTATTTACTTCTTGAAGTAATTATCAACTTACCTTTACGGAATGACATCAATGCGCCTGGCCTGATACTTTATCATTGGATACTTCTAGAGGGTAAACCCACTCTCGAAGAAAGAGCAATCAGCTACAGACGTCAGGCCCAGTCCATCACGCATGACGTTAAGGTTGTGCTAATTATGGGCGTCTGATAACCAGCGACGTCAGTGCGCTCTTGAACTTTAATCATCATTACCATTTAAGGTTGTACAATATCGCTCAATGCTCAACGCCGTTTATTGGCATAGTGCTCAACGAGTGAAAGTGCTCGTGCCGATAACACATTATTAGTTGAAGTAACGCTTAAGCAGACACATTTATGTTCTTCAGGCCTGTAGTAAATGCAGCCACGCCTTGGTTAAGCAAGGGAGGATGACTTTTTGCGTTTGGTCACACTACGGATGACTGTGACACCAAAACATCAGCAGCCCTTGCACGTCACTGCCACACCATTTATTTATACCTATGAGCCGTGAGCATACCTCCATGCTGAATGGAGTATATATGATGCATTACATACAACTTTGCTTAACAAACTGACGCATGGAGAAATGCATTTTCGCACGATGCTCAAAAACAAAACACAAACAACGTACATTAGACAAACATGTTAAAAATACTGACGCGCCAAAAGAGCGCCATTAAAGCGATTTTGGCAGCAAATAAATAACATAAACCTCAATGGCGATACAATATCAATATACTATGGCGCAATGGCGTCGGCGTCACATGCGCATAAAAACATATGTTAAGCCGCGGCAGCTCATGATGAACATAACAAATAATTTCTCATCCGTGGAATCTGAAGCAAAGGAATAGCCTCGGGTCGTCAGCGTAGTCCATGCCATCAAAATGCGTGACCCATTCTGTCAAACATCATCGGATACCGTCTGGTGTCACGCCGTGCCCAAAAACATCAGAGCAGTCGGCTCGGTGGTATGCGGCGGGTTTGGTCCGTTGCGGAACCCCGCCGGCCCCCCGCGAAATCCGACAGCATCCGTTACGCAAACCTGGCGCCGGTGAAAGAGAGGCGCCTGCTCAGCATGAAGGTCACGCTGAGCGTACTTAGAGTTGGCGGCGGCCGGCGGAACAGGCAGCCTACGCCAGTGTCTGCACCTCTCCGGGAGTGCCCGTCACGACACCATGTGGTGCGCTCTCCTCCCGCTCGTGCTGGCAGGTGAGACTTTCACACAAGCCTAGCAGCAATGTTGAACAAACCTATTATGCGCTAACAAAACATCTTGCAACTTTTTTGGAATGCAGTAAATTGCAGGATAATGTGTGCAAAAGCTCGGCAAAATTCTGCTCTTCGAGATTTTTTCTTGCTTGCGTGAAGGAAAGGTTGGCTGGGATACGGCAGTAACCATTGTTAAATAGGGGCGGCTTTGTATCAGTTCCACGTACGCAGACCGACCGCAGGATTAATGCGGGGGCCCACTGGTTTTCACGAAACCCGATAACGCTTCTGGGAGCATAAGGACTTCCATGGATATTCGAATTTGTGCCGCTCTGAAAGAGATAGAACAAAAATTTGCGTGAACAAGGGTACAGTGATAAGTGATAAGTACATTGATGATTTCGCACCCGAACTGATACATGAACTGGTATGTGTGAATGTTTAACCGAATCCCGCTTACAGAGTTAGACGGATCCAACTTTCCGCGCGTCATTTCTGCATCAGATTGCCCTCCCTGTGCATCAATAGCGTCCGTGCGGATTCTTTTTTATTGCATCTATTGCATAAGCATTTTTGTATATATATATATATATATATATATATATATATATATATACTATTTAACCTCGGATCTTTTTATTAACTGTTTGCACGACATGCCATCTTTGTTCGTCCGCAGCACTCTGGCTTGTCCCAGTGCGTAATGTTCACCGTTCCCTGTCGTCGGGCTACTGTTTGTTCACCAATCGTTCCATATGTTCTTGAACTCGTCGCATGAGTGCATTTGTGGTGAGTAACGCGGAAAACAGACAATGATCGGTCAACTGGCATGCCTCTGATTTCGATCCCAAACACATCAAAGACTCGTATGTATTTGCTTTTGACAATCCATTGCCATTAAACAGCGTCCCATTTTAGTCTAGCTCGATGTGCACTACCTGTTCACCTTTCCTCTTCATTAATTGTTCACAGTGCCTGAGTCTCAATTCATAGTTCCGCTGTTTTTAACAGGATAGCCTTGTCTCGTATTTAAGCTAAAACTGCCGAAAATGATATAATGTCTCAAAAAGCTAATGTAGGCAGTGGTTGCTTCAGCAGAAATGTAGAAATAATGCCATATTATTCAATTTTATACATTTTTACCACTGAAGCGCTTGAGTCAACACTTTGACCAGTAAGTGGATCACCGCGGTCCCGAGATCGAAGGTAGTGTTGATATTACCTCGTCCCACCCCAACCCCATCCCCCCCCCCACCCCGCACCCCCTCCCCACCCCATCGTTGTTGGTTCGGCGCGAAGATACGTCAGTGCTACGTGTAGGATCAAACCGCACTAGTTCTCGCAAAAATGGCATAACATACGCTGTATAGTGTTCTGGACCAAACTAGAAAGGTCTGCAGCAACTGCCGTCCTGGTCACGCTGGGCGCCGTAAAAGGCGCGCTTCGCTGTCCGGCCGACGACTCACGTGCGCTGACGTCACCCCGTCCACCACAGGGGCGGCGGCGGTGGACGTGTTCGAATGCCCGTTGGAAGAGAGCACCGGCAAGTTCATCGACCCGGACGAGTGTGATACGTACTGGGACTGCTTCCGCGGCGAGGCCGTTAAGAAAGAATGCAAGGACGGCTGGGCGTTCGACCCGAACCGTGTTCAGCTGGCTGAGCCGTGCGACTACATCTTCAACGTCGACTGCTACGGACGCGAGTCCCTTGGTGAGCCACTGGGCACAGGCGTCTGCGAGCGCCAGAACGGCATCTACGCGCACGAGGACCCGGAGGTGTGCGACAAGTACTACTCGTGCTCCGACGACACGCCGACGCAGCTCATCTGCTCACCGGGCCTACATTACAACATCTCTTCCAGGACGTGCGACTGGCCACAGTCGGCGAATCGCGGCTCGTGCGGGCAGCGCACCTCGCTCGACGGCTTCACGTGCGACCCGAGCATAGATTACTTCACGCCCAGTAACCAGAAGATCGCGCACCCCACTTTCGCACACCCGGAGGACTGCACCAAGTTCTACGTGTGCAAGAACGGCATCGAGCCGGCCCTGTCTGGTTGCGATGAAGGGCTGGTGTACAGCGAGGAAATCAGCGCCTGCGACGACCCCGTCAACGTTCCTGAATGGTGCGTAGCACGTACGCAGGTCGGACGATCAGGCCTAAGTCTCAGGCCCACACGGTCTCACAGTCTCAGGCGCCTCAGTCTCAGGCGCACGCGGTCTTACAGTCTCAGGCGCCTCATTCTCAGGCGCACGCGGTCTTACAGTCTCAGGCGCCTCAGTCTCAGGTGCACGCGGGTGCGCATGTCGAGTGAAGCCCCAAAAGCTGCCGATATCTAGAACGTTTAATGCCATTGGCTGTTGACTTGGATGGACAAGTACAGAGGCGCCCCCTGTGATCTTGAAATTAAAGCAAGTTCGCGCTAGTTCACCCCTGCACCCCAAGAACTATCAAACATGCTTTCATTGAATGCCACCACCTGACGTTAGCTGTGACTACATCACTCTCGCACCTTTCACAACTGGTGAGCATATTAGCGAAACAAGTGTGTCTGCGCCTCTTGCTGAGAACAAAGAAAGCATCGTCGGCGATTTTTAACACTGGCACGCGTCCTTGTTCCACGGCCGCAGCACCTCTGGGTTCTCGCTGACCCGGAACTGTTCGTTCTCAGCGCCGACTGGTTTGACACTGCTCCGGAGACGCGCCGCCGGAAGTAGAGCGGCGATCTCTGCCATCTGCCCCAGACAGCCCAGTAGGCGGCCTCGCCCTAGCAGCGCCACCTTGGCAGTCTCTCGCAGTGTCGCGCCGTCACCAGAGGCCGACGGACGAAGGTCCCGGAGACAGCGGCCCGAGACGTCATTTTCGAGGTGTCTTATGGCGAGGGACGCCAGCTGGGACACGCAAATGCACACATGTTGCATATGTGGTCCTTCTGATATGACTCGTGCTGTTGAAATGGTTGGTTTGTTACGAGAATACAAGACGGAATGTTGTGGATGTTTTTTATCGAGGAATGCACGACTAAGGTGGAAACATTTGGTGCGAGTGTTATTCGACTGTCATTCTCAGATCTTCTCTATCTGCGGCTACGTGGGGTTCTCAAAAAAAAAAAATGATGAAGGCCAAGAAATACCTTGTTGTTTTGTATAAAGCCCTTCAGTACGCTTCATGTATATTCTATGCAGACATTTTACGAGTTCCCCCGTTTAAGATGTATTTTTTTCAGGGAACAGAACATGGTGAGTAAATGTCACTACGTTAAAAACCGTTGCATCAAATTTCACAGCCTCGACTTCTCCGATCTCGCGTTTAATGGAACTGGTAATGACGAGCTCGTTCGTGAATTACAGCCTTGCCAGACGTATGATTTAGTTCTCAAAGCTTTGAGTGGCGAACATGGAAAACCGCGTTCGGCGAAGTGCTCTATCAAGCCTCTGCGCCCACTGGATTTTCTCGTGCAGTGTTTTTGTAAGTGTTGAGTAATTGTGTAATGAATGCAAATAATGTTCTTAGCTTCCTGTTAGCATAGAGAAACGTTATTATGTTGCAACTGCATGGGTTACTAAAATTTGCTACTCATTTACGTCAAATTAAGCGTACACGACCGCGACAGAGTTGTCCGAATCGAGCAGTAAAGCGCATTCATCGAATTCATCCTCAATGCTTAAAGTTGTCATTACATGCTTGAATCAATTTTGGGCTGCATTTAATTTTGAGCAGTCTTTCCACCAACATCGTGCTCGCCACCATGAAATGTGCTCGCTTCTATAACCATCATTTTGATATTACCCAGTAGTGATGAAGACAATACTATTACATTTTTGGGCTTTTCTCATCATAAAACATATTTTATTCCATAACTTCAGTTATGTTCACCCGCGTTCAAGACCCCTTTCTAATATGCATGTGGATACCAACTTTTCACAAGCGGAATGAACATTTATAACACCTTTGCGATGAAAATATATTGTTTAAGCGTTTCAATTCAGTGAACACCTGGCGACAGGCGCTTCGGAGCTTGATGAGCTTCGTTGACTGTCAGCAGCGCCATAGATAGCCCATACGAGAGTCGCGAACTAAGTTTGTCGGATATTCCACACTGATCGGGTAGACCTATGGTCGTCACTGCGTTTGAACTGAAATAGTGTGCTTACACTTCCATTCAGCTGTTCGTGGTTAGACGTTAAGCAAAGGAATGGCGTAGCGCAAACTCGGAACAGCCTTGGTGCACGTTCTCGTGACATGTGCAGTGAAAACCGCTTCAAATCCAGTTATTGCTCAGTGTTTTTGTGATAGCCTCCAAACGCGGAGCGCTCGTTAAAACAATGATTCACGAAGCAATCTGGCTTCATCAATATGTTCATACATCAATGGCTTTGCCCAACGTTTTGGAAGCGAAGGCTTTCCTAATGTTTACATTCAACGGACTGCTTCACATTGGTTTTCAACCGAAATAGCTATCCTGAAGGTCATTCGGTGTAATGTACAGCCCTGCCACTCTTAAGACCTAAACCATTCTATTTTCTGAGCACCACGCCTGCCAACATGTGCAGATTTTTTCGGAGAGACTTTTCCAGGGTCACCCAGGCGAGCAGAACACAATAATAACATAATTCAAACGTTGCCATTCTACTGGTCATGCGGCAATCCAGCCCGAGAAAAACATAATTGTTTGTGTCGTTCATAGCTGGCGTTTGTGAGCTCGATCGCCAGATAGAATGGTCGCCAATTGGCTCGCAATCAATGTTGTGTAAGGGACGATGACGTAATCAAACAATGGCGCATTGAAGAGCGCAGTTACTAAAAAGAGAAGTCGTGTTGTCTAAAGCAGCCTTTTCCACCTGAAGGTATGTCCATATTTATAAGTGGATTTATTTCATCATGTCTGATACTTTGCCTCAAAATCCTTAAATGTAGAGCATTGCCTTTAAGAGAGAGTACCGCTATTGGAGGCAATACAGAATGGTCCGCGATAGGCACACGTGACTAGGCATCTAAGCAATGCACGTCACCAGAGCATGCGTCTGTTCACAATATGCAATACTCAAGTGACCTCCTTCCACTCTTAAAAAGGGCAAGCTGGTTACAGCTGCGGACAGCAGTACCAGGTTCAAGTACGCGGACTGATCCGTTTCATCAGGTTGGAAGGGCCAACAAGTATGCTGCAGTAAGATGCTGGCGAAGAGGCTTAGGCGATGTGAGTGACATTTGTTGTTAATCGCACACGCCGAAACCTAAGCAAAATGAGTGTTTCAAGCTTCAGTTGGGCAACACTTAAGTGTTAACTTCCTATAATGAAGGAAGGCCTCCAGCTCCTGGTTTTTTGGCATTTTCAGTTGAAAGTTCGTATGTTAAGTGCCTTAAGTATACAGGAGATACTGGTTGAGTGACGTTGTAATGATAAATAACGGATGTAATGACGGTATTCAGAGTAGCAAACTCAGAGAACCGCACGGCACTAACGGTAACCGCCATTACAACGTCGTTAGACATGTACCTTATGGTGCATTGAAGGTCGTTTACTCAGCAAAGAACCTTCAACTAATAAATGTATCGAAGCGAATGCGCTTACTTAAAGTGCTGAGCATTAGGCCGACTGAAAACTCCACAAAAAAATCCTTTCGTGCGGAAAATATGATTATGTCGAAAGCATTCAGAAGTGGATTTGCAATCCAAGTCAAATATGGGTAGTCTAAAGACATGCGCGTGCTGTTGACTCCGACATCAAACGCGTTCTACCTGCGCGCATTCCGGTCAATAGCGCATTAGGCGTTAAAAAACGCATGATGCGGCTGAAAACTGGGGTGATTACTTTTTTCATCTGGTACTTCTGCTAGGCTTCCTGGTGTGCGTCTGGGCCCGGCCTGTCGGTGTCTTCGATTCGTTTCCTGACCTCTTAGCCTGTTCGTTCAGAGTAGAGACGCAACCGTTTTCAAAAATGTCAGCTCGCGGCCCCGCCCGGCCAGCTGGGGATCCAGCCCGCAAATGACCGTGGGGCTACCGTACTGAGCTCGTATTAATAGTGAATATTAATTTAAAGGGTGTGTTCCACATTTATCTGAGGTTTTGAACTTCAATAGCCATATTAAAGACCTTTCGGTGCTGTTCACAATCCTGCCCTTCTTCAGACTTAACTTCTCTGGTTTCTGAGCTAAACGCCCGCGAAAATGGGTGAAAGCATATCGGGGAAACTTTTCAAAGTCGCCTTGGCATTCATGATCTCATAATAACGTCATTCAAATCCTGCTATTCCATAAGCCATGCGGCGATCAAGGCCTAGAAGACTATAATCGTCGCGTCGTTTATATCTGGCGTTCGTGAGCGCGATTTCCAGATATAACTGCCGTCAATTGGCTCTCAATCAATGTTATGCATTTTGCAAGGTACGATGACGTAATCAAACCATGACGCACTAAGGAGCATATTTACTACATAGAGAATTGTGCTGTTTTGAACAGTCTTTCCACTAAAAAAAACTTAACGTTAGTTAGGTGACCTTGTTTTATCATACCTGATGCTTGCTCCAATATCTTCAAATGCAAAAGATTCCCATGGAGTGCTATCGATATTTGTAGCTTTGTTAATTAGTTCATTATTGCGCATTAATTACGCCGTATTATATCATATCACTTAGTTATCATTAATCAACACATCACTGCTTAGATTACATTATATTACATAATTTATGAATTATTGATATTATTAGTCTCTTTATTGATTAATTGTTACAGCATTTCAGGTCTTTACACGAAACACGCGAAATATGTTATCATATTCATGTCATGAAAAATATTGTTTTCGTAGGTAATGACATTTGTCAAAAGCACACGTCTAATAAAAATTATATAGTGATTGTGATTAAGGAATTAACCCTTGTGTGTATCACATCTCATTGTAGAAGCAAGGACATCTCACTGATGTCTTTACACTGACACAGAGTGAATAAATTCTAGGTTTTTCAAATCGTTGGGTCTTTTAGTTCCTCGCACTACACACTAGCACAAATAGCATACAGGGCGAAGAAATCGGTCGCATATTTCACACGACACTGGCGCTTTGTCTGCCCCGCTGATGGCGAATGCGCTACAATAGCAGCAACGTGATCACCCGGGTTACAGAAAAAATCAATAATTGTATATAGTGGTTGCTATCCTTAAGTAGACACATCATGCAATAGTGTGGAATAGTCACTGCACGTCAGATTTGAAATGATCCGCATTTCACCCTTATCGCTATCTATGCTTCCTTTCAGGAAGTCTGCCCCCCACCCCGCGCCATTTGTGATGCTGCGTACAAAGAAAGCAATCGTATGTTGTCCAGGAACGCTGAATACGCCACTTAGGTGACATCGTGCATCACAAAAACAAAAACCATCAGGCCACAAAACCGTGAGATGTTCTATAAGGTTACAGCCGTGTTTCGACTGAAAGACAAACTGAGCAAAGCATGCTGGAGGCATTCATTTGCATAGCCCATTGGCTGCAGCTTTTCGGAACTACACTGAATGTTTGGTTGACGACGTCATGCGTAGAACTGGACTTCTTGATACAGACCTGTTAACAGATATCGGAGGAGATGGCAGGTACAAACAGAACAGATTTTGTCCTTTGGATACACATGAACAATTAGTGACGATCGGAAAGAGAAGAAAATCATAAGAAAGAACCTCTTATCGCGGTAGTAATTTGTATGTTGCATGAAAATAACGCAGGCATAAGTAGACAAACTCTACCCTACCACTTTTTAGATTATGACAATTGTTGCACATGTGAAACACCAGTAGTTGCGTTCTCTATTGACCAACATGCCAGGCTAGGGCGATGAAGTCATACAGTTTCCCGGGTATTTCGTTAATGATTGCTATGCATTCTAATGTGTGGTTTGCGTATGAAAAAGTGTCGCTTAAGTAAACCATATTCTTATAACAACGGGCCAAGCGCATTACTCACTGTGTTTATACAAGCGATTGACATGCCTACGGTTGAATAATATAAAGGCAACGCTTGAAACATTTTCTGCATCTACTTTGCGCGGCTTGATGAGATCTTTGCTTAAAGCTGCTCAATTGGTGCAACTTGATTTACTGGTTTGTCATGTTAACAGTTGATTTTGTCACGAGGCCCCTTCCTACAAAACTCGAAGTACTAACTTCCACAGCTGTTTTATGTGTGGTAGTACACTTGGATTTTTAGAAGGTCCGGAAGCAAATATACCAGCAAAAGGGTCTTATTTTGGTTGTTAAAACCTTTAACCCGAAAATCCCGACAAGTCTGGCCCACTACCGGGCTACAAGCCCGCGCGTTCTTGCCGTATCAGATGTGGTGGGTTGGTGGATTAAAAAGTTGCGTCTCTGGTTCAGAGCAGCGAACAACTGACAAGCCGGGCTGCCCACAACTCTGTATTTATCAAAATCATGGTAAAACTACAGTTTGTACAACAATGTAACAGAACCTCCAGGCATGCCAGCTGCAGCACACATCACGGGTCAGTTCATAGCAAACCGGCCAACAAATGACTGTTTTTACTCCATTGCTCTCTCATTCCAAACTGACACCTGGCTTTATTTCTCTTCGCGTTTATCCGAGACTCTCCTGTTATGACGTCAAACAATGCGAGTATTCCCTGGCCGGAGCCAAACATATTTTCCGGTGACGAGAGTAAGTTACAGATCCTGCTCCCCTTCGACTGACGAGTAGTAATTCTCGCTGAAACAGAACGCAGCACGCAGTCAGTCACCAGCGGGCCTCAACTTCGCCCCGATACTTCATTGAAGTCTGTCGTCCGGAATGCATGCATGTGACGTAATTGTTTTCTGCGACGCCGGCCGATCTTACGTGCATTTTCTAAACAACAGGCCGGACCCCCCCCCCCCCCCCCCTGAGACGTAAGGAGCTGACAGTCGTACGTTCAAAAAGTAAATCGATAGCTTGCAGTGAACAAGTGCACAATGGTTGCGACTTTTCTACACGCAACGCAATGGACGACTGGAACAGACAACGAAATCAGCAATCCGAATGTTTAGCAGTCCAACGCATGTGTAGTAATCCGAAGCAGTCCAGCCATGCAGCACAAGAGTACAAAGTCCTACACATCAGTGAATTCCACAAAAAGCAACGGAACTCTGCTTACCATCCTTCAACGTTCGCGGGGTCGTCACACTTGCGCGTGGCGTCATTGAAGACAGTGCCCTCGGGGCACCCGCCCTCCATGGGCTTGACGCCGTTCAGGCAGACGTAGAAGAGCCTGCAGTCGTCCGGATGGATGTAGGTGGGGTTGTTGTCGCGGTTGCCGTGCACGTCCACCGCGTTCGTGGCGTCCAGCGGGCACGAGAAGTCGCCGAGGGCTGCGGCGGGGGCGGCATGATCAGCGCTGCGTTGCCAGGGGGCGTCCGCCAGGCTGCGGCACTGGCGGCGGCGCCGAGTCATTGCAGATGGCGCCACCGGCCCGGCGGTCAAGCGCGTCGAGTGAGGAGATCAGCGGAAAGCTGGTGGTCGAGTTAATGCAGGATGGAGCAATGCTTTGGACGCGAAGTCGAAAGCAAACAGGCTTTTTAAGGTTTGCTGGTGAGCTGGACAGAAAGATGATTGTGGAATTGAACGTAGTTGTGCGGTCGCGGTGTTGGAAGAACCCTGCGGTTCGGTGACGAACGTTTTCGAGGAATTGAAAGAGGAAGAATCCGATCATTAAGCCGTAAATGCGAGGTAGTTCAGGTGATCCCTCGCGCCACCCGAAGGACCGCACCGCGAACAACAGCACACACAATTGAGGTCGGGCTGAAACTGTCCCCGACCTGGCCGACTCCCCTCTAAACGAGCGAGCGCCATCCCAGCGCACAGATTGACCACTTGAGCAGCCCAAGCTGGACGACAGAGCCGACAGTCGGCTGGGAGCTCACACTCGCGCTTGTCGCAGAGGCCGCGGCCGGCCTCATCCGGCCACCGGCACTCGCGGCTCTTGATGTGGAAGTGCAGACCGGGCGCGCACTGGGAGCGCGTGGCCACGCCGTCCTTGCAGACGTAATAAGTGTCGCACAGCTCCGGGTCCGGGTAGATGCCGTGCTGGCGCTCGCACTCCAGGTCGATGCCGGGTTGCGGGTCCTCTGTGGAGATACCAGTGGCGTCAGAGGCAGCACGACGACGAGACTGGATTCACCAAGGTAACACTGGAACGGTTATCTGATGAATTTCGCCAAAAGTAAAGCAAACAAACAACTCAAAACTGTAAACGAAAAGGCAAAGAACAAGACTCAACAGACGAATTTTAAGAGTAAGCATGCTCTTAGCCATTATTTTACATCCCTTGCGGCGTATGTTGCGTTCTTCCGCAAGTCATGGGATTACATACTATTTGTGGCGCCACAAGGGTCTGAGCCTAAGCACTCATACTGGTGGTGCCCCGGTCTTACGAGCGACACCATTCGCTTGGAATAACCTTGAGTGGGTTGGCTCACGCTGGCACGCGTGGCCCGAAAGAGCCCTCCGAGCCGCATGACAGGGATCCGTTTTGACCCGAGCTGCCGCAAGAACGCCCAGCAGAGATCTCTCTGAGTGACGGAGACCGGGCTCCCAGAGGTGAACCCGACCGCCAGCTGGTGACATTGCCTCACACACTCCACACCGACCCGAGCGGGGTTACACGGTCGCGGTGGCCGAGTGGCACCCATCGGTCACGTACGGAGGCTCTCGCGGCCCGTGCAGTTCACTTTGAAGACGTAGTCGCAGGGGTAGATGGAACCGCGCAGGTTGGGGTTGAAGGCGTGGCCATCCTGGCACTCCAAGGGCTCGGCCTCGCCGCGGTTGCAGCGCCAGAAGTAGTCGCAGAACTCGGTGTCCTCGTAGTCGCCGTACGACTCGGGGCAGACGAACTGGAAGTCATCCTGGCCTGTGGAGCGAAGGCGAGCAGGCGGTCAGAGGCATTGCGAAAGTGCATTGCAATGCGCAGGATGGTACATCGACAAAAATTGCTCGGGTTGAGGGGAGGAGACGCGGGAGCAGCATAAAGTCGAGGGTGGGGGAGTGACGAGTGGGGCCCCGGAAGAGATATGAAGTCCTGATAATGTGCCCTTATCGGCGCGGGGGAAAGCAAGACCGAGCTGCGTTGTAAGTCGTTCGTGAACTGCTGACCATGAGATGATCACGGATAGCTTTGCAGGGGTCACTTGACCTTGACTGTAATTGGTCCGCTCTCCCAGTTCCCATCTCGCTGAGGCACGTCAGGTTCGCCGAATGACATGACGCGGATGTTCTCATCAGGCGGTTCGATCGCACGACGGCACGCCACGAGGAACGTGGCGTCCGCCGACGGCATGTAAAAGAAGCTGCCGAGCGGTCAGCAGCGCTGTCGCAACGCGGCCGTCCTTTTTACCGGACGACGGCACGCGCAGTTGCATGCTGCGCCGCCAGTAGTCGCGCGCCGGTGCCGGCTGCATTATGCCCGCCTGAGGTCGCGCCACTGCCGAGCGTCCAAGCACCACGAAATATGCAAATCCCCGGTGGTTCGGCGGCTGTGACGCATAATCCGGTTGTGAAACGCGCCGTCTCCGCTGACGGGCCCGCCAGACCGGTCGGCGGTGCCGCCACGGCCTCGCGGGGCCAGCCGGCACGCGGTCGTCGACCCTGCTGTCTGACCCACATCCGACCTATCTTGCGCGGCTCCTGGCGGCGGGACGTGGACGAGGATAGCTGAAGATGACCTGCCCCCTCCCCTATCGGGCATCGCTGGCCTTTGAGGGCACGGCCAGCTTTCCAAACAACTTTCATTTTCGTTGGAGTTGACTCCTCCTTTCATTCGGCCTTGGGAGGTGCAGACCCCCTTGCACTTTTACTCCTGGTGGCCACTTTCTAATAGGTGTCTCGTCTCGTCCGTACATGGTTTATCGGCGATGGCACTGGTAATGGTGACCTCGCGACCACGCAGGGTGGGTCGGCGGCTTTATTGAAGGTTCGTCCCAATTTGCTTCAAGGTGACTCGTGAGCCCCCAGGCTGACAAGCTGATGACAGACGGACGATGGACGCGCTGGTCAGGGAGAAAAAGCTAGGCTCGCTGATCAGCTTGCATTGGGTGTTACGTTCGTCCATTTTGTTTGGTCTACACGCTTGACAAAAGCTGCCGTGTTGAATTCCAGGTGAATGCAAAGTAAGCGGCGCTTAGGACGGCTCTCCATACATCGTGTGACAAAACGATCACCAAGGTATTAGCTGGCGGATTTACACAACCCGACCTGTTTAAGCCCCCGTGTAGTCACGGACTTGAGCCTGCGAGCCTGCCATAAGTGATGGTGTAATTGCTCACGGTGTAAAAAGGTTCAAGGTGAGGGGATGGCGTTTGTTAGATACGACAAGCGGACGTAGATAAGTAGTTTAGTACACAGGTATGCCTGAGTGGTGGAAAAAACGTACAGGGAATCTAAAACAGACGGCTGGCATAAAATCACATGAATGCAGGTTGTTGCTTCAAAAACAACGCGAGAAATGCTTTGCGAGTCGCCGGACACGTGAGTCAATACAAAAAAAAGTTTCTACGTCACCAACTTCACTCCGGTGGTCAGTTTCTAACTCATTTCTATGTGTACATCGTCAAAATGTATGCGTGACGTAGATGATGCATTAGGTAGGGAGACTGTTTCCTGCGCCGCCAGCCCTAACCTTTGGGCAATGAACTAATCAAATCTGTAGGAAAAACCGGCTGGATTAATCTTCGCAGGGATTTCAACCATATTCCAGATGACAACTACCTCAACTCATTGATCAAAACGGGTCCATAATCGGATGGGTCTTTTACAACCAAAATGAAACAATGGATATGCCGTTGTAGTTATACATTGTCACTGTAGACAATTTTGAGCGGGCAATTTTGTGCGTTTGATGTGATGAGTTCTCGATAGGGGAATGCTGTTAGGTTTGGTTCGAGAAATCGGTGTACAAGTGTGTGTGCTGATGATTCTCGTTGAGAGTATATTCATGGCTGCAGGTGGAAAAAAACAGAAATGATTGCAAACTTTTGGTAAGCCAAATAGCGATAGATTTGTTATCACAGTTTAGTATCCATGGTCAACAGCCCATTCATCAAATGCCACAGCAGTCCTCTTCCCGCGATCACATAACCGTTCATCGTGTTATCGAGATCTAGACACCGCTAAGATTTAAGACATCTGGACGAATCCTGCAATTTAAGTATTATAAGCTTCTCTACGACGGATTTGCGGTAAACGGTCGTTTCAGGCCAGTTCAGGGATTACAGTTCCGTTCGTAACGAATGTTTTTCGTCTAGAACTGATCTATATCCGACATTTGACCGTAACGTTTGCACGAATGGCCATGGAATCGGCATGGAATCGGCATGCCTGCCGGGATAAACGAAAGCCCAAACCCTACTGCCAAGCACAACTTGAGATCAACAGTCGAATTTTGCCGAGATATTCCAATTGTCATGCAGTGCCTCGATCGAATCGTCCCTGTTCCAGCCCGGCTCTTCTGGTCACTCATCAACTAACCACCAACGAAAAGGCACATGAGTATAATCTGTCAGTCGCAAGCCCATGCCGTCATGTGTCCGCCGAACGTTGGTCGCGGCGTTGAGCGCAAACCAACTGAGATGCAGCGATGAGGGCGAGACGGCCAACGGCGTGCCTACGCAAAGGGCCACATTGTCCACAACCGACGCAAAATGCTACGGCAGACCCATACAACTGAATACGCCTCAGGTATGCATGATTTTGGCAGCAGCTAAGGCGTCCCTAGCAATTATCAAGAAGCATAAGAGTGTAGAGTACGTTGTTGAATTTCCATTCAAACAAGGAGGTTTCAATTACATTCTGTCACTAAACAGGGCAAGCGACTGCAGTCACCCAGGAATTTCTTGCCATGCGAGGCTAGAAATAAATTTGACGGGGTGATCTTGACGCATAAACACCACGCATGGGGTCACACACCAGAGCGCCAGACATGGAAAACAGGATTATTATGTTAAAATAGGATTATTCTGCTGGGAAGAAATACGCACGGTTTACCTTGCAGTTTCAATTATAAGGCTATGCGGCTTTTGTAGTAATGCAACAGCAAACATGCACTTTGGCATTCTAAAAAAGTGTCATTTGAATGAAATATCCCACGATGCAAGGAAAAGATCACGCAGGGGGCAGAGCCATGCGACATCACCTTAGTGCCAGAAGGAGCTAATATGGCCGTGCGAATACCAAATGCTAAAAACGTATGCCTTTGATGCAGTGCCGCGCCAAACCTAGTACTAAATGTGCTCTCAATAATGATGTGACAGCCTATAGAGCAGTGCCAGAATATAAGGAGGGTCTTCAAATGTATGTGAATGGCGCCAGGTGGTCGCACTACACACCAGTGGTCATGCTAACCCTCAAATCCAAGGGATGTCCTCCCTCTCACGCCGCCTATATAGCTAGAAACTAGCAACCAGCCCGGCAGGATCAGCTGATTAAAGTCGGTGACGGCACGTCTCAAGCCCCGTCTCAAATACACAAACATCCCAAAACGGCTAGATTTTCGACACTGCTGCGGCTGGGACAGAGCGCTCGCGAGACACCCCCGGCGCTACCCGCGCCGCACTCACCGTACGCCACGGCCAGGACGGCGAGGAAGATCAGGCTCCGCATGTCTGCGCGCGCTGTGGATGCCCGGACGGCCACGTGAACACTGGACGCCCGCCACCGCCGCCGCAACATTTTATCTCCAAACGTTACAAAATTAGAAGGTGATTGCAGCGCCGCGGGCGGTTTTTTGCGGCGCGCGGCTCGTCCCGCGCTGCGGGGGCCGCGCGTCGGAGTCGGCGGTCGGCCGGCCAATCACGGCTCGGGTGAGGGGGCAAGGGCGACGGGAAACACGAGCCGCAGCCGCCGCGAAGGAAGGGCACGCCAATGGCCCCCCGCACGGCCCGCTGACTCAGTGCCAGCCTTGGCGTTATGGGCCAGACAGCCGGATGCAGCGAGGCGACGGCAAAGGGTTGGATGGGGGCCGATCGGTATCAGGGCCAGGTGTCTGCGCGCTTTTTTGTGCAGTGTGCCTGTACCAGCCGCGAAGAAGTCCCTACGGTTGTGGGCTGAGTACACGCGAACGCGCAGGTTTCTGCGTATGTCGTGTGACGACCTCGAATTTGAGGTCGATGTGTAGCTTGTGCAGCACGGCATGGGTGTATTTCTTAACAAAAGGTGTGACCCCGTGATTTGTATGGGACTTGAGCACTTGGTCCACTCCGGCCCAGGGAGTGCCTGCCGGAGAAAACTCAGAACTGGCCGGATGTGGTGAAGAAGAGTGATAACTGGCCGGATTTGGTGGTTTAGTCGGTGCGCTTAAAAAGTCTCATTGCTCACTAAATTTAAGGCTGTCGCCATGCTCAACTGAAAGTGGTGAAATGTACCATACAGAAGGGTAAGTTATGGAATTGCACAATGCCGTGCATAAATAGATTCAACTAGGACAAAAATATCCATGACTTACGTGAAGAGAACACATATTCATGAAATTGATTTGCATATGCCCCTGTTTGGCGCACGAACATCCTCTAGCCAGAATCCCTGGTGATCGTAGCCTACGATTACATATCTCCATGAGAAGGCATAATGCCTACTTCATCAATAGAGATGGCGTCCCCGTCCAATCAAACAAGCGTCATGTAGCATTAAGTCACTCAAATGTGAATGTTGGCTTGACACACGTAAACACTTCGGGTACCTACTTGCAAGCAATGACGACGCACTGGGATGAATAGATGGGATGTGGAGAGGAGAGACCTGGAATGAATACATCATGACTCGCCGAGACGTGAGCAACATCACATCACATGGTTTGAGGTAAGGAGTATGAATGGAGGGTGTCACCATCTGCAAGCTACATGCATCCTACTACTAAAGCAACCTTGTCTACCAGTCTAGCATCTTTGGCGACATGCAAAGAGTGAGATGATCACAGATGTGATGTTTATTGTAATGCATGTCTATCACTCCAAAACATAAGCGAATGCAGTCAGTGGCCTTCCGAAATCCACTTATATCGTGGGTGTCAGTGCATCAGAATGTGTCTCTTAAATGACCTCAGGTGGCAGGCATTGGCTGAGTGTGTCTGCATGCCATTTTACAAAAAAAAATGTCTCGAAAATGGTTTGGCTATGTGCCTGGCATGGGCCAGCCATTGTAGTCGACGAAATTGATGGGCTTGGAATGGTGCACGTTTTTGGTGACCGGGATCATATAATGTCAATAACACACTCCGCTTAGTAAATATCGGCCAGAATACGCTTGTTTCTCCCCCTCTTTCGGAAAAGGTGTAATCCCCTAGAGTCCGGTACGTTTAAGTGAGTCTAAAAACGTTTAAGTAAATCTAGTAAGGTCTAAAAGGTCGCATGCATATCATGAGAAGGCTCTGTATGTAGCGCAACATTGAGCCTGCTTTGGCGAGCCCAGGATTGCTATATGAAGCATGGAGAATTTGTATATAATTGCTTTTCAGTGCAGGTGGAAGAGCCTCATGAACTCTTGTAACTATTTTGTTTTCTCCCGCGTCTTATTCATAAGCATGCAGCGGGGAAGCCGCGTTCTCCGTGTAGGCTTCCAGCTAAGACTACTCCGGGAGGGGCCAGAGCTCGTCCCTCTGCTGAAAAGTCGGCCAGAACTGGGTCGATGTTGAAGGGCGATTTTTGTGGGTTATCTGGACAAGATCTAAATTCCTGAAAGCTTTGGAAATTGCGTTGTGTCGGTAACAATTGGCCCAATCCGAATTAAAAAGAACACTTGGCCAGACGCCGTTGTCATGTGAATCGACCAATTTCGACGCAGTCAACACAGTTCGATGGAGAACGAGTTCAAAGTTGATATGTCATGGTGACATTTCAAAATTAAAATGCATGGGCGTTTTAAGAATTCGCCGCTCGCCGATATGCAGGATCATGGCCTCGTGACGTCCGTGGTCACCCGCTGTTACTGCACACCGGGTGAACTTGTAGAGGTAACTCACAGATATCGCAGACCTATGCCACCTGCAGCAGTTTACAAACCTGTTCAGCAGATGTTTGACAAGGCTTGCCTGGAACTAGTCTCTCGCAGGCGGAGACCAGCAGCTATCACCAGCACACGGAGCGTGTCTGGATTTTAGCATGGGTACAAGATCGTACTAAGTTGATAAATGACAAGAAGGGCATCGCCGCAGGCTTTCCAAATATTCCAGCGCGTTGCCCCAATGCCGCGATTGCTCTGCTCACAGATTCCCTGCTTGTCATGGCATGGGAAATAACCGGTACCTACAACAGGAAGTTGACTCGTGAACAATGCCATTGTGAAATAGCTTCGGCTAGCGATCCAGTCAGATGGGGCGGAGTCTGGGCTTCTGAGGCGGTGTTCTTATCCGGTCAGCTACCGTTGGCTGCTTAGTCACTCAGGCTGAACAAGACAGGGTCTCTGACTTAGTCACTCAGGCAGAACAAGACAGAGTCTCTCACTTGGTCACACAGGCAGGACAATACACAGGTCACATGCACAGGGAGAGACATGCGAGGAGGCTCATTCTGGGCAGTGATTTTAGGAAATCTAGCACTAGGCACACGGTGGCATATGCCATACAAAAAGTCAACGAGCCCTTAAATTCTACATCCACCATTACCATTGTCAGACTGCGAGGAGTATGCGAGCTATCCAGCTGGCAGAAACCGTGAGTATTGGAAATTTAGATGCAACTGAATTGAAAGTAACGAATTATCCCTAAGCCAAGGCGACAACGACTGGCCTTGATGTAGCAAAAGTAACTAAGAGACGAAAACGGCAACCGAGCGGAGAGAAGAACAATGATCGACCAATTTTCAGCCTTGGGATATCTCCGTGCGTAGCACTGAGTTAGATTAGAGGATAGGGAACTGGCTACCGAAAGCACCAAGACCGGAAAGAGCATCAAGTTTGCTAGGTTACCACCATGTCAAGTGCCATCATATTGCATCATCATCATGATCATGTGTGAAGTCTCGGGTGTGGAAACTGCATAACTAGTAACGGGTGTTGGCTCGTGTAAGTCGATGTACATTCAAGTGATAAAAATGCGATGTTCTCTGACAGCTAATGGTCTTCATATACACAGATATTAATCATTTCTTAACTAATGTTGATAAGGGTGCTGTGTTTTTGGCAGCTAATGGTTTTCATACCAGCAGAAAATAATAGTTCCTTAACCAAGGGTCATGACAACTTGTAAGAAAATTTGCCAAAGTATTGAATGTTGATTGACCGGACGCTGAAAGCTGAAACGCAGCTGGCCGAATGCAGAGATGTAGGATCCCAAAGATCGATTGGAAAAATGTACAACTCCAGTGATGGTGCAGAAATGCGGAGATACAGTTAAATGCTCAGTAGTAGGAAGGTTTGGTTTCAACCTCGCGCTAAAGTACCTATAGAAAGAAAATGCGCAGTGTTTGGCTCCTTCGATATGCGACACGTGCTAGGATTGGTTGGGCTATGTTACATTGCGCGGCATATGCTAATTCGAGCTTATGTGAAATAGCTGGAGGTTAGATTAGGTTACATGGGGTTACATCAGACAGGTTGGGTTAGGTTAGAAAATGGACTAATCTGACATCTGACCTTTTGGGGCAAATTTGCAAATCCCGAGCCTGTCACCTGAAAACTATCATCCACTAATGACCTTGAATTTTCAGAAGTCTAAACAGATATTTTGCTTTCCTAAACTATCACGGAGCAAGGTTCTGCTTCCCATGGTTGCGCCCTTGTGTTAAGGTGAAATACCGCCAACAATTTCTCATCTACGCCCGGAATCCCCTAGGAAATTCGAGCTCTCAGTTGGTGTACTCTTTTGACCAGATTTTGGTAGCCGATTGTTTGGCATTTTTGGATTGTCGTCATCGATCTTAAGCACAAAACAGATAGCGGCCGTATCGAGTCCATGTGTTTCACTTTGATATTCATCCTGGATCAATGTCAGCCCGTTCACGTTTTGCCTTGCGCCCACTAAGCGGTTTCATCTTAAGCCCGTCGCTATTTTGCCATTTACATCATATTTCATCACTCATTCATGGTCCTGTCAATGTCTTAAGTTTCGAGCGTATGGACCCGATATTTACTCCTCTTCATCACTAACCAAGCCACATACTGTTCCACCGCCGTGCAAGCAGGGTGTTGTCAGCACCTCGCAAGCCCCCGCAGCCACTCACACAGCCCCCGCAGCCACTCACACAGCCCCCGCAGCCACTCACACGGCCCCCGCAGCCACTCACACAGCCTCCCGACAGCCACTCACACAGCCTCCCGACAGCCACTCACACAGCCTCCCGACAGCCACTCACACAGCCTCTCGACAGCCACTCACACAGCCTCCCGACAGCCATCGAACATTGGCGGGCTGGGCCCCTAGTGCAGCGAGCCTGAGCCTGTGGCCCGTCTCCTCGGTATTGTGCAACGCGTGGACGGCTGCTTGCCGGCAGCGGAGATCCTCAGTGACCCGGTGTCGTCTCTCGTGGAGGGGGGGGGGGGGGGCATTTCGCAACGAGCCGCCGCCGCTGGTGGGTGGCGGTCCTCCCGCCTCGGACTCGGACGAACCTTGCTCACACGGGGGAGGCTTCCTCTGTCACAGGTGGATCCTAACAGGGTGAACGACGGGACCATGGGCGCCCCGAGGCGATGAACAAGCGAGATCGTTCTCCCTTCAGTGTCGTTATTCGAACGAGTGACGCGCTGTGCGGACCCGACCCCCTCCTCCCCAGAGTCGATGGTGGGCCCGTCCCTGTCGTTGCTACCGCCTCTTAAATCCTGGCGGCATTGTCGCTTCAGATGGTGGCCTGCCAGGGCCGGGCCAAGGATGGTGAGATAACTTGTATAAGGCCGTGCAAAACGTTGGGATGCTCTCTTATCGTGCCAGCCGTGGCTGTGGTTGGCCAATGTCAGATTGGTTCTCATCTCAGTACGTGTACCGGAAAGCACCACCGCATCCGCATTCGTCTGACGGCCGCTTGATATTACGTGAAATTGCTGAATCAATTAGCGTCTTATTTATACGGGCAGGTGTAGTGCAATCATCCAAAGCTGCGATTGATCACCTTTTTGTGTGCATCCTATTATTGAGGCTTGGCATCCTATCGTCAATATTACAAAATGATTGCACACCTCACTGCTTCACAAGATTACCACCGTTTGTGTTAGCTCATGTGAGGTAGCAGCATCGCATGCAAAGGACGCAATGTTGTAGTGTGATTGAGCACTTGTGTAAGACGTTGCGTATCTCTCGGGTGATTAGCGCACAGATTTGACGCAGCGTGCATTTCCCCGCACCTGAAGACGTTCTTGACTTGGTTTTTGAAATTTACAGCCCATGTTTAAAAGCTCCGAACATAAACGACACTGCCGATACACAGACTTTTGCACCACCATCTATCTCCCGCTGATTTTCGTCTCTTGTGCAGCGTAAAGCCGCATTTTGATCCCCATCAGCTCACCTCAGCAAGGAAATAATTTATCTTAAGTTCTGACAGTGCTTCCACCAGGTTCCTTCATGCTTCGCGTAATACTTTTTCCAGGTCGTGCAGTTTTGCCACACTCTTATGGCGATTATGTTATCTGACAAGGTACTTGCCAAATCTATCGGCTGTGAGCAGGCTTAAGGCGTTCATGTGTTTTTTTGTGTTAAATATTTAGCTATAACGGTCACACTGCTACGCGGTTCTGGTACCACAACTGATTCGGTTATTCCCAAAATAAGATATAGTGCCTCTAAATGGCTTTGCAATTGGAACACACCGGAAAATCATGCCCACAAACGCTCATTTGTATCGTACATGTAGTAAGCATGCTGATAAGTGTCGGTTTCGTTGTTGCATAATAGTAACGCCCTGCGATACCTTCAAGAAGCACATCCTGCTGCCGTCGTTACCTTTGTTATGGATCTCTTCATCGCACCAAACGCTTTGCTGCAAGATTCTGACTGATCTCTCTCCATCGCTTTTCCCCAACTGAACCCAGACTGGCGATGCCGCTCCCCAAAACTTATTTCTAAGATGTGAGCACTCTATGTTGTGGGAACAACCTGAGGTATCCAAAGTGAGTGTATTTTGGTTCTTTGCACAAGCTGTAGCTGTTTGTTGTTGGTCTATGTCAAATTGTCTCTCATCTTAGTACTTGCGGCCGTCCATGGCGTTTTCTATGTCATTCTGTGTATTGCGAATAGTCGGGATTGCCCGAATAGTTTGTTGTTGTCAGCCGGACTGTGCAAGCTGGTTCAAAGTGGACGAGTTTCTCATCCTTTATAAATGTTGTAGACAGACCCACATTTCCAAACGGCTGCCATCGACCGGATTAAAGGGGTTTTGTGTTCTGACTGATACTAACAGGCGTCGCTAAAATGCTGCAACGCTCCGCGCTTCTTTACTGTTTCATATTCCTTAAGGCTGAAAACATTCTTTGTTATCTGGTAAATGCTTAACAAATGTGATGAACGCAGGGGTGCAGTTTCCTTTTCAGTTTGGTGACTTTCCTGCCCCACTTTGAGAAAAAGTGTGCCAAAGCCGGGCGAAACCCCATTTTGCACTCTTGAGGTAAGGTTTAGCATAAACACCCCGACATAAACATAGAGGTTTTGCAGATGTACTCACTTGTGATATGCTGCACACAGACTGATTATAAAATTCGTCATTTTTGTGTTCTTCCTTGTTTTGCTGACTTACTAACACCAGCCGTGCAGCCCGGCAGCACTAGATCAAAAGGCCATGCGATCGGCGTGCAGGTGACAGCCCAGCTTCACCTGCATTAATTTCAAGTATTTACATGCCGAGTTGTCCAGATCTCGGGTCTGAAATCGTTATCTGTCGCTTCTTGATGTAGCTGCGCTGAGACAAACGAAATGCCACTTGTTCTCTCAGTCAGTGAAAAACTGAATATTGGACTTGCTTTTGTAGACATGGCAAGACGGCAAACATCGCTCTACATATTTTTTGGCCAGAGGTCTTCCCAGCTTATGGTCGAGTGATATCGCACCACGATGACGTGTTATTGTTATGCATGGCTTCCCTCGTTTCCTCAGATGGCCTAACCAAATGCCGTTTCACTTGGTGCGAGTCCCAAATATTGGTGGAAAAACGATGTAGCAGATGTCACAGTGAGCACACCAACGTCCGTTGACATAAGCCAAGCTTAGCTATTATTGAAGTATGTTCATTTCCCGTCTGCTGGACTCACCAACTTTCTTCAGCACTCCGTCCAATTGTCGCAAGTCTAGCCGTCTGTAGTGTCCCGTCTGCAAGTCTATTCAGCTGGTTTGACTGCACTTTCACTGGCGTGATGGGGCTCATGTGGGCAATCATGATATGCCCATACATGTACGCATGCCTACCTATACGGCATATCCGTACAGGAAACCTTTATCTGCTTAATGGGACTCCAGTTCATCCGGAGTCTTATAGGACTACAGGGGAAGGTGTAAGGGGAAAAAAGAAATATAGATAGGAATGGTTGGAGAACGGGGAAAAGAGAGAGAGAGAGAGAGAGAGAGGAGAGTGAGAGAGAGAGAGAGAGAGAGGAGATGAGAGGCGATAGAGAGAGAGAGAGAGAGAGGAGAGAGAGAGAAGACTGAGTAGGACAGAGAATGGATGAGACGACGAGGGTGAGATTGGGATAGGGAGATGTGGTAAACGAGAGAGAAGAGAAGAGGGCGAGAGGGACTCGAGAGGGAGAGAAACTAGGAACAGAAGATGATGAGGGGGGTAAGGGGAGAAGGGAGAGAAGGGAAGAGGGAGGGAGAGGGGAGAGCTAGAGGCTAGCGAGGGGAGAGAGAGGAGAGAGAGAGAGAGAGAGAAGGGCGATGAGGAGTGAGAGAAAGAGAGGGAGTGCGGAGAGAAATCACTTGGCAACAGTACATAACGTCTTTCGAGAACCGGTTGAATATCTGCTTTCTTACTCAGTCAACATTGTTTTTTTGCTTTTTCATTTCTGAGGACACGCGGAAATGACGCAGTAAAAAGGGTTAATTTTGGTTAGCCGACGTGCAGTAAAAATCTGATCATTATTTCAGTGTACAGCAAGCAGACAGGTACCAATAAATGCGATATGAAGAGATCAACTCATTGGCATGCAGTTCTTAGCTCTAAAGAGTAGCAGAACATATTGTCAAAATATATCGCACTTTCCATTTCCGAACAAAACTGGCAGTAATAGAGTAAGTGTGCAGTGTATCACAAATATGAGCAGCCACAGATTCAAGGATGGCAACTTTTTTACATGTGGTGAATGCCGTCGTATCAAGTCTCATTCGCACGCAAAGAAAAGAATGTTCCCAATAAGGAGTCACCTCACCCGCTTATTTAAGGTTCCCTGACCTTACGCTGCAAACATTTTACAGTTCGATAGCTTTCAACGTAAGAAAGGGCTGCTCCTCAACTCCGGGAAACTGAGAAACAGGGATGAGATCGCTATTTGAGGCGTGCATTGCATGAAGCTGACGTAGTGCGAAAAGGAACAAAAATTAAGGAAAAATTTTACGTTCCAACGCAACACGAGGAAAATTGATGACTTCTTTTCAGAAACCAGATTCATGGCGCCGTTCGTCGTCATTCATAAGATGTTTTTAAAACCCATTCATCTCAGCATTCATTCATGAGTTGGATTTATGTCGACTGGAGAACGATTCCGTGTTCCGCCTCAATCAAAATACTACTTCTGGGAAATGCCTTATGCGCACATCAGTTGCCACGCCGGCCTGCCACGCGTTCCAGCTTGCTGCAGAACACATGCCAACCTCTTCAGAGACCTCAACGGCAAATACGGACAAAGCCTTGCATAATCGCCACCACTATACCGCGGCACGAGCGCTTGAGCCCGCTCAGACTCGCGACGCGCAGCCGCAGAGCCCCGGTCGTCCCGCGTCCGGCCAGACCGGCCGCACGACGCCTGGCACCAAACGCCGGCGGCGGCGGTGACGTCGCCGATAGGGGGAGCGAGCCCCTCGGGTGCCGGCCGTGACAGGCGCCGGCGGCGGCCCACACCCCGCCTGCCTGGCACCGCCTCCCACCGGCGGCATTCCGCACGGCCAGAGGAAACCGCACGCCGGCCACCTGCCCGGCACCCGCCCGCGCCGGCGGAAAGGCCCGCCGGGACGCTGGATGTCCGCCGGCCTGGCCGAGCCGCCGGCCGGTTCCTGAGCCGCCGGGACGAGCTGAGCCGGCCTCTTTAAGCCGTCTGGCCAGGGCGAGCTGAGCCGGCGTCTTCCCGCGCTCTTTCCGCGTGCTGAGTCCGATTGGCGGCCGCCGCGCGGGCGACCGGTCGGTCGGGTGGCTTTCATCGCTGACGCAAGGTGATGCCTGTGACGAGGTCCTGGTGGCCGTGCAACCCGGCCCGAGCGCATTCACCTCGTGTCATCCCGGGCTCCCGCTTTTTCGCCCGCCAAAAACGCCGCCAATGGTGCCCGGTGCCGCCGGCATAAAACATTACCGTGCGTCTCGCACAGCAAGGCAGGAATGCCGTGCCCGGCGCCCGCGCGGTCACGTGGCCGCCGTCAGGGCCGCCGGATGCCGACATTCACCGCCGCCGTGTGCGCCGAAAGTGAAGACACTGCTGAGTGACCATGGCGATTCGGATCACCTTCGAGTCGGAGAATCCGCGGCTGTCAGGTGTGCGTCACGCCCGGCACTGCGGTGCACAGCTGCATCGGTAACACAGATGCACAGCGTCATTGTTGAGATTGTTTTAGGATGATCTGACGCCACCGAGATGTCAAAATGTGGTTTAGAATGCGTGCATAAAACAAATGGCACCGGTGTGAGTTATGAACCGGACTCAGTTCAGCAGAAACACAGGCGCTACCCATGCTTTTCAGAAGCTGGCCCCGTGCCGGGTAGGTTTTTATGTGTTTGCTCTGCGTTCTCTGTTTTGTTTTCCTTCCCACTTTTCAGTGCCAAACCCATCATTTCATCTCACTCCCCACCGAAGGAGTTCGTGCAGCTTCTCCGCTTATCACATCAAAGTCATCAATCCCAACATCACGAACATGAGGCGATACAGCGAACAAGGTCCGCTCGTAAGTCTCTGGGAAATCTTGGGCGTCGCCCGCCAAACAGGGACACAGCACGAGCCTCGTGGCTGACACTGGCGCACGGCCGGCTCGGTTTCCACATCTCACGTGTCGCGCGCGCGCATGGCCCGTGGCAGCAGGTCGTCGGCATTGCGCCACAAGTGGCGCTTCTGAAGGACAGCGACGCCTGAGCGGCATCACAGTCCCCTTTCCAGTTACGAAAGGAACAGCGCCGTTACCCAGCGTCGGCGGGCCTCATCTGGCGGCTCCAGCCCTGGGCTCAGCTGAAACCCGACGGGTCAGCTGGCGGATTCTGATAGACGGCGCCTGTCCGTTGCAACAAACTGTTCATAGCTCACGGTGAGCTGAAATTCGCATGTCATTTTTAGTATAATTTGGATTATGTTGGCCGAATGGCAGCCCCTTATTTTGTGGCCCAAACCCAAGAGCCCAACAAGAGCCATTTCGCTTTGAATTTTCTTCAGGACCTAAGAAGTCGGAAAGCTTGAATCGGACGGTCTTGAAAAAGCTACAGACGTTGTTGAGTCGATAAGTCCTAACAAACTGTAAATCAAAATGCATTTGTTCTTTTTCGACCTTATTCCACAGCACGAGAATAGGTGATTAAATATACCTTACCTTCGCATAGATAAGACAGTAGTAATAGACTTATTCCTTGGAAAAAAACAGTAGAATGGAGATATAGTTTGGTTGATATTTCTCCTATAAACGTGCAGCACTTTAACGATCAGAGAAGCCACAGCTGACACTCCGCAGCATCGACAGAAAATATTAATATGACATTCCTCCTATCTCCTGCTGTTGCTTCGATAAGGGCACGTTGCCAAAATGTCAACTCAACTAGATCTGCATTCTGCTGCTTTTCTCCGAGGAATAAGTTTATTACTACTGTCTTATCTATGTGAATACTATTCCTCGCTCATGCACTGAACAACTTACCTTACCTTCGCTGTAAATTGCGGTGTTGTAAACCATGCCCGTATGGACCACATCAATGTATTATGAAGATTGTTTTTGATGAGCATGCAGCAGCATAAACGCACGTTACATGCGTCTCTTTGTCCTGCAGCCCATCACCGCGTACAGGTGATCGTGTGCTCTGTCGGGGAACAGAGCATGCGGATACTCTTCGCCGGTCAAAGCACATCCCTCTGTTGTAGATCAGTTCAAAAGCCTGCGGAGTGCCAGCTGTGCCGTTCTCTGCTCGTTAAAGCCCTGCATATGCTCTATCATTCTTCGCTGTCGACCATATCGTTCCAAGACGAAACAAGGCGACATAAACGATTAAAACGGTTAAGCTCCTTAAGCGATTCCGGCATGTAAGGTGTTTGCAGTGTTTCGTTACCGTCTGGAAGGGTTTTAAGTGTTTTTAGAATCATTTTAACCGTTTGCAGCTACACATGACACATGGTTATTTAACTAACGGTTCTTGTGAGACCTTTCAACAATATTACATATCGTGTTTTCATTTATTTCATTGTAATTGGCCACGGTTACGAGGTTACCTGGTTGGGCTTTTACGTGGTCCGAGATGAAATGTATACTTGATGTCCTGTGTTGGATATTTTTCGGAAACGATTGTAGATAATTTGCTCCGTTTTATGCCGTCATGACATCAGCACCCGTAATGTACATGCCGGCATGCATGGGTATGAAAGAATACCAAGTCATCTAATTAAAATCGGCGCTGAAAAAGAACCGCACTCAACGTAAGCTTAGAAAGTCGAATAGGTCGGCACGGGTAGATTAGAACAGTGTTGCAGCACAGAGAAACACTCGGGTGCATTGACCCAGCAAAGAGAATGTGCTGGGTATTGCCACAGGTCAGGATGGAGCGTTGAGATAAGCGTTGCCATAGCTCTTGCCGATTTCTCGGCACCCGGTCATAGGTTCGGAGCGGATAAGGCCAAACAAATTAGTAAAGAAGATAATCCGGGAACACTGAGAAATAATTCCCTTTTGAGCTCACGGCCTACTTACTAAAACATATACAGCATTTGTCCGGTTTTCAAACATTGCTCTCCATGTCTGGACTAGGGTTAATCGATCTGTTGTTGCACGTGCCAAAGGCTGAAGAAAAACGCACTTGCTACCTTGCTTACCACTTCGTTACTGCCGTCTGTCAATGTTGCTGCCATGTGTCTGTGTTTTCAGACTTCAAAGCAAATGGGAGTATTGTTGTGTCGTAGCAGTGAGCTTCGCTGGGAAAAAAATTGTTGCATTTCATATGTCTTCTTATCACGCCCGTTGCAAACTATTCTTTACTTGATTGTGTGCTTTCTTTGACATTTCTCATAGCACTGAGCTCGTATAATACATCTGATCGTCACTATAGCTCACCTTTCTCACCACATCGAATGATTGAATAAATAAATGAGTGGCGGACGCCAGAAGCCGGCAGCATGCGGCGCGTGCGGGCTTTGTCATTTTACTTGAAATACTCACCAGTGGCGACTGAACGATTGACAAATAGTATTTTGACGACGCGAAAGTTTGAAATTGCAACCCTGTGGGTTAAGTAAATGCTTTGACGGCACAATGCACAAAATGACAAATAAATGGGTGGCAAATACAGGCAATGAATCGGTGCATGTGATAGTGTAAATTTCGCCACGATCCAGGCTATAGTTTTGGCGACGGCGTGTTTTGCTCGCCGGTTTTCCAAACGCCGACTTCCCTACTCGCCCGGCCATTATCAGCGCAGACGTCGCACAAACTCGTGCTGGACACGCGGATTGCAGACGGTGCGTTGGCCGACGCTTTGAAATTTAATTCACGCCTCCACGCACTCTGACTGCCGAGATATAGAATAAAACGCGGAAAACCGCAAAAACACGCTAAATTCGTATTCATTGTCTTTGTGCACGTGACACGTGACGCGCGCGACCGCACGTCTGGCACCACTTGATGCCCCGTCCAATTATTTATCTAAGCGTGCTAATTGCTTGCCTTTCTGAGCCCTGGTTGTCTAGATGTGGTCACGGTTTCGAAAGGCTGCTGGTCGACTTTGTCGTCGGTCACAATGCCGGGCCGCCCGTGTAAAACCGACGGGCCTAAACGGTCCTTCCGCATTGCGCCCCGCCCGAACCTTGGACCGCAGCGGCACGCGATCTACCCGTGGAAAACCACCTCGTGCACCCGCGCATCGTGTCCGAATTTCACCCTTCAGCGACCCGCTGCTGTCCTGTGAACAGTGCTTCGTAAAACGGGGCAGACAGGCAGACACAATCTAAGCCGAAATCATACGTCCATCCTGGGCATTCAGCTTCTCACGCCGTAGTACCCAATACTGTATCTGGCCTGCAGGAAAAACCACCCAGGCAAAAAAACAGCATGGATGCTTTTGTTGTTTTGCAAGGCGAAGCCGTGCAAGGTGTTTGGATTTGCTATGTTCCGAAACGCTTATTTTTGCACTGGAATTTAGAGCATGACAACGGTTTTTTTGCAGCGGGGTCTGCTTTAGAAGTCAATTAGTGGGTGATACCCAATGCCTCACTTTTATAGAGGTGCTAAAACGTCGACACACTCAGGAGAAAATGCTGCTCGTGAGCTCAAAAGCCATTGTTCCGTTCCAGAATTAGATGTATGCCATTTGACGCAGCGGGAATAACAGATGCAAATAATTTACAAGAGGCAGATAATCATCAAACATAATGGTATTGAGCGTCATGACCCCGAACAAACCAATTTAAAAATTTCCGGCTGTGTCTGCTGACACGGCTGTCAAAAACTTCTCTCTTCTCAGACAACCGGATACAAAAGTTTGCTAATCGATGTGCAATGACCATCAGAGCCAAATAAGCAAGAAAAGTGTGAAAGTCATGTTTCGTGATCCAACGGCCAACAAAAGCCTAAATATGTCACTTTTGACTGTTGTCACGAAAAAGTCTAACCTCCGTCCCATTGAAACAAAATGCTCGCCATTTGACGCAGCGCAGTCGATTTATCCGGGAGAAGCAAGAGTGGAGAATGGGGGTCATGGGCTTCGCGACTGACGGGGCAAAAGTCTAACATTGTGCGTGTTTTTTGGCCCCTGAAATGCCAATATCAATCGATGCGCTGTAGTCGCAGTTATCGGAGCCAAACGAGCGTGAAATGTGTGGAGGTGCCCAAAAATCTTAAATTGTCTTAAGTCCAAAGTCAAATGCAGAAAGTCCAAAATTGTCTGAAGGGTGGTAAGGGTGATCTTGAATCATGTCAGCAGCTAAGAGCGGAAAATGTGTAGTTTTGTTGCTCCCTGGGTTATAGTGTTGATGATAGGCATGTCTCATATGTGTTTTTCTCCGGCACGTCGAGCTCGCCGCGTCGAATGGCGCACCACTCTGCAATCATTGTACTGGCAAATGGTTTTTGAGCGTGTCATTATCTGATGAGCCTCCGTTTGGATGGACCCGCTAGCCGGATTCTCCCTGTTTTACGTTCTTTTATTTCACCTGCGAACGCCACAGTCCATGAAAATGAGGTGATGCGATGAAATGCAGTGATATCGTTGCAAGCTGTTGATGCATTGATGATACCCTCACCCTAATCTTTGCAACCATCTATTCTATTCAACTTCCAGCGATATGTACTCTTCAAGCTAATATTCTGCGTAGAGCGTGTTAAAGACTCGGTCGGGCGTGAGCTGCTAGCGAATCAGCGTTTTCAGTCGTGGTGGGGCATTTCGCAGTTTGCTGGGGGGTGGGGGGTGAAAATCACTGGTGGGAGGTCACTGGTTGAGATGTCATTGATTAGGAGCAGAGAATCAATTAACTCATTAACTAGAGTCTAGTGACCCATCGCCTCTCCACCCCTCCCCACGGTTCACTCGCCATTCACCAAGCACTCCTTCCTCGAGTTCGAACCCGCGCCCAAAGGCGCTTGTGCACACTTTTCCCTTTCGAAAGCTCAAAGCAGCTGAACGGGAAATGCCAGTGATGGTCACTGGGGGTTAATGAGATAACTTCTGGGGTCAATGCTGAGATGTCTTGAGAACGCTTTCTGGGAAAGGGCTTCTAAATGCTATTTTGCGGTCCGTGGGACAAAAACTAGGTCAACTTCTAGCCGAATTTGAGCTCCTGACCTACCAGGGTAGGACCCTTTTGAAATGTTTGTTCTGTTTAGACGAAGCTTACCTCCGGGGTCTCTTTTAACTCACGGTCCCGCATAGGGACCACCCAGGACCAGGGAACTGCGATTCCCCCGCTGCTCAGAAAGAGCTCTTGCCTCAAGGGATCCCTCCCACCTTCATCCCGCCCATCACAGCCCTTTAAAGGCCCTTTGGATAATTAGAAGTCTGAATGTCGCCTATACAAAATTTGATCTGCTTTGCCTCTTCATACATTGCACAATGTGCGATGCATCATAAGCCAGCTTGGCATTTGTACACCACTTATCTAGCAATGGTGATTGAACCAGTTCCCAACGACACAGGTAATTCAAAACAGTTAGAAAAGCTTCAGCGGTCCATAAGTTGCAGTTGAACAGCGTGGTGTTCTGCTCGTAGTAGTCAAAAACAGCTGCGATGCGACAACCACAAGGTGTATTAAAAACGAAACATGAATTATTGCTCCGCAGTCCCGTCTCATCACACCTAACCCTGAAGCCTCGCCACTGTCACTATTGACATCCCATCACGACCAATCATGAAATATCTCCAAGATCAATCACGAAATATTTCACCACATCTAACCGTGTCGCATGCGTCACCATGACAACTCCGCATTTTAAACGCATTTCAGTCACGTTAGTGCAGTTCGGGAAATTAGAAATCCTCTGTCGCCAGACGTCGACCGCAAGCAGTCGTCGGCCACGTTAGAACCATGAGCAGTCACCGCAGGGCGCACCTTTCGATGCTGTGTGCGTTACATGTGTGCGTTTCCGTGCGCTGTGTGAGTTACATGTGCAACGCAACACGACGGAGCATTGAAAGTTGACATAGACTGTGCAAACTATACGTCTGCAATGTAACAAGTGATATGTACGATGGTAACACACTGATCGTTTGTGGAGTTGCGGCAACCACCATGAACACGTTTGAAGCGGGACTGATTATCTACGATGAGATGATTACATGATTGCAAGACATGAAGAATTTTGTTCAACTGGATAGTGTAAAAGTATTTTAGGTATCTTGGGTCGTCCTCGCTCGGGTGGGTTTCATTCACAACATGACGTATTTGGTCGCAATGTACGCGCAATGGGCAGGACCGATTAAAGTGGGCGTGGTAAAATCTGGTTCATACGATAAGGCCATCGTGTTTTATGTTTGGATTGCCTTATAGTCATAGGTGCGATGATCCCCGGTATGTGCGAACCAGTACTGCTCGTGATGAATTCCTCGGTACATCCCTTGCTGCAGTCCTCGGTATGGCTTCACTTCCTCTTGATGGCATCGCCGCCGCCCGCCTCCTTGATGAGACTTTCTTGGCGTCAACATTGCAGACGTCACTCGTAATAACTGCCAAAGCAAATCACCGGTTACAGAAATTCATGCGACTGTGGCCGTTGTGGTTAAACACGCAGGGACTGAACAACAAGACTTGTGATGAACAACAATATAACAAACCACACCACAGCTATACAGTTCTGGATTGAGGCAGACCGACTGACTCATCGTCAAGCACACCGGCCTTTGCTTGGAAAGGCCGGTGTGCCTTGTAGCAAGTATTACTCTGGAAAGATCCATGCGGGCGACAGGTGCGGGCTCTGACCAAACCCAACGCCTGCCGAGCCGACGATGACGCCGATATCCTCACGCCTTCTCAGTTATAGCCATCTCCAGTGCATGCACCCTCTCTTAATCACCACGCATATTCTCACCATTCGGGAACGTTTTCCGGTTTGTCGCACTGTTTGTCTCGTCGTTGAACACGCGTCCCGCCTCGCAGCCGTGACGACGCGGCACAACGCCATCTAGGCACGAAAAGAAGAACTGGCAGTCCGTGGGGTCGGCGTATAGCGCGGGTGGAGGGGGAAAACCAGGCGCTGGATTGGCCAGTTTTCCGTCCACAGTTCCCGGACACTTGAACTCCAGCACCTCTGCAAATAAGAAAAAAGCGGATGAGTTTCAATCACTTCATCACTCGAACAGGAATCTGCAGAACGTACCAAATTAGCTTGGCAGTCTTTGCGGTTCGGTCTTGTGAGTTGACAGTACAGAGATGTTCTAGGGTTTATCAATTTCTACAGATCTGCAAGATTAAGTGCACTTTGGACGCTTCCTCTGCTCCGTCTTTATCCGTTTGTAATCGTTGGCATCGGTTATTTCAAAGTGAGGTGTATAATTTGACCTTGGACTGAATGGTTATCCTGAGGATTTGGTCCATACCAAGAAAATAATTTGGGTTTTATACCAAACGTTAGCACGGACATTTCAGGACTTACATGTTCGGTTTTGCAATCATAGTAAGCAAGATAGTAAGCAGCATACGTCTTAAATTCAAACTTAGCTGCCTGCAGGCTCAGTAACTGCACAGAAAAGAACCAACCCGGTTCTGAACCCTTGTCACTTCATCACAACCCCTGGCAAAGTTCCCCTGTATCGCTAAATGCCACCTTACAATAATTTCAACACGCATTTGCAACCGTAATGGAATTCGGCTTTCCGGCCGTGGCGGCGGCGCGACGTCGCTTGACCTTCCGAGGAGCAGCCGGTCCTGCCGGCTTGATCGGGCCACTGGCAGGTGCCCGTCTGCAGTGAGAACACCAGACCGGCCGGGCACGTGACCCGGTTGCTCGTGCCGTCCACGCAGTGGACGAAGCTGCCGCAGCGCGTTGGCTTCGGGTCGGCGAAGTAGCCGTTCTGCCGCGGGCAGTCACCGGTGGGCTTTGGGTCTTCTGTTGGCGAACGGGGCCGGGGGTGAGGTGGCCATGTGACGACGGGTTATTTGGATACTCTTGGGGAAACGAGACCTGCATGAGAGCTACGTGGTGTTTTGCCAAGTGCAAAACAAAGCAAGCAGTCTAATTTCGAGGAGTGTTAAAGACCGATAAGCGTATGACATGACCAGTAAACACCGCAATTAAAAAGTTGAAAATGTTTGACAACATTTCTGGACTGTCCTCACACTGTAAACTGACAAGAAAACTTCGCCTCAACCAGAGCGCGTTGAGCGTGCAAGTGATCATACAAGTGTAAGCCATGTAAGTCACAAAGCCCGTACGTCAGACATCAGATTTACGCGTTCCAAAGCAGGCAGTTCCGCAGCACCCCCTGCCCAGCGCCGTGTTCCCGGACTCTCGCGACCAGAGCTGTACTTACGGGGCTCCTCCCATCCCGCGCCGTACTCACACAGCGCCTCCCGGCCCGGGCTGTACTCACGGGGTTCCTCCCGGCCCGGGCTGTACTCACACAGCTCCTCCCGGCCCGCGCTGTACTCACACAGCTCCCCCCCCCCCGGCCCGCGCTGTGCTCACACAGCTCCTCCCGGTCCGCGCTGTATTCACACAGCTCCTCCCGGCCCGCGCTGTACTCACGCAGCTCCTCCCGGTCCGCGCTGTACTCACACAGCTCCTCCCGGCCCGCGCTGTACTCACTCAGCTCCTCCCACCCCGAGCTGTACTCACACAGCTCCTCCCGGCCCGCGCTGTACTCGCACAGCTCCTCCCGGCCCACGCTGCACTCACGCAGCTCCTCCCTGTCCGCGCTGTACTCACACAGCTCCCCCCGGTCCGCGCTGTACTCACACAGCTCCTCCTGGCCCACGCTGTACTCACGCAGTTCCTCCCGGCCCGCGCTGTACTCACACAGCTCCTCCCGGCCCGCGCTGTACTCACTCAGCTCCTCCCGGCCCGCGCTGTACTCACGGGGTTCCTCCCGGCCCACGCTGTACTCACACAGCTCCTCCCGGCCCACGCTGTACTCACACAGCTCCTCCCGGCCCGCGCTGTACTCACACAGCTCCTCCGGCCGGTTCCGGTCCCCGGCCCACGCTGTACTCACGCAGCTCCTCCCGGCCCGTGCAGTTCACACCGAAGGGCTGGTCGCAGCGACCGAACGAGACGCTGTAGTCGTTGAAGACGAGGCCGTCCGGACACATCCGCTCCGTGATGACGAAGTCCTGACACTCGTAGTACCGGTCACACTGGTGGCAGCACGCGGTGCGCGCTGAGCGTGCGTGGGAGGACATCGCCACCGACGCTATCTGCTGTGCTTCAAAGGAGGCGACGTTCGTGCACCATGCAAGCGTGTCATTGTTCCATCGAATGTCGCTTAGGCCTGGATATTTGTAGGCATGACAAATGACTGATGCAAAACATCGATTTGATATCGTATTGAAACAAACGGGCAGACTTGTTTCATCCTCCTTATGTTCAATGCCGAATGGGGCTAAAATATCGTCCTGGTTTAACCAAGAGCGATTTTAGTCCAAATCGCGTCGATTTATATGAATTCAGATTTCATTCATTGCACACACATGCATGGATCCCAAAAAACATATGCAACGACCCATGACCCGGTTGCCATCACCCAAGCCACCTGGGGGGGGGGGGGGGGGTCACGGATACATCGTTGGATCCAGTCAGATCTCTGGGCACATGTCTCCTTCAAAGCTGATGTTGAGTAACGCGTCCTAATTGAACTTGCTAATGAATCGGCCTCAGGGAAACACGCATGAACCGCTGCAGGTATGGTTTGACCATCGGCGTATGCAGTAGCAGGAAAAAAGATATGGGCAGTCCCAGGTATAGACCCAACAAACAAGGCCGCGTGGAGCGTGCAGCACGCGGCCGGCGCGAGTGTCGGCCGAACAGCACGCGGCCGGCGCGAGTGTCGGCCGAACAGCACGCGGCCGGCGCGAGTGTCGGCCGAACAGCACGCGGCCGGTGCGAGTGTCGGCCGAAGCTCACCGCCGGCACTGTGAGCTGGAATCGAGTGCAATGCTGAAGCTTTCACAATGCTCAAGGATACCTCTGCTACCTGACAATCTTGAATCCATATGGCCCATTCATATGTGTTGGCACATCAACAAAACACTTGCAAGCCTTATTTCAAAACGGTATTCCCATGTGACCGAGGCCTGAGTTACATCATGTCACATTTCCTTTTTACACTTGCCAGGACCTGAGTTACATCACAAACGCGCGAGAGCCGAACCTGGAACGCGTCGGCGAAGAAGCCGTCCTTCTGGGGGCATTCTGTGTCGAAGGTGGGCGCCTGAGGGGCGGGCGTGGTTCTGGCCGGCACCACGCGACTGGATGAGCCCCGGCGGCCGGGCGCGCGGCCGGCCGCGGTGGCGCCCGCCGTGGTCCGGCCTGGCGCTGCCGGCGGGGACGCCCCCTGCCTCAGGGACGACCCCCGGCTTGGAGACGCCTGACCGGCAGGGTCCCGGCCGACGGGTCGTCGCCGGCTGGTGGTCCGCTGTCCCGAGACTGGCGACAGACGATGGCGGCGGTCGGTGGAGGGCGGCGGTGACTGGGACTCGGCATGCTCGGTACTGGTCGGCGTGTGTCCAAGGTTGACTCAAGGAGACGCACCCAGTCGGCGTTTCTGGGAATCGCCTTAGCTGTGGATGACAGGCGTTGTGCACCGCAAGCTTTCACTCAGAGCCCACCTGTTCGCCGTGTCACCGGGAGTGCTGAGGTTGGGACTCATTGAAGCATATCACGAACCCCAGCTGTCAACATCGCGGCGGGATCGGAAAAATAAGCAGCGCAGGGGATTAAAAAGTCTATGGTAAGGTGCTGAGCAGTGAGCGTCGTAACCGTGAAAAAGCGCTACAAGCCTTTGTCTGATCTGTAGCTGGTCGCCAGTCCAGTGGAAGGTGCGCCCACGCTGCCCTTGTCCATGACATTCGAGCAAGTCGCTCGATTAATTGGACCAAGGGCAGCGTGGTATCCGATTGAGTAAGCAGATCTTTTGCTGCTGTTAACACGAAGCCAATATTTGACGGTGCATCATTTCGTTACATTCAGCTCAAGAAAGACTACATTCGGTAGATACTTGCCTGACAGGGACTGTTTCACATTTGAACACATTGAGGCAAGCATCATATGTGATGAGACAAGCTCACTTATAGCTATTGGTATAATTTTGAAGTGGAAAAGACTGCTTTAAATAGCGCAATTATCTGTGTAGTAAATATGCTTCGCAATACGTAATGGTTTGAACACGTCATTGTACATTGCACAACATGTACCAGCCAGCTGATATTATACAGCTGATTTCCAGATACAGCTAGAGAACCAGCTGTATCTGGAAATCGCGCTCAAGAATGCTAGATATAAACGCCTTGAAGATTACATTTGCATTGACCTTGATCTTCGCATGGCTTATGGAATGGCAGGATTTGAACGACGTTATTATGGCGTCATGAAAGCCAAGGTGACATTCAGATGTTCCCCCGATACACCTCTTCTCGTGTTCAATGTGGCTATTTCAGTTAAAAATCCGATCTAAATGTGGAACACTCCCTTGCACTATATGCACACTTCTTTGCAGGTCACGATGACAGCATTTTTCACACACTTGCACTGTGGAGCGCATTCCTGCACACTGAGTGAAGGCGCTCACTCCCCACGCATGGCGAATCGGAAACCTATGCGCACATCCTTACCTCATACAGCAAAGCACAGCTAGACAGGTGGGTCAGTTAGGTCATTCAGTTCACAGCGCTGACACGGCACTCCATCGGCCGCCGCAGCGCCGCCTCCCAGAGCGCGACAACCACCGCCGGTCGAGAGGTCACGCCTCGGGCGCCGCGGGCACCCCACTCACCGAGCGCGATCAGAAGCAGGGCGGCGTAGAGGCGGTGTCTCATGTCTGGGCCGGTGCGGTGCACTGTGGGGCCGCGTGCGCGCCTCTAACCCAGATCGGCCGGCGCCGCGGCGGCGAAGGTCGAGCGCGGTCGCCGCGGCCGCCGGCCGGCCGGCGCGTCCGGCCACGGTAACGGGCCGCCATCAGCGGAGCGGCCGCCGCCCGCGCCAGCCCCGTGTCGACCCCGACACCGCTACAAGGGCGCCGGCCACCGCGCCGGTCACCGCCGGACCGACCTCTGGTGTCCTCGCCGGCTGGTCCTCCATTAAGGCGCGACCGTGAGGCAGGGTGCCGCAGATGGCGTGATGGCTGAGAAATCCCACGACGGCTGGCTACATCCAGCCGAGTGAGAACACGAGTGCACTGGGTCGTTACGCGACATCAGCTGTATGCCTTTATGTATTAAGGTCAACCACTGGTATTCCGCATCAGTTCACTCCTACTCCACCGCCCATCTTCCTGATTACCTCGTCCTGCCGGAGGACAAAATCACTCGCCTCCCCGTCTGATCACTAATTCAGCGAGACAGACCAATGCGTTAAAGATGGCCGTGCTGTTTGTCGTGTGAACTTTCGAGTGGCGTCCGGTTTCGTTGGCTTTCGGTGAACAGATGGCCTCCCAGGTCACAAAAGTGACTTGAAAGCTTGCCAAATTATGAAGATCCAGACTTCGCTAGCCAATGAGGCACAGCCACGCAACGTAGGGCCACGGCAATGACACCTTAGCCTTTCTCTATGTCTCGTGCATCAGATGACGTATGACGCGTGACGTATGCAAATGACGTAGGAGAGGATCGTGTCAGGCGATCCTGCGACCTTCCAGGATGGATTCAGTGCCCGCCTGCTCGAAACAACGATTTGTTTTAGTAAAGGCTTGGGTCGGACATGATGCATTTCGGTTCAAGTGAGGCAAAATGACGCTTTGTTGGTCAGAAAGCTGGCCGAGGAGTGCATTTCGGTCAAATCAGATAATCTGAGTTCATTGACCTCGCTTGAACCTGGTACCTCGGAAGCTCGACTTACTTAAACCTCGCGTGGCCCCAGGATCCGACTTGGCCCGAGCTATGCTCTGGTGATTATGTTCTGTTTTCATGCTCTCATGCATTTGATACTATGAATCTTTATCGCTCCCTACACCCACGTAATCTGACAGGATCTGAGGCTACTCTGTTACGTCAAAACGCTAGCTTTGTACGTTTGAAAAGTTCTCAACATATCCGCATCGCTGGACGAAAACTGTCGTCGCGTCGCATCATTTGAGACCTGCGAGTTAATTCACCTGGCTTGAGCTCTGAGTGGCTGGAGACCAACGAGCTCCTAATAATTTTTCATGCAGCTTGTTGGCTGAAGCTTGGTCCAAATCCATGATAAATTCCAAAGTCCGTGCATTACACACGCGGAACAGTAAGGGAGACCGGCAGGCACCTTGCGCAACCTTTCGAGAACGACCTGACCTGACAAGACGCGAGGCCGGCTTTGGTCTCACCACGTGATGAGTGAAGTTGTTTAGAACGTCGACTTTATTTTATTACAATTTCTTAGCACTTAATACCGAACGGACGCTAAATTTTGCTACGAATTAGACTCAGTGCAAAAGAGTAGTTCATAACCGATACGTGGGAAAAGAACTAACCACGGTTCATTAGTCTCGTTTGATCTCGTTGCTATAATCAATGTACTACAAGTGAATGGGGTGGTTAAGGAGTATCATTACGCATTCACTTGGTGACTCAAGTTATGATTCACAGCCATGGAGGAGTGACAACCAAGCATATAATGGCGCTGCACTGTAAGTCCTTGGAAATGACGCCTTAGGTGGCATAATGTGACCTGGACACGATTTGCCGCAAGGCATGCATAAATAGCATACCGCCAGGCACCTCATACTTCACAGTGCTGTCATTTCACAGCTTTTCAATGCCTCAAAGGTTCCACTTGAAGTAATTTACATTCCCAGACCAGATTATCGGCACCACAACGAAGTGTTTCATGGCGGGCTAAGGTACTTATCACTCGTGTAACCTATCAGGGCTGGCATGGGCAAACGGATGACTGTCATTGCGCCATTTTTTCTTTTTAGAAACGAGCATTGGAGGAAGTTATATGTTGTATGAAGTTATATGTTGCGAAATGCAAAATGTTGGTGTGCCTGTTGTACGGCACGTCATTCGTCCCGCTTCCCGGCCCCTTTCGTTTCCAAAAGTATTTGTCAGAAGTGACTAAATATTTTTTTTTAACTAAAAAGACACCTTTCAGAAGTTTAAGAAACACAAGGTGAAATCAAACTTGTGGCTACTCATCTTTTTCCCCACTTCGGTTAGTCATGGCAAAAAAGGACCGTACCAACTGGTGGGACACAATGCGCATTGGAACTTGGAGCAGGACGAGCAATGTCATAACGGATGTGAGAGCATCTGTTACCACTGTGTGCATGCATGTTCTTCATCTGTTTCCACTGCACGCGCAGGCCCATGCGAGGATGCAGGAGTCTAAACTTCGTTCACTAGGACTCAGCTGAAACGTGGGTTTAGAAATTATCAGCTCACTTCTTATCAAATGGTCCTGGCGCTTCTGAAACCTCGCCGAAGAAGATTGGTCTTGGCGTTGCCCCCAAAGCTGGGCTGAGTCCCGTCAGTTCTGCTTGTGAATTATTCGCCGCACGGAAGTCAGTTTCTTAAGGTCATCTGCAGCTGTCCTTGAGCATATCCTGCTCAGTGCAGCGCTGACTGCTAGTCGGCGCGGAGCCCTGCTTAGTGCCACGTCCGATGGTGCCGATGATGACGTCATCAATCAGGCTGACCGACGGCACGACCTGATGTGACAAAAGAAAGCTCAGCTCTCAGCTCCTAGTATTTTTTTCAATCTGAGTTATTGTTTGAAAATGATTAGCCAACAATCTACCAAGAGGTATTGGTTAAATGGCCGAGTCTCGTCAGCCATTGTTGGTATACATGATAAAAATATATTCGCCTTTCAAGGTCGTGTTAATCACCACGAATTCAATGAAATAACATGAATCCAAACAGCCCAATGTGGACGTAGTTTAATATGCATCATACATTATGATAGCATCGCTTAACCAGCCTCTCCTGGCCAACTAAAGGTCATCCATTTTCAACTAAAGAGCTCATAGTCACGACAGCGCGACCTTGCTCTGAAAGCTGCATTGTGCCCACTCTGATCATTGCTGCCGTACTCTTTAACCCGATTATGCTTACCTTGATACCGATCCCCCTCCCCCTCCCCCTGATGCTGGTTTGCACTCTTGTCTGAAAATAAGACGTTCGTGAATCGAAGTATAATGGCGCCACCTATAACGTACCCGGTACGCTTCGCACCGCGGAGCTTGCCGCCTTGCTAGCAGGAGCTTCGCCTGAGCTGTTCGGATCAAAGCGCTGGCGATGCCGTGGTTTTGGGGTGCGGCGCCTCGGGGCGGTGATACCAGGAGTCATACACCTGACTCGAGTCATCCGCGTGACTCCGTGCTCGGAGCATACTCTACGTGGGCGCTGTGGTTTGTGGCTGAGAGCCCTCCAGCTAAAATACATCCGAATTGCAGGGCGTTGCATATCAATTGCATGATGTTGAATTTGACGTCAGCTGCTCGCATGGTCTCTAAACACGAGTTATCACCGGTATGTGATCTGACCTGTGGCACAGGCAACAGAGAAAAACCGAAGTTAACAACGATTTTCAAAAAAGGAATTCAAACCGCACGCTTCGCATGCACGAATATTTTACGGCTTGAATTTGAAAGCTATGCATGAACATAAGCTGAGCTGGATATTATTTTCATGGCAATATCTAAGCGATTGCTTTTTTATGGGTGTGATATTATTTTGTGAGGAACAGACAAGAAGAACGAACATGCCGTACACGCTGACTACCGGCGCGCCGAGGCAACAACCCGTGCGACTTGTTTCTTTGTGATATGTTCAACGACAAAACCACCTTTGAGCCTGCCATTTGATAAAATGAGTTTGCTCCCATGGTGTCATTATTTTGTCGTGCCGCATAGGAGAAAAGACCTTTTAGCCAACAAAGAACGAACATCCGTGTATTTTACGTCTTCACTTGTCAGCCAAAATACATTACCTAACCTTAATTAATTGCTTCTCATTCATTCCGAGAATTGATAACGCTTTATAGCGTTTTAGCACACACATGGCCCAACAGTATCTCACAAATTTTAACGCGTCTCGCTGCGCATCGTCGCACTAAATTTCCTCTCCAGCGTTCCTGGAAACCCCGTTTCCGGCAGGTTTCTGATGACCGTTCGATGCTTTCCCGTCACGTTTTCCATGCGTTTTCGGCGCGTTTCCGTTGCGCCTTCGGACCTTTTCGCGCGTACTCTGTGCGCGCCTAGCCGTCGAGAGTGGAGCGCACCTCTTGGAGTCGGGCCTCGCGCCGCGCGTCCTCCTGCGCCTGCCGATCCCGGTACGCGGCCAGCACCTCCGGCGCGATGGCGTTCTCGCTGTAAACAAGTTCGGGTAGGTCAGCTGTCGTAAACAGGGCACGCCCTTGGTCTGGACGCATGTCGAGGACTTTTGTTGGCACGTGAGGGATCACGGAAGCGTCTGTCCTAGAAATGATGTGTTTGTTGTTTACATGGCATGTGTGATATGAGATCAGAAAACGCTTCCTCACTTTCCCGAGTCTCCCTTGTTCAGGGACTGTTCCGAAACAGCGCCTCAAACCTTGCGTGCGGTCTTCGCGAATTTGCTCCCGCATCAGATATGGTCGAGTTCTCAGCAAAGCTGAGTGGGAAGCACATTTCGTCATATTGCAGGCCCGGTGAATTCAGCATTCACGTCTCTCACCCCACCGAGGCCACAGAGTCGCTGCAGCTGACGCTGATCGTGAGATAGATATTCGCCACCAGTGTCGATTGTCAAAGCAGCAAAAGAGCAGGGTGTGCTTGCAGGCCTGTCTGAGACGGTCTTACTGACCACAGTATCAGCAGAGAGTTGAAAGTCATGAAATGATTTACATGTGCCTGCATCTGAACCAGTTTCCGAGTCTCTAGTGGGCATGCATATTGGCATCCACGCGGGCTTCCAGGTAAAGCAAAATGAAACAGACTTATTGGTCCTGACCCGAGAGTAATTGTCATCGTTTGTTTCTCAGCTCAGCTGCGCAGGCGTGACTGTTGCGAGGATTCACGCACGCACGTGGCGCGCGGCGTCGTCGGGCACCTACCATCCGGGCACCTCCTCAATGTTCTCGTTACAAGCGTCCTTCGCCGGGTCGAAGACGGTCGGTTCGGGGCAGCCCTGCAGGCGTGGCTTGACGGAGCCGTCCTCCTTGTTCAGGCAGATGTAGTACTTGGTGCAGTCGTCGGGGTGCGGCTGCCGCGTGAACTCGCCCACCTGATCGGGCGAGAACTCTTGCGCCGGACACTGGAAGCCCAGGTAACCTGCCGGAGCCGCGACGTCAGAGCTGGCATCCGCCAATCCTGTGCAGCTATCGGCTGAGCATGAGACTGAAACGGCTGAGTCGGGATCATTATCCGCCTGTGATAATAGCCCTGTGGCTGGATCGTAGCATCCTGAAGTCGAATTATGGTGCACAGAAATAAACATGATGAGAACGGTCCATGCAGCGTGGTATGCCTTGTTTACAGGTTTTCCAGTCTGCTGCCAAATTCGGTCATTGCAGATGCACGCCGCGAGGAAAGGAAGATTAGGGCTTAAGCCTGTGGTAAACTTACCGTTTGATTTATGTGATTTCCATACGGTATGATGGCTATGTTACGGCCGTAGGTGTGGACAAATTTGCTGCAGGCTCTCAGGCAACTTAGTAATTCAGTTGCTTTCCAAGAATAAGTGCTCATTTAGGGATTTCGGCAAGTCGTAATGCAAATGCCACAAGTGCGTGAATGTCAATAACTGATCGCGAACAGCCTCGGATGGCAGCTCCAGTGTCATCTTTCAGGCTTTGTGCTCTGGGAGCCAGGCACGCAACGAATGTTTCTCCATTTTGCCTGCAGATGTCCCTGCACAACACCTGCTGACCCACAAAACTTGCATTTGGATGGGACTAAGCCCATCATCAGGATCCAGCGATCACTAGGGATCAGCCGGATTCTGTTATCAAAAAGACGGGTCTATCCCGAAGCATAACCTGTTGCCAACACCGGTGGGTCGGGTGAAGAAAGACACTGGTCTGGGTGCCACGTGACTGGCGCCGTGTCCGTCACATTCACTCCAGCGGCCCTCGGTCCCCCACGCTGACGGAGGCCTACCACGCATCTCAAACGCGCTCAAACGTCAACGCGCGCGCCCAAACGCGCCCAAACCCCGCAGCGCCACTCGGGCTCCGTGGCTGGAGCGCGGCACACCGCCCGCCCGAAGCCTGCCGCCCGAGGCCTGCCGCCGCCGCCATCAGCCGACGACGGCGGCGGCAGGGGGACGGCCGGCGCCTCCTCCGGCCCTGACCCGGTTCGGGCCGCGGCCGCGCGCCGTCGCCAGAGCCGTACCTGCCGCGTCACAGTCTTCCACCTCGTCGGCCCACTGGCAGAGCAGGGTGCGGGCGTTGTAGGCCAGGGTCTCGGGGCAGTCGGCGCGGAACGCCCTCCCGTTGACGCAGCTGGTGAAGCCGGAGCAGTCCGCCGGCGCGTCGCTGGTGCGGAACAGTGCGAACTGGCGCGGACAGTCCTCAGTCGGCTGCGGGTCCTCTGCAACAGCCGACGTAGCGCCATGCACGGCTGTCTTTCGGAGGCTTGTTCGCGCGAGGGTCGACTCAATCGGACGCCAAAGCATCGGTGACAAAGCATCGGTGACAAAGCATCGGTGAAAAAACATCGGTGATAAAGCATTGGTGACAAAGCATCGGTGACAAATCATCGGTGACAAAGCATCGGTGACAAAGCTTCGGTGACAAAGCATCGGTGACAAAGCTTCGGTGACAAAGCATCGGTGACAAAACATCGGTGTTAAAGTATCGGTGACAAAGTATCGGTGACAAAGCATCGATGGGAAAGCATCGGTACGTCAAGCCGCGCGTCGAAAACGTTCCAGAACGGGCTTCAGCACACTGGAAACAACACGCACGACGCGTGATCTTCTTTGAGATGCTGAGTGTGATGTAAAGAGCAACCACAAAAACTGTACCAGACTCGCGAAGGATATTTTGATGAATGCAGCGACCTCATGCCTTGGATCTCAATCATACTGAAGTCAGAAGATTCAGAAGCGGCGACACAGATGACAAGAGACAGATGCATTATACTGAGTTGGGCCTGGACCCCACGGCGCACGCAAGGACCAGCTGTAAGAGTGCCGTGTCGGACGCAAAAGACCATTATCTTGATGAATGCATCGGTCCCATGACGTGTCCTTGGACCATCGTGAAGCCAGACAATTCATATATGCCGAGAATAGCAAAAACAGACAGCTGTAATCAGAGGCTGAGCTGGATGGGTCGGGGCTTGCTTGCGCTGATGGACTCCAGACGAAGTCATAGGATGCTTTCGAGGCTCAAGGCCTGAGTATGTCACACGTAAGAAGCCCACGTGCAAATAATTGTGTGGATCTGCATAGCACATGCTCAAGGGGAGGTCATGGACTGTCATATCTATCTCACAGCACCCTTGACGTGTCAAGAGAACTTCCTGGGGAATATACAAACATGTGTTGAATATGCTGGGAGGACAGGACTTCGTGGTGACTAAGGTCTACAACATGTTTCATTCTGCCAATTCTGTCCTAACTGAAAGGATTTACTTATCTCAGTTAAATCTCGAGACTACCAATCGCTCGTTGTTTTGTTCGTTATAACAAAAGCCCTTCCGCACTAGCGATATAGTATTACATCGATGCCTGTGCCAGATGCGGAGATGACCTTTCACCGGGGAAGTTCCGGCCGGTGAGTCGTCAGCGGCTCTTGACCGAAGATGACCTCCGCACACGCGGCCGCCCGGTAACCGTTAGGCAAATAGAAAGTGCCCAGCCCGGAGATTAGGCCCCGAGCGGGTGCTCCCGGTCCATTGGAATTCAAGGTCGGTCGGGATCTGTGCCCGAGTGTTCAGTGGCAGACGAGCAGTAGCCGGGCGTCGCCAAGGCCGAGCGTGAAAGCGGAACCGCGTCGGTCACAGAGAGTCCGCACAGCGGCCTGGGGCTGGCCAGTACGCCGACGATCCGGAGTCCAGACAGATTTCAGAAGAATGTTTAGTAGTGAAAAAATGACCCCGCTTATGTCTTGGAAATACTGAAGCGTCACTTTTACTGTTCAGACATATGACCTCTTTTGGGGCGATGTTCGCGACATTTTGCTGTAAACTAACATATCACACTTGTTTATCATAGAAAATGTGCTACAAAGGGATTTTCAAGGCTCATTTTCGTACTTTTACCATTATAAAGGGCGCTCCTATTGTGCTGATGGGCTTTTTGAAAAGCAGGACATTCAAGGTTAAGCTACGTCAGGGTTTCACCTTTGTGACCAGGTTTCACCCTTTTAAGTTCTTACCTGTTAAATGTAAATGACAAGTATACTGCCGCATTGAAAGGCCTTTCTAACGCTGTTCTACCCATTGCTATGGTGGGCTTAGTTCTAAATATAGCCCGACGAACTCATGCAACGCTCCTTCGACACGGTCCGACCTTCACTCATTTGACCTGGTATGATATATCATGGTCAGCGTGTGTCGATGGCCAATAGTGGCTATCAGGTATAGGTTTCCAAGAGATATCCAACGCTGTGTTCCACATTTCCGTAGCATGTTTAGTTCTTAGGCATTTGTATGACCTATTTAAACCAATCTGATTCTTATGACCTAATTTGACCTATCAAAGACTATATTGATCATTTTTCAGCACTACCCATCGCATGCAGCTTGTTTGTCAAGATATGTTTGATGTCGCTTTCCCTGTGGCTCTAGCTTGCTTAGTTCATCGAGATTTTAGGGTACTTGTGAGGTCCCCATAAGACGAATGTAACAAAAATCCCTCAAGGCGAGGGTTAAATGAAGCCCATTATAATAAAGAAATGTGCAGAATTTTCAACGTTACCAGTTTAAAACAGGACTGTCCGCGTGATTTTCTTTTGATTATCCAGCTGATTTTCGATTATATTCATCCACTCTCGTCACTGTAATGACTAACCCCTTTTATTTCCATTACTGCCTGAGGGCAGTAAAGCAGGCTTGCTCCCTTCGTGCTTCATCAAACAGGCTGAGTGGCTTCCCCTATTCCCTGCATGTTTTTACACACGGTGCGTGCAAACGGCTCGTTAACAACGCTGTCTTACCAGCGTGATAACTACATCAAGACCCTGGAATCGACGCAGCATGCTGAAACTTGCTCTGGGCCATGCTTTGTTGTGCGGAGCAGCTGACCATTTGGTGGCGAGTTAGGATCGACTCGGAACCAGCGACGCACAGCTGCGGTTCTGGCTCACTTCACGTTTGTGTATGCGCGTATTCTGAGCTAGAGAATGCCTTAACAGAAATAAACCACTCGAACAGCACTCGCTTTTCGTCTGATCAGATGGCTGGCATGTCGTCAGCGATCTCCGGACCGGAGGACCCGCTCCGCCAGTCTGACGCTCGCAGCGCACGCGACAATCAGGCGCGTCCCAGGCTGGCTGGTGACGGTTCACGTCCAACGCCGCCCACCGGTCCTGCTTGCGTCAGCGAGCTTGCCACACGGACTGCGCTACCGGCTATTGTTCCCACGAGGCGTACCTGATCCTCCGACACGAGTTAAGTACCCGTGTCTGTCCAGGTGACACGGGTTCATATCCCCTGTCTGTTCAGGTGACATGAGGTCAGATACCCGTGTCTGTCCGGGTGACACGGGGTCAGATACCCGTGTCTGTCTAGGTGACACGGAGTCAGATACCCGTGTCTGTCCGGGTGACACGGGGTCAGATACCCGTGTCTGTCCGGGTAACACGGGGTCAGATACCCGTGTCTGCCTAGGTGACACGGAGTCAGATACCCGTGTCTGTCCAGGTGACACGAGGTCAGATACCCGTACCCGTCCAGGTGACACGAGTTCATATCCCCGTCTGTTCAGGTGACATGGGGTCAGATACCCGTACCTGTCCAGGTGACACGGGTTCAGATACCTGTGTCAGTCCATGTGACATGGGATCAGATACATCTGTTTTCCAGGTGACACGGGTTCATATACCCGTGTCTGTCCAGGTGACACAGGGTCAGATACCCGTGCTATGCCAATCCAGCACGGGATCAGATGGCCCGTGTCTGTCCAGGCCAAAAAGGGTCAGATGCCCGTGTCTGTCCAGTCCACACGGGGTCACATACCCGTGTCTGTCCAGGCCAAAAAGGGGTCAGGTGCCCGTGTCTGTCCAGTCCACACGGGGTCACATACCCGTGTCTGTCCAGGCCAAAAAGGGTCAGGTGCCCGTGTCTGTCCAGTCCACACGGGGTCAGGTACCCGTGTCTGTCCAGGCCAAAAGGGTCAGGTGCCCGTGTCTGTCCAGTCCACACGGGGTCACATACCCGTGTCTGTCCAGGCCAAAAAGGGTCAGGTGCCCGTGTCTGTCCAGTCCACACGGGGTCAGGTACCCGTGTCTGTCCAGGCCAAAAATGGTCAGGTGCCCGTGTCTGTCCAGTCCACACGGGGTCACATACCCGTGTCTGTCCAGGCCAAAAAAGGGTCAAGTGCCCGTGTCTGTCCAGTCCACACGGGGTCACATACCCGTGTCTGTCCAGGCCAAAAAGGGTCAGGTGCCCGTGTCTGTCCAGTCCACACGGGGTCACATACCCGTGTCTGTCCAGGCCAAAAAGGGTCAGGTGCCCGTGTCTGTCCAGTCCACACGGGGTCAGGTACCCGTATCTGTCCAGGCCACATGGGGCCAGGCACCTGTGGCTTTCCAGGCTACACGAGGTCAGATACCTTTGTCTGCCCAACAAGCAAGTCGACATGAACCGCATTGGGACGAAAAAGGTGAAATGTGAATGCGGCAGGCGGCTTTTTGTTGACTTTCGGGTGCCGAATGCTAAACGGCGGCGATAAAAAAGCGTCACAAATTGACGAATAGTCCAAGTTGCGAGCCACGAATGGCGATCTGTAGAAAAGCGACACGACAAATGTCATAAGTAGCTAATAAAACCGACCTAAACCTAACCGAACCGAACCGAACCGAACAGAACCAAACCTAACCTAACCGAATCGAAGAGAACCGAACCTAACCGAACCGATCGAAGAGAGCTTAACCTAACCGAACCGAACCAAACAGAACCGAACCAAACCGAACCGAACCGAAGAGAACCGAACCTAACCGAACCGAACAGAAGAAACCTAACTTAACCGGACAGGACTGAAGAGAACCGAACCGAACCGAAGAGAACCTAACCTAACCGAACCGAACAGAAGAAAACCGAATCCAAACTAACCGAAACGTACGCGTGTTTTTAGCCCGTTTCGAACGGCATATTATCTTCCGAACGTTTTCATGTATCTGTTCGTCATGCAGTCAATGAGCGACGTTGGAATAACATCAGTTTTTAATGCTTTGAAATAGTGTTCGTCAGCCTGCATTATTTAAAATTATTCTCTATGTCCCCATATCGATTTTTTCATTTTGTCCGAGCACCACATGGCGTATTCACCTCGCCATCTGATGGACGCGAGGGGGCGGTTGGCTCGAGAGCTCCGCTGAGTTCCGCCTCAGCGGCGCCCGACAGACAGATAAGGGCCAGGGGCACGGCCATCTTCCGTGTTCGGAACCGATATCGCGAAGTGACGCTGTTAAGTGCTGAACAGATCCACGCGGTGTGGCTGCCAGCAGCGTATGGTTAAGGCGCTTGAAAAGAGCCTCATTAAGATGCGCAGCCAAGGACGCCACCCTGACCTTGCCCCAGGCTATTCTGCTGCCAGTGCGTCCGAAGGGCACACAAAGCCAGTTGATCACTAGGAATGCATTTCCTCTGTGCCGAGACAGACGCTGGTATTTTCCGCCTCGCTGCGCCGCAGGCCGGGAGAGCCGCTGTGTGCGCCACTCCTTACCACGCCATAAAGAGTGCCCGGAGGGGGGCGGCGGCGCCTGCCGCCCACGCGCGTCGCCGTCGCACCCGTCCCCGTCACAGCGACTCTGCGCGATGGCGCCGCAGTCCCCCCCCCCCCCCTCCCCCAGGGCTGCCGGTCCGGGATGGACGGCTGCCGGACGGCGCACATGGGGCGTCCCGGTCCGCGTCACCCCCGGGTAGCGTCATCCCCCGGTAAGCTCGCTCACGGAAGCAGCACAATGGCCACTGCGGTTATCAGTCCTGAGCGAGGCAGGCGCCAACTGCGCCGTTGGTGTCCTGGCCTCTTGCTGGCGTCGGTGAGTGGGAGGGTGGGTTCAAGAGCATCCGCTAAGGGTATTAGCAGTATCTGGAAGGCACGGCCGGGAGGGACTCCCGGAACTATCGTGGCAAAACACGAGGACAAGAATAGACGGGCTCCCAATGGTGCTCTTTGACAACGGAAGGGCATATCTTGCACTCCGCGGAGAGCCAATTCGTAAATCCAAGAATGGGACTGGCGAAAAATCGTTGGAAAGAAATATGTCTGGTGCTTTTGGAATAAAGAGTGAATACATAGTGTAATACTGTATATCTGGCTAGACCAAAATTGTGCAAAAGTTGACCATGACCTCACGATCATATACAAAAGCTGAAAGTGTTTTTTTTTTTGTCAAAATGGTACTCCTGCGACATTTTCCCCAGCACATGAAGTTGGGTTCAGTGAGAGATAAGTACAATGCTTATAGTTGGAAAATCTGGCATATAGCTGTGAAATTTCTAAATGTCTATAACTTGCTTGGCGGGTATTACCCAAAGATGCACCTGACCACCAGGGGCGGATCCAGTCTTTCGTCAAGGGGGAGGCCACGCTTCACGGTGGTGCTCCCAGGAAGCTCCCACCCCCCTCACAAAGATTTCTCGGATTTCGGCTACTCGCTCTTCGAGTTCTTGTTTTTTAATTGATAAAATCTATTTTATCGGAACGGTTCACCGGATTAGGCCAACTTTTTTCTATATGCCAGTTGTTATCTATTTTCCACTTCGAACATGAAGAGTTGGGACTGTATGTAGCGCCGCTGAGCTTTGGGGCGTCTTGATAAAATAGGTTACGTGAACACAAAATTAGGATTTTAGTGTCGCTTCGGCCGAAGGCGAGCCATGTCCCCATGCTCTGTCCCATCCCCCTCCTCCGGGTCCGCAATTGCGTCTGACAGTGAATGGCACTTGGTGTACCCATCTAGCCCGCGTTGCTCAGAGTCCATTGAGCCTGAAGTAGTGTGTGGTGCTTGTCACCACCTATGGTAGTGACGGAAGTGGGTTATGAAATGTTTGAATCACGCATCCGATAAGGTGGACAGAGCTCACACCACATAATCCTAGCAAGCCTCTATCGGTAAGTAATCCAGTCGTCTTCATCAAAAGCTAACCACCTACGTTAAAAATTGATGGCCCGTGACATTCCACAGTGATCTTAGAGCTTGGGATCTAAAAATCGCCACACATCCCTTCATTTAGTTAGGGTCACTTGTGTGGAGAATTAGCGGAGTAAATGTGTGATCCACGACAGCTCTCCTGGGCTGAGTTTCAGCTTTCTGCTGTGATGCCTATTAAGCTGACGACAGTGATAGTAAGTTTTTCTTCGACTGTTGCTCTCTATTTTTACCGGCGTGATTAAATGAATGACAAATCACCGTCCTTGGAATTCCGTAGTAAATTCTGACGAGAATAAGTAAAAATGCAGCATAAAGGCAAAAATTGGTAGCACTGCAGCTCGTCTTAAAGCATTATGTTAACAATCTAAAATGAAACTAGAATAAATGAATTAGCTAAACCTGTTTCAGAGACATTTCTAAAAATGATTACATTTCTGCCGATTTTTCATCAAAAACCTCAAATATGAACAAAAACCTATACCAAAGCATATCCGTTGTTTTTGAGTCGAGACACTAAGCACAAGAAACGTCAACGGGCGAAGCACAAGAAACATCAACGGGCGGTGTGGCGGGGTCAGAGCGGCGGATGGCGCCGGGCGGCCGGGCCGCCGAGCCCGAGGAACACTCACGTATACCGCTGCGGGCCAGGCAGTCGACCTCCTGAGGGTAGACGCAGGGGTACGGGCGCTCCGGGTGGAACAGCAGGCCGTCCTGGCACGTTCTCTCCTGGGCCACGCCATCGATGCACTGGTAGTACTTGTCGGCACTGGTTATCGTGCGCGTAGGTGCCGTTGGGTTCGAGGCAGTTGAAGTTGGCTATCACCACCTCGTTCGACGACGGCGGCGGGCGGCGGCGGCGGCGGCGGCGGGGGCAAGGCCCTCGCATTCCTGTTGAGCGACTGCGGACTGGCTGCGGCTGCAAGCGGAAGAGATCGGCTATTGAGCGACGCCAGCGGCAACCACCACACAACAGCCCTCTATCATGAGTATAGAGTGCTTATGTTCACATGCATGGTTAAATCCAAGTTTTGTGAGTTTTCGGCAACATTAGCAATGTTGTTCGGTTACGGTGGATAAGGGGAGTGTGCCGCTCTCTTACTTTTCAGTTATTGCTATATCAGACGCGTTCGATTTTATCATTCCTACCAGTTTTCCCGCAATCCTCCCGAAGAGCTCAGAATTTTGAGCTAAAGTAGCCGCTCGTGAGGGAGAATCTCATTGTAAAAACCCCGCTCACCACCACGAAATAAGTACGTTTTACTTGCTTTGCCTTTTCCAACGAATATTTTCTTTAGTTTTTGCAGCGCTAATTTTTCAAAATGTTTGTGTGAGAAATGCTACGGAGGCTTGAAACACTCTGCTTAGAGAAAAAGAAATGCAGACGCGAGACTATTATCACGCGAATTCAAGGCAACTTTATACTATGGCTTTGATTTCTCTCCTTACAGTCGTTTACCACAGCGGCTCTTTTCGAAGCCCACGTTGGCTTCGGAAAATAGAGTGCCACATCGTTTATAGCAACACACTGGTTAAAGCGTCAACAAATGCGCTTCTCAGCACCTGATCCTTGCCGTTCGCTGCGCCAGTCACAAACGCTCAGTTGTACTGACGTCATTTACACCAGCAGAGCTGCCACTTTTAAGCTCGCAGACCCACATTGTTCGTGTTTAAAGAGCTCAAAAGTGGGTCACTCTAACTCGTGACAGATGAAAAAGGCCCACCGGATTCTGCCGTCGGCATGACGACGTCGGTTGCCCATGACGACGGCGGTCGCGACTATTGCGGCTATCGCGGACTCTGGACACACTCTGAGATTACCAAGAAAGAAAGAGGAGAAGCGCTGTTGCATAGCGTTGACAGCGTAATATTCACCTCGAGAGTAATTGAAATTGAGATTTTTATTATACCGTAATGGTCCTGCAATGGAGCCACCCAGTGTCATTATTAGACGAAAATGGTTACGTGGTTCCACTACAGTATGTTTTTTTAATGTGTTACAAAGGTGGGATACTCTCTTTTATCACTGCCTCCTAGTATGATTACTCTCAGCAAATCAATTTTGAGCGCTAAATGAGGAGACACCACGAATTCAAGGACTTTCTCGACTACTCTGAATGTGGCTGTGCTCCGAACATCGACCGTTCTGGTGAAGGCCTTCGAGACTTTGAGTTAAGCGGCACGGCGACAGGGACGAAAATGAATGCGTGGTTTTCATGCATGATAGCCAGCAAAATTAGAAGACCTTTAAATAACATGATTCGTGTGTCTGGCCTTTCACTTTGGTTCGCAATAATTCCATGCATTAGAGGATTACGGGTGCCGTGTATCGTGTCCATGCTATTAGCCACGATAGGTTCTTTGCCGCGCGGCGCACCTCAGCTTTCCTATCACGCAACGCTGAGACGTCAGACTTGGCATTGATCTCCTCATCAATGACCGGCCGAGAGACCCGCTCGCAGGCATTGCCAGCAAACTGTCCGACATTACCGGCTTACTTCGTCGGAATTACACAAACGCGTGTATATGGCGCAAAGAACAACCGATGTTGTGAACAGCTTTAGCAGGTCTGGATAGACTAGGAACTCGGTCATGCTGTCAAAAACGTGTTCAGTGATTCGTTTTCCAAATGAAGTCTCCTCAGATACCCGCTCACCCAGCACGTTAAAAGAAGGGTGTTGAGAGCTAATACACCCATGCTTGGAATGTTGTATGTACCAACGCCAGCACACACGGCGCAATACATCTAATATTGCTGATAGCTCAGCTGGTTCTGTCCTGGTTGATCAGCTGCTTAGCTCAGCTGGTTCTGTCCTGGTGGCTCAGTTGCTTAGCTCAGCAGCTCATGCGGCGTCTCTCTCGGGATTTATCTATCCGTGGCGGGAGAGTTGGAGTCACTTTAACCGCTCGCTATTTGAGCCTGGCTGGGTTGGTCCGGTCGGTGGCAGCGGCCGCGCTAAAGGTCGGGTGACGTCAGAGGGTAGGAGGATGTTCCTTGCCGAGCGTTGCAGCCCGCATTAAGCAACGCTCCAGAATGATGTCATCGACGCGTAATTTCACGACTAGATGGTGGGGCCACGGCTCACCCAAAAATCATTGCTTGGCGTGAGTGCTGATCCCATTGATCCGTCCCATCAAAAAGTTCGCACTGAATTTGTAATTCGAGAGGACTTTCTACGAATCTGTGTCAGATATCTAAAGCATACATCGTAGTTGTAGGGATGTTGTGTAAGGTAATGTTTTTTGCATAAGAAACATGGTCGACGACAGACAGATGCCGTTGGGGTTCCATTCCAAGGCCAGGAAGCGCAAAAGCGAAAGGTCACATGCAAATTACAGGTTTAGTTAGCGGATGTTCAAGTCTTTCGAAGAACAGCGCACATTGTTTCATCCTACGTTCACTGTGGATAGTCATGCACTACAATTTTTCCTTTTCTATGGTGCAAGAATCCGTTAAACCATGGTAGTAAAAGTGTTTTATTGTAATTAGATTTGTATGATAAAAATGGCTGGATGATTCGGCTGTAGAGAGCTGACTAATTCAAAACTGATATCAAAAAATTATCATATAAGTTTCATATCTGTCACGTAATCTTCCAAAACTCCCCAGATGACAACTGCTTAACTATCGATGCGGCCATGTAGTTTCGGAGAGACTGCTCCGCGTTTTATTTTGATGGCCACACAAAGTCGCGGTGAACAGAAAGCAGATGTAATTTGAGTGCAATGGATAGCAATTAACTGCCGTGAGATTAGTGATGGCAAAGGTGTTATACATCAGACAATCACCACACAGCGTGGCTGCCAAAAGACTAGCACGAGTCTTGCCGACGACAAGCAGAGGGCAGCCGCACCCCTGACTTGGGTCGTCCGCGCCGCTGTCCACTCACCGGCGGCGCACAGCAGCGCGAGGCTCAGCAGCTGGCACGAACCCATTCTTGGCCGGTGACGAGGAGGTAGCGGGGACGCGCGCCGGCCGTGCTCGCGAGAGTGAACGGCCGCGGGCGGCAGAGGCGCCTCCGCACCGTCCGAGTCAAGGCGAGCGGGCGGCGGCCAGGCGAGGGGGAGGGGGAGGGGGAGCGGCGCCACCGGCCGCCCGTTGCGACGGTCCCGCCGTGCTGCTCTCGGACGTGGTAGGTGTTGCCCGCTCATTGATGCAGGGTGGGTTCGGCGCGGCCGCATCACCCGGCGACCAGGGGCGATATCGATGCGATCAGGGCGATATTTATCTCGGTACTTCACTCTTCTACCTCGCTTTCAGCCGGGTGCGAAAAATAGCTTTTGCTTTGAAATTATTTGAGGCACAATTTCAGATAAAAAGCCTAAACTGGCTGGATTGGAAGGTGGCAGGGTTCTTCGAACCCTGGAACATACTGATCTGAGTTCGATGAGGTGGAGTCAGAGGTTGGAAAACCGTTTCAAGCCCATACAAGCTTTCTCGCAGGGTGTGAAATCCTAAATCACCGTCCAGGGTTTTCATTGTTTCCTAGCATCATTGGCCAATTCCAGAAAACGCAGATATCATAACCATAAAGCACTTTCCTTGGAATTGTCCTACGATGGGTCTTAAGATCTTGCTTTTTGTACGATTTTCTTGACACTGCCTTCTTTTAGGGCAGACCTTAAAAAATACAGGCGTCAATAAGGCGTTTGCGTGCTGAAACTACGCGTTTGAACGAATACAGAATAAGAACCCATCGGTGCACAGTTCGCCGCGTGAATATTGGATGCGTTCTATACAAAGTGGCCGAACTGCAATAATTGTAGACTGTTTTCTGATCGCACACAGTTGGCGAGGTTTTACAAACAAGAAGGTATTGAATGATGTGAGATCATCAATATCGATGGCCACTTGTAAGTTTTCAGTAATTTGTGAACTTGCGTGCTGTTCAGTGGTGGCGACAGCTGTCTTTGATGCCACTTCTGCGGAACTGATTCCAACTTCAAATCTACGCCCGTGAGCTGATTCCTACTCTGACCTAAAGCAGCACAGCCAACTTTGGCCCGTCACCTCATTCCGACTCCAGAATGTGTGGCCCGTTTCCCCGCAATTTATTCCGATGGAGTCAATACCAGAGGCAGTAATTTAGGAGGAAGCGCGTTCTATATGGTACTGAAGGACAAGCATAGAGAGAGTGAGAGAGAGAGGGGGGAGAGATAGAGAGAGAGATAGAGAGAGAGAGAGAGAGAGAGGGAGGGAGAGAGAGGGGGAGAGAGAGAGAGAGAGAGAGAGAGAGAGAGAGGGAGAGAGAGAGAAAGAGAGGGAGGGGGAGAGAGAGAGAGAGAGAGAGAGAGAGAGAGAGAGAGAGAGAGAGAGAGAGAGAGAGAGAGAGAGAGAGAGGGAGAGAGAGACTAAAGTGCGGTTAAATGTGCAATACAGTTGTGAGCGAATATAAAGCATCAGGAAAGAACAACTAGTAAAAACCCTCACGATGAAACAAAAGTTCAATCTATGGGTGATATCTGTAAAACACTCATTTTTCGAGGACATCGCTCCTCGGGAACAGCATCTTTGACAGCATTGGCTCGAACTACATCTATGGCAAGCTCAATTTTGACTACTGCTAACCGCGCTGTGCGTGGCTCCAGTTTGTCTCTGGCTCCCTCCGAGCTCGACCTAAGAAGGGCGCAGGGAGACAGCTACTTGGTGTGAGTACGTCACGTGCTGCACGAACATTGGGTCTATTGTTTCTATAGCCTAGGTTACATCCTTGTATCGCATCACGTAGGGCTGCGACACAATATCGCATATCGGTTAGTATCATGTATCGTATGATGCGTCATGTGCCGCATAACGTTTCACATATCGTATGATGTGTGACGCATGAAGTATCGGCATCACTTATCGTATGACGTCATTTGGCCGCCCGCCAGGCCTTTCATCACGATAGGCTCTTCGAGCGGTCTCAGTGGTGTGCGCGTGGTGCTCCAGGTGTCAGCAACGTTGTCCTTTTTAAGATTTATGGAAATTTTTGACGTCGGTTGACGTACAAGGCTTCACGACTTTTTAAATTCGAGTCCAAACAAACGGTTGTCCGGGCACGGCAGGGATTTTGTTAGACACTAAGATTTGGGTATCGTCCGCATAGACCACGACTTGAAAATCAGCATGGAAAGGAATACCAATGGCATGCATTAAAAACAAAATTGGTGGGGCCAGGCCCTCCATTCGCTGACGCTTGCTAGATAGGTTGTCAATTAACCGACGCCGTATCATCTCAGCTTTTGGAGGACCATGGACCAAACGTAGCACAGAGCTACGCGTGTTATCAGTGGGTCCCTTTTGTGGACAGGTGCAATCCCAGTTTTTCAAGTTATCAGAAACGGTTGCAGACATTATACTTGGTTTAATGGCACGCAAGATATGAGTTACAATGACGGGAAAAGGGTATGCAGCGGCTGAAGTGACACACCATGATCACAGCCGTCTTTGCTGTTCACCACGTCACCGGTCGTGTGCGACAGCTCGGACATCGTTGGCGACTCCAGCTTGAAGGCTGTGCTCACCGCAGAGGGCGACGGCAGCTGGGCAGCGGCGGCGCTGGGGTCATGTAGTTCGAGCTTCGGCCGCGTGGCAGGGGGCGACGGCAGCTGGGCAGCGGCGGCGCTGGGGTCATGTAGTTCGAGCTCCGGCCGCGTGGCAGGGGGCGACGGCAGCTGGGCAGCGGCGGCGCTGGGATCATGTAGTTCGAGCTCCGGCCGCATGGTGGCGACTCTGCGGCTCGCAGAGCTCAATAAGTGTAAGGCTTTTCTGGATCCTACTCTGAGATGCAATCTGTCAAATGGAATGAATGCAAAATCTGTCAACGCCTCCTGTGACGGCTCACAGTGTGTTGAGGATGCTGGCGCCTTTTCAGCAGCATGTACCTTCTTACTTGAGGCATATGTTGGACCCTCCGGGAATGAGCGGAACGTTCGAGCGGTGCATCAAATTGTGATGTGCCTCCCAGCCGGCTGGTGATGTCGATCGGTCAATTCATATCATTGGGGCTTTACGACGCACTCAGCTGCTGAGGCCATATAGGTAGGGCGTGATGTCACCCGGTCAGTCCTACCGTGCCCCCCCCCCCCCCCCGTCACTTTTGAGAGGCGTGGTTCGCGGTTCGCGGTTGTCGTGGATCCACGAGGTGGGCATGGCTTCGACGGATTTGGTGGTGGTCGGACAGTGGGCGTCGAAGAGTTACAAATCTAAAGTCAAAGTTGAAATCATTGTGGTTTAAAGAGCCGGCGGGTTGAATAGCAAAAAAAGATCCAAAGAGTCTTTGTCGTCTTCCTGATCTTTGATACGACCAGACAAAACATTACAAATTTGCGATCGTTGATGTGCGCGCTCCATGCAGATAAGGTATGTGTCTAGTGCTTCTTCTACTGTCCACGGGAGCTGTTAAATAGGAATATCAGTGAGAACCATTAATGTTATTCAAGTAGGCTTATTACTTGGCCAAGTCGACAAAGTACACTTGACTTGAAGATCATAAGTCAATTCAGAAGAATCAGTCCGGGCCATGTTGGATATCTCGGATAGCAAATCAGAATCTAGTCAGTGGTTTTGTGCCGTTGATCTTGTTCATCTGGAAGGAAAATGCGAATGGGCGAAGACCCCAACGCGTGGTGCTCTCGTGAAAAAAGTTCCTGTCTATTTGAGGCTAATATAGATACGTACGGTAATTCTCAACATGCTACCTGTTTTCAAGGTCATAAAAGATAGTGCTGTTAAGTCCTAAAACAGCTGAATCGCCTCCACTTTATATATCTATATGGCTTTTGTTTTGCATACGGGCGAGGCCACGAGTCGGGTGAGTTTTAACGTCAACTAGCCGGGATGGCGTGGCTTCGGCGGCCCGGCTTGGTTTAATTTGATCGGTAACCCTTTTAGTGGCCGATCTGGCCGCCACCGCCGGTCGCAGCCTCATGAAACTTCCATGACACAATCATTTAAAAACTTTGCTGAAAGGTTTTTAAGACGATAGCATGCGTGTTGCATTGATCTGGAGACATAGTTTTGCAGCATTACACCGTTCACGACCATTCCATCTCACATTCCAATAACATATGACATCACTGTTCACAAAGCATGATTGTTGCCACATTATTTATACCACAATGTTTAAACAGCGTTATTCAGGCAACACTATGTTTCCTGCATTTACATGACACATGTGCCACAAAAACACTTGCACAGCACCAAAAATTATCGTATCGTAAAAAGCTGGAGGCTGCGGGTCGGAAGCCGGTCTCGGTCTCGCGGACCAGGTGCGACAGCGGGGTGAGGCGAACTAACACTGACGCAGGAGAAAACAATGGCGTGAGGCGAACTAACACTGACTTGGGAGAAAACAATGGCGTGAGGCGAACTAGCACTGACTCGGGAGAAAACAATGGCATGAGGCGAACTAACACTGACTCGGGAGAAAACAATGGCGTGAGGCGAACAAACACTGGCGCGGGAGAAAACAATGGCGTGAGGCGAGCTAACACTGACTCGGGAGAAAACAATGGCGTGAGGCGAACTAACACTGACTCGGGAGAAAACAATGGCGTGAGGCGAGCTAACACTGACTCGGGAGAAAACAATGGAGTGAAGCGAACTAACACTGACTCGGGAGAAAACAATGGCGTGAGGCGAACTAACACTGACTCGGGAGAAAACAATGGCGTGAGGCGAACTAACACTGACTCGGGAGAAGAACACTGACTCGGGAGAAAACGACCTCGCGGGCGTGAGTGACGGCTAATGTGGGAATCAGCGTTTAATGAGACGATGGGTAGGTAAAGGTGTCAATGTTACCACGTGTCACTAAATGTGTTATGGTGTCAATGCGTGGTTATCATGCGCAAGCGTGCAGAAGCCGTGGCTCCTCTTGTTTTCAGGCTGTTTCAGGATTTATGTCATATGCGTCAACCAGAATAGGTAAAGGCGTGAGATCGGTTTTAGAAGGAATGCGAACGTGCCTTCTAACAATTCTTAGATAACCCCAACACTGCTGAACACATGGACGTGCCAGTAAAAAGACCAGGAAGCTACCAATGCTCTTTTTCAGAAACCGGTCATACAAAACACGTTGTGGCTTAGGATCAAAATATGATGAATACTATATTGGCAATAAAGACTATATCGAGAAGTAGCTCAGCTACCTGTGACACATTATGCCCACAACATAGCACAAAAACAAATGTTGCTCACAATAACAAGTGTGGTCAGCACGGTGACTTCCATTTAATAGATTTAGGACCTCACTGAAGCATTGCAATTTTTTTGCGGTGTGGCTTCAGGAACGTGTCCAGCCTCCCGTGCGTAGAGCCACAGGCAGACGGTCTGAAACGATTGCGTGCCGTAGAGACTGTTTGGGACTGTTTTCCATTCGATCGCCATCAACTGTTACAGATTATCATGCCGTCGCAAATATAAAAATGCTGGGATCGAGTTGCCAAAAGATCGTCATTTCGTAGAAGGCCACTGAAAACCATGTAAAACGGGTCAAATTTGAAGTCATAGGGAACACTGGATAACAACTTCTTCAAACGCAACCTTTGAGCTTGAGAGGGACAATTTTGTAACACGGCTATTTGTAACGGGTCGCATTTACACTTAGCTAGAACAAAACGCCTACCTAGCTACAGACGCATTGCCCAGTTTCGACTGTATAGGTGGAAGCACTCCTTTAGAATAATTATTGTGAATACTTCCTCTCAAGAGCGATCGTCTTCGATATGCCAGGAGACACTGTTTAAACAACGATGTGAAGCAACCATAACGACTTGTACTCATAAGCAAGTAGAAGAATGCACCCACTGTCGAAAAACCAGGCGCTCGATGGTTCCTTGCTCACACCAAGTTTAGCATTCTCTCCATTCCTGGTGAATTTTTGGCTCTGGATGGAGAAGTACGCATGAAAATTGATATTATTACATTGGCACTTGACTAACTTTGACTCATTCATATGCGCTTGGGTGGGGGTCAAATTGCCGCCCCCCCCCCCCCCCTCCCCCGAAGGTTTTGTCGGACTTGTTAGCAAAGGCGCGGCGTAGCCGCGTTAAATTTTGCATAGCTGTAGACAATTAAATAGCAAATGATCTGGCATCAAAAATCCGAATGTTCCTTGTAAGGGTAGCTGACCTTTGGCAGGTAAAAGTCAGGTCATGGTTTCAGCGAAGGCAATTTCTAGGGAATCCTTCAATCTGATCCAACAACGGAGTGTTAGACAAAGCCATGCATCTCTGAAATGCTTTCTCAGGCAACACAACAATTGAACAAATAGCATTGAACAAGAGTCAGGTATGAAGGTCAGATCAAGGTCAAAAACAAGCTGTTCTATTACTCTAGGGCTTGCTGTAAGAGGTAGTTTCTGGTGCTCGTTCCGAATTTATTGGTAACAGGAACCGCATTATATACCTTCCATGGACTTCTTAAAGGTCGGAATATTCACTGACCTAGAATGACCTAGATAAACATTTGGTTTTAGGAATATACTGCCAAGCGTAGTCTTTGTCGCTTATTCAAATACAAAACTCAAAGCAGTTTTGTATGATTTTGGTCACCATGACTTTCAAATGGTCAAACGTCACAGACCTTAAATGAGCATGTGACCTTTTGCTTAGAACACTTATCTAGAATCTTGGAACCCTTTGGAGACTAACCTGGAATTCGACCTTGTTTGACCTTATTTGACCTTAATGTCATGACTTAGGAACCTAAAATGTTAACCCAAGTGAGTTTACGTACGGGTCAACACACTGTGAATTTGGTGTCTTGAGCTCTCTGAGTTCCCGATATCTCAGAGGGTGTCAAGTTCACCCTCACCCGAAGAAAGGGTACCCAACCGGCCACCCGGGAGCGTGTTAACCGTTTTATACATCTGTTTGAATACTAGCGACATAGCTTGCTGGGTCAGTGAAATGAATTATCATGGAATGTGAGCAGTGGAACATAGCAGCACGATTACAGGCAGAGACACATGAGGGCTTTGTGCGGGGTCATGACTCCGGTTCGTCGATCCAAAGTCCGATGTGTCATTAAAGCGAGCCGACCTTCGTGAATTGGCAGACTACTAATAGCCTTTAATGCGCTGCCGTTGCTTTATAGAGCTGACGGTGTTGTGGCCAGTTAAGTGTATTTTCTTGCGTGACACTGACACATATGCATGGCATGTGACCACACAGCTCCTGTATAGGCTTCCCTGTATCAACCCGTGAGCAGACTGCTGTGATTTGTTTCACAAGAGAGCAACTGAAGTGTTGACTCCATGCTTGGCACTTGGGATCTGTGGGCATAGCCTACAAACTTCCATGGGAGGGGCCTAAAATCGTTGGTCGTGGTCGGACTAACTTTTTTGGGAGGTCAAAACAAACGTAAGGGCACGTACGTACCTAATAACTGCACCATGGATTGATGGTAAATAGTGCACCGGACAGCTACCACTTCAGAAATCCGTAAACATCTGGCAGATCATGAACTGGACGGAGACTCGGATCTCAGCACGAACCCATATGTCACCACGTGCGTGACGACGGGGGACCCCGACGGGGACTGGAACGGTGCAGTTGAACGCAGCATAGGAAACTGCACAACCGCAGTAAAACATAACTTAGACGTGATCCGCCAGGGGGGAGACTGCAATAATGCAACAAAACACAGCTTGACGTCTCGGACAAGCGATGGCATGCCAGCTGCGCCGGCACCAGCAGTAAGATGCTCAGGTGAGGCTAGGGTGTTTATTGACTCTGCTCCGTGATATTATTCAGCGGTCATATGCAAAAAATATTTAGATAGAAGGTTCGCGTGTTTTATGCGAACATCGGGTGCACCTACAGAACTCGGAGAGTATTGACTCCATGGCGAACCGCAGTGGTGCAACCAGATGGACCCAACGCGAGAGTGACATCTGCCGACTCTGCAAAATCGCATGCACTTCTTGGCGGATGCCTTTTCGTTTCTGTTGTTGAGCTTCCAATCCGAAATCATCGTTCTTTTCGCTTCTTTTTACTCAGAATCCCCTCCCATGCTTTACAGTTTCGTCATCTCCTGTGCAAATCATTTGTTATCTATGAGAGTAACAAATTTAGCCGCTCCTGCGATCTGGTATTTTATGTAGACGCATTTGTGATCAGCAAGACTGGCTTAATAAAATTATTGGCCTCTGATTCTGACATTCAAAACTTTCATGAAGTCTTTAAAACCAGCGGGATCGCATCACTAACAATGTTCTGCTCAGCGCAAGCGACGCGCTGTATTAAACGTAACTTCCACGCAAACAAAGATGCTGAAAACTTCGTGATCATGGTAGAGATATTAGTGAGTTACAGTTAATGCAAGAATGTCAATTATTTCATTATTGATGCCGTATCCCAGCGGAGGGCGCAAAACAAACAACCCGGCAAAACACATCACTTCCTTGCTGCAGAAAGCGTGTTGACTTGGCGGTGAGAATTGATGAAAAAGCGTAAGATTCGATGTCGTGGTAGCTGCTGCGTACTGATTGCGCCTGGGATAGAAATCTGGAGCATAGATCTGCTTTCGATACCTCATCAACGACCAGTCTGATTGTTTCAGTCACGACGCAAAACTGAGCCTTCGAAGGCCACCCGGTTTTCCAGCGCGTTTATTCTCTTATAACGAATCTGTAATCAAGGGCCGGCTAATGTACTGGGTGCGTTGAACACAGTTAGGTCCATGAGCGGCAGTGCTAGTCCAGGGCGCACCTAATGAACCCGTGAGTCCGCCTCCCTCGAATCGGAGAAAATGAAAAAGATTTATTTTAGTCTGTCCCTCGACGTAATAGTTCCTTGCTAAACATTCTTTCTTTGTCAAAGTTTGTCGTGTAGAATTTCTTTTTCAGTATCATTTATACTGAAAGAGACTGGTGTTAATAAAGTGGATTTTCACTTGGCGCCAGAAATGAGCTACTTTATGTGTGGTGGCTTTGGCCGGATTATTAGTACGGAAACCAACGCCCATACGGACGCGCAGCATTTAGCCACTCATGATTTAGCCCCGGTACTCATGAATCTAACTTGCAGGAGTTTGCGGTCTTCCACACTTGTATTCAATATGAGCAAGGTAATACATTCCCTACCTTTCCACACATGCCTGCGAAAATACCCTGAATGTCTCCACCTATGTTCGCAGTTTCACAAGCGACAAGCTTTCACGCAGCCATACGCATGTACAAACATGACTTAACCTTTCCACCATTTATATAACATTCACCTCAACAAACATCGCCATGGAAGTGATATGCTCGCAAACCGTCGAAAATTTAACCAACACACTCCACGCATCGCTCGCGCGAGGCGACATCTTCCTTTCCGGACCACCACCCACAAAAGCATGGATATGGTTGTGAACACCGTATCTGTCACAGCTCTAGTTATTACGCTGCATAGCAGTCCCCCGTCACCGTCCGATGGTTCGTCTGGCTCACCAGCCGATGGCCTGACCCGGGTCACCGTCCGACTGCCCGCCTCATACGTCACCGCCCATGTATGAATGTCGCTTGATCCTCTATCCCGAGTCACTGACCGCCAGTCTGCCCCGGCCGTCGCCGTTCCTGCCCGGTGGCGCATCCCGGGTCATGGACATGGGTCATCGAGAGATGGTCTACCCCGGGTCACCGACTGATGCTACGTCCCGGGTCACCGACCGATGCTGCGTTACGGGTCACCGACCGATGGCCTCCAGAGCCTGACTGGTGCGCAGCTGCAGCAGCTTGGGGTCGGCCAGTAGCTGGTGCAGCTGGTCCGTCGGCAGCTCCAGCAGCATCCCGGTCAGCTGCGGCGCCAGCTCCGGGTGCTGGGCACTCAGAGCTGTGAACAGCTGGTCACCCAGCTCCTCCGGGGCCGGGGCGGCAGCGCTGGTGGTGACGGTACCGGCGGCACCCTGCGCAACAGACAGACACTGGTGAGCTCCCATGGAGGGTGTGCAATGATGTGTAATGAAAGGACAACACCTAAGAAACAGAGAATGATCACAACACTGACGACTGACTGACACAGAGTGGCAAGGAAAGACACTGGCATGAAGGATCCGTGCCACTGGCAGGCATTCCTGTCCTGTGTGTTCCGAGTCACCTGGTGTTGACAGAGGGGGACAGCGTCACTGACCCCGGTGAAGCGAAGGTACTCGGCGCGGGCGGCGCAGACGGCCTCCCCCAGTCGCGCGCCGTCCTGCAGCAGGCGGGCCAGTCGCAGCGGCGGCAGCTCCAGCAGCATGCCTGTCACCTGAGCACACAGCTCCGAGTCCAGCTGCGACACCTGCATGAACACTGCCTCCTCCAGGCTGGTGCTGCCAGGCAAAGGCATTCAATGTCATAATGTGAGCCTGAGGTCAGCTCAGCTTTTGGTTAGTTTAGGAACTCCCAGAGCTGTTCAACTATTTGAGATTTGCATCTAAGCATTTCAAAAAATGTCTCAGTAAAAGCCACTTCATGACCACTGGGTTGGCACAAATCTGATACAAGCTGTTGACATTTTAACAATGAGAGAGTTAGTAACTGATACATTTTGTTCATTATCATAGTTTTATCATTACAATCTATCAGAAGTAATGCATCAGGTCAGTGTCTGAGCTGCACTGAACCAGCATCACAGGCCCAGTGCATTACTGACGAGACAAATATATCAGGGGTGCCGCCAACCAACACTTGTAGGACAAACAAATGGCTGTGTGGAGGATTTCACTCAGTATCCTACTGATGATCCAGACAGCACACCATATTTCCAGAGGGCATGTGTCTGATGACACCTGCGATGGACACACACAGCTGTCCCATCCTACATGTCTGAGGTGTGTTTCCAGATGCATAGGAATCAGAAGTTATAATTTAACATCCCCTTTTGGCACTTAATGCTGGACATCACTGAGGAAAACATTAACAGCATAAGTCTGTGATTTCATTGCAAAAATTAACTCAGGTTTCCTGCTACCCTTACCAAGTCCCACTTCCCCTGGAGTCTAGCCTTAACATTATGCCTAAGGGTTCATGCCTGCCATCTTGATGAAAAGACTGCATGATTTCTGCAGCAGACTGTAGCTTCTGTTCTGACTGCAGGAGTTCCAGGATCTCTTCATTGGACAGTCCATTTCCAACCAGATGTGTCAATACCTCTGCTTTCCCTGGATACATATGTCTGTAACATGTACATTAGTTTACACACCAAATGAAATTAAAATGAGAAGTGGAATGGGATTATGAAGCCTGGGGTCGAGAGACAGCCTGAACTAGTAATAACATGATTAGCAGGGAATCTGAGGAACATGCATTGCATGAGTAAATCTGGAGGGACATAATTCAATTTTAGGATGAATAGAGGGGACATGTCCCTCCATAAACTCTTTGGTAGCATTGGCAACACAGGGTAAAAATGGCATTTGCCCTAATTTCCATAGAAGTCCTGATGCCACTGCCTCCTGGCACATTAGGTTATCTTTATCTTTACCTCAAACCAGACATGATCTGGCATTCTATTTGTAGGGCAGGTAGTCACCAAAAGTAGTGATTAAAGCCCACTATCAATATTATTAAGAGGGACAGGGCTCAGTGATTATGCATCTGACATTTCCAGCTATCTGTATGGAGGCATGTACAGTGAAACAAGAAAAAATGTTGACCTGGGAGGAAAGCCAGCCCAGTGGGCTCTGTCTGAAAGCATATATATATATATGCTTGCATGCTTATATATATATATGTATATATATATATATATATATATATATATATATATATATATATATATATATATATATATGTAAAAAATGCAAAATATTGACAAGAGAGGCAGCCAAATGGGCCCACTACCATATTGGCTGCACACGTGCGTCATAACCTGAAATTATGGAGTCAAGTTGACTGCATTGGTTGACTTAGCCAATCAATTGTATAACTCAAGAAACCACGCAAACCTACCGCAGTTTGGCCTGTAAGTGTTCTGTTAACACAATAGTAGTATTTGGAAGAGCACCTGACATCTTGCAAGTTGAGTTTCACCTCTGCAAACAGTAAAGGAAGCCGCAGACAACTCCACCACAATAATTTATTCACAGCATCTAAAAGTGTCTAGTGCACAGGCGCCGACACATGTTAGGTCAACTAGCTGCAGGTATACACCGGCCCAAGGCCCTACTACCGGCCTCTATCGGCCTTGACAACAGCTGGCAAAGCATACCGATTGTTGGCGTTTGTAGCGCATTCACACGTTGTATTCGTCAACGTTATGTGAAGCGTGTATACAAGAGTGCGTGTTGCGCACGGTCATTATAGGTAGTCAGAGCGTTACGGCTGTCGCTCGCAGTGGATATTGGTTTGGTCCACTGCATCGAGTCGTTCAGCCTTTGCCCACCTTTAAACGTTGGTGTAACAGTATGTACCGCCTTGGGTGTAGGCGCTGGGGGCGTTGGATAGCCTCGGCACGGGCTTAGGTTTTAGGCCCCCCCCCCCCCCCTTCGTCTCCCGTGGTGTGACATTTCTACCTCTAATTCTGTGTCAGGAACGATTGTTTTCCTTGTTTTTCGATTGAAATGTCGTTTTTGGGTAGGTTGTTCCCTGCAGATTTCAGCTACCCTCCCCCCTCCCCCACCCCACCCAACCAGGATTCATCCACACCCTGTGATCTTGGAGGCATAGTTACACTCATGTCCATCTGCAATCCATATTGAGCAGTGTTTAAATGCTTTCATCCCTGGCCAGAATTTTCTTATCACCTTATCTTCATGATTTTTATCCAGAATTTGATATGGTTATCTGTAAGTTGAATGAAGGCTCATCTAACTGTGGTTTGCTTCTGACAGATAAGTCAACATGTCGCTGGCAAGCTTGGCAGCGTATGACAGCACTGATGAAGAGAGTGATGCAGAGCCTGATGAATTGACCAGGCCCTCTGGACTGTCACCTTCAGTCCCACCTTTGACAGTGCCTGTGGATATCATAGAAGATGAGGATGATTATCAAACAACTAGTAGAACTGTAACATCATCATTGCCCATGGTTAATGGTAACACAAAAAGTGACACTGGAAGCATCTTCCAAGCAGATGATGTTGTTGATGATGTTCCCCTGGCTGAGAAAATTCATGCAGAAAAGCCAAAGAAAAGTGGTAAAGTTAAAATATCAATACCATCATTGTCACAGGTATGTGTATAAGACAGTATGTATTTTGGATTTCACCACTTGCCTCCCATTCACTCTTGAATTTTGGTGCCCTCCACCTTTTTATGATGATTTCTTTCATCCTTATTGAGTGGAATTCCAGCAAAGCTCCATTTTTCAGGATTTTCACAGTCATCTGCACCATACAGATCACTTCTGCTATATATTTGATAATGACCTTGATAATATGGTAGGCATGAAATGTTAAGATCAGCTCACAATGTGTTGCAGATATGTGCAAACTACTTGATCTGTTTTCAAAAGCAAGCCATGTGCTGCAGTCAGTATAGGTCTGTGTACCTTACCAACCAAAGGTATAAAAGCTGAAGTGCCATTTTTTTCAGAAATGAAGCTGCTTGTACTTACAATGAAACTAAAAAAAACTGCATTTGGCAACATGAAGTCAAAAAGTTGGGCAAAATCACATTTTAAATGTGTCCAAATGTATTTATCTAAACACATGCCTGTATGCATGTTCAATTCACAGAAACCTAAAATTGCTTCTGAACAATTTAGCTAATGGCACTTGAGCATTTTTGTATTTGGATGGCAGTATAGCTAAAGCCCTTGATTGGTAGTGCAAAACTGACAGCACCCTTTTCCTTTTTCAGTTCAAAGATGATGATGAAGAACCAGCTGCAAAGAAAATGAAACCTTCTGTTGTGAGTCATTATCAAATGTATCTGTGAATCTTGATTTTGCTGTGCATGCATTCCATTTGAAACCAAAGTATGCTTGGAAAAGGCTCCCAACAACCCCAGCATGCTAGAGAAATATGGTAACTGGTACATGGATTCTATTTAAAGTTGGAACACACTGTTATTCTTCAGCAAAAATGAATGTCATGCAACTTCTTGTTTTCAACTTCTGTGAACATGGCTCGCGGCGATTTTATGCAAGCTCAAAGACCTGCCTACTGACTGGTGCCTTGGCTTTTGCAGAAGGGCTCTGGCCTGTTCTCTCTGCTGCCGCCGCCCAAGGCACAGTCTACCAAGCAAACTGGCCGCGCGTTACTGCCGCAGGCAGTATCACGGCCAGCGCCTCCGCGTCGTCCCGCCCTGGCCCCCGCTCCTGTCCCTGCCCGGGCACCGACCCAGGCCCCGCTGGTGGATGCGGCGCCCGATTCTGATGAGGAGGAGCCGGCGCAGTCGGGCGGCGGCGGCGGCGACTTTTTCTCGCTGACGGAGGCTCCGCGGCCGGTGGCGGTGCCGGCCGCCGCGGTCGGACCGCTGACGTTTATAGAGCGGGCGCAGGCGGCCGAGCCCGGACCGCCGGCGGGCGGCTCGACCGGCCCGTTGGACGCCCAGCCTGTGCCGATGGACACCGGGGAGCGCGAGCCGACCGCCGCCTGGCCGGCGTCGCGGCAGCAGCTCGACCCGCAGGCGGTGGGTGGCCGCGGCGCCGGGCCCGCGATCGGCGTGCCGTGTAGTAGGGCGGCGGCGCTCGTGTCGTGCCAGTGTCGACTCTTGCCGTGTTCGGCGTGGCGTGGATCGGGTTGATGGTCAGGATTGTCTCGTTCCGTTGGGTGGGACAGGAGGGTCTGTTGTCAGAGGGTGTGCCCAAGGTTTCTAATGGGCCTAGACTCGCTTGTGAGGTGTCTGCTGCAGCTGAGCTTGTGTTCGGGACTGATGTTAACGTGGCTTTTGACCGGGCACGTGCGTCGGCTACAGCTGCAGCGGCTGCGCGGCCGCCGCGGCCGCCGGGAGGAGGCCGACATCAACATCATCGACGTCAACCAGGACGACATCATGCCGGACCGGGACGAGTGGATGACGAAGGCATTGACGGAGGAGACGGTGGTGCGGCGCCCGCAGAAGTCGGCCGACGACCCTACCATGCAGCAGCGTCGCAAACACCAGATCACCTACCTGGCGCACCAGGTGGGGACACGCACTGTACTCCTAGCAGGGATGTCGATGTTGTGCGCGCCTTTACGTCATCGGCTTTGGGTTCACTGCCTGTTGCCTCAGCCCTTGTTCAAGTCGGCCAGTTAGCGTCGATGCGGGCACGGTCATCCCAGCATCGAAGTGCATCAGACTTGACAAGTGGCCCGGGCAGGTCAAATGGCGGGGTGCGGGGTCAGGGGTCAACGGATTAGCGTCCACGAATTGCGTGCCGTGGCCGCCGGAGATCTAGACTTTCGGCAGCATGAAATTATATCTACATCCTACATACCCGACTGGATGAATTCTGGAACCCTGGCACTGCTTGATCGGGACCGTTTAATTGGAGCATCAGGCGTGTGATGGTGACGGTGGCGTTGCTGCCCGCCCATGGATGGCTGGCCGGACGCCGGGGAGGGCGTGTCTCACACTGTGATCGGCGCCGAGCTCGCCCAGCCGCCCGCCGCCGACAGGGCCGGTCACGGAGACGTGCTCTGTTCCAGGCCAAGGAACGGGAGGTGGAGCTGAAGAACGAGTGGGCCCAGAACCGGGCCACCAAGAACGCGTACCGCACCAAGTACGGGTTCTAGCCGGCCCACCTCCGCCTGCCGTCTTGCGTTGTACATACGGTGTTGTTGGAATGTACGTTATCATGTTGGTGTCATTCACACGCATTCAATACAAGTCATCATCACCCGAGTGTGTTTGCTGCTGTGGTTCGGAGACGCGGGAGCGGTTCAAGAGAGGGAAGGGGGTACGCCAAAAGGTGTACGCTGTGCAATGGGCGACATATTTGAAATTTGACTACGGATAAATGTCTGTCGGTGGCTCTTATTTTGGAAGTGTGTGTTGCTTTGAAAACGTATGCTGAGTGCTTGTGTTGACGGATGAAGATGAGTGAGTTTGTCACCCTCACCTTACTTGGCACAATTCGTGCCCGATAAGTCGGTGTGCATCGTGGCCTCAGGCTAGCAATTTTCATGCTGCATTCGTGGGGGTAGCTATGGCTGTGCCGGCGAGTGGTGAAAGTAGCCGGAGTCAATAATGGCCATTAACGGGCCGTCACGTAATCCCGTCAATAACAATCACGTCATTGGAAAGCTATAAACCTACGTCTGATTAATAGTGTTGGGGTAAATCAGGGCCCTGGTCAGGTCAAATGCATGCCGACACCCGCGTCAGCGGAAGACTGGGCAAGCTTGTCCATTGCATGACGGGTACCAGCGCAGTCAGTTAGATTCTGCCCAATTGTGCAGGAAAAAAGATCATGATCCATATGAAATTGTCTAGTTTTGTGGTGTGTGTAAGATTGAGAAGAAGAGCAAATCACGACTGGCATAACGAAGCCAAGAGCGGGGATTGAACCGAGGCTGGTTGGGGTTGATGCAGTTAATGAGGGGCAGTCGTGATCTCCGAAATAAGTAGCAGGTCTGTCGGGAGTGATTGTGAACGAAACGTAACAGTAACGAGAAGGGTTACGCTCGACAAGACATCAGTGAGTGATTTGGTTTGTCTGATGCCAAGCATGGCAAGAAGAACCTCGTTGAGGCGGGTGTCTTGATTTATTATCGGCCAGCACTGTAGTGTGGGCTTCATTTGATAGAGGTTGTAATGGTCGCGTTGATTTCGCTCACGCCGAACAGAGAAGCTGAGATGTGAATTCGTGACGATAAGCGCGTCTAAATCTGGACAGAAAGCGACCGCGTCCATGTAACGAGAGGCTTTGTTTCGTTTCCCTGCTGCTAATACCGTTTACCTTTACACCTGTGTGTTGGGTTCCTAGTGGAATTCCGTATGGTAGGCCTGCGGTTGTCTGCTTAAAGCCTATTGTTGAGAACGGCAGTGTTCGATGAATGTTGTGTAGTTCGATAAGTATTGAGTAGTTCGAAGAACATTGTGCATTATTGGATGAAGCGGAATGAGCGTAAGTAAGTGCTTCAGAAATAAGGATATAACTATGCATATTTAGATAGGTGGAGACGATAGCGACGTGCAATCAGGATAGGTAGAGACGTGAAACCGTTTCAGGACGAAGGGGAACGTCCATTCTAACAATCATCATGCGATCTCACCACTGTCAGATCCATGGACGCGCTTGTTGTAGACCAGGAAGCCACCAATGATGCTTTTTTCAGAAACCGGCCACACGCAGAACACGCTGTGGCTTAGGGCCCAGTTCTTTGGTTGGTCAAAACAAAAGTAAGGGTGCGCACGTATATAACAATCGGACAACGAATTAACGATCAATCTTGCACTCGACAGGTAACCCCTCAGAAATGCGTTAAAATATGGTAGATCATGACCTGAACCGAGATTGGGACCTCAGAACGAGCCCAGACCTGACCACCCGCACGGCGACGGGACGGCGATGGAGACTGCAACAGTTCAGTTGAGCGCAACCTAGGAAACTGCGATACCGCAGTAAAACATAACTTAGGAGTGATCTGCCAGGTGGAAGGCTGCAATAATAGAATAAAACATAGCTTGAGGCTTCAGTCAAGCACTATGCAGGTAAGTGATGACACCACCAGTCAGGCGCTCCGATGAGGCTAAGATATTTATTGAATCTGCTCCGTGGTGTTATTCAGCGGTGTTATGGAACAAATATTTAGGTAAAAGGCTCATTTGTTCATATATGAACATCGGTTGCATCAGTGGAACTCGGAAATCATTGGTTCATGCCGATTACCTGCGTTATGGGCAGCGACTCGCCAAACGTGCTTCCCGGGACTCTGACACGTAGGGGAGAGTTGGGTAAGTTGTATCATGTCCAAACAGTACCAGGGTGATTCATTTCAAACCTATGCGGTGGAAGGTAGTCTTAAGTCACTCAGCTGACGCACAACAGCTTCCTCTACCTTTCAGTGTACTTCCGGCCGCGTATGTGCAAGCGTCTCGAAATGAGAGCGCCAAAACTGTTGTACATAACGCAAACCACAACGATCGGTGTGAATGTGTGTTTAAGGGCTTAGGGCTTACGTCATAACTAGACCAATCCAAATGCTACACTGAGTGGTGGGAAAGCACATGTGTCGTTTATCTTGCAAGAGCTTTGGCAAATATCAGCTAACGGTTCTGAGGTGGCGTGAACTTTCTTCAACTTTGATCAACATCTACAGTTCGCACATATAATCATCCATAATCCACATATCTACGACCAGGACGAAAGATCACGGCACTGCATTTGTCTGTTATACGTCTACCCCAATGGACATTGGACGTCGTGCGTACGTTTCATAACCAGGGGGATGCTCTGAATCGCCAACAATGCGGCGGCTTCATCAGCCACCTTTCTTTTCTCATCATCGCCTTTAGCTGCATCTCCGCGACGCCCTGTTTGTCGGACAAGCTGTATGTACCAGCCATGAGTGGCTACGTGTCTCCTGGCGGTCCGAGCGCCGAGCACATATTCATGAAGGGGTCCATGTGCGTGCCAAGTCTTTATGCATATGTCCTAGACGCGCGCCGTTTTCTCCCACTATTGTCCATTCTTCTTCATCCTATAGCCCTGGATGACCAATGCTGGCCGAAAGGACTTAAGTTCAAATCAAACCAAAATTTCAGCGGCGTTGTTCCAGCGATCGGTTGGGGCGGGAAAAAGAACTGTGTCCAGGGCGTCTTAAACTAAACTTCTCGGACAGGCTACTCAATACCTCAGCCCCCCTCCCCTCCTTCTGGCGGTGCCTGTGGATCAACCGATCTTGTGAGACTGCTCCCAATTTTGCCCAGGACCATTACGATGCACTATTCTAGTCTCGGCGCGGTCGAAGGCCCGGTGAGCGTGTTGCGGCACGCCATGCTTTCTGCTCGAGTGCTGCGGCTGAAGAGGGCGGGCAGTTCATGGGCTTGCAAACAATGCGCTTAGCTCTGTTCCTTGCGGGCTGTTTGATTTACCCTATCTTAGTGGATTCTTCGGGACAAGATTCTGTTTCCAATATTTTGAGTGTCGCTTGTCCAATGTTGATGGGATAAACGTGATCCTATTTGTTTCCGGAAAATCTTCATTTTAGAACACGCAAGTTCAAAACTTAGAAAATCGAGGAGCTGAAGAGGAAAGACTTCCAAATTTTGCGACAGGTCGCTGTGTTTAGACATAGAAACCAATGGTCATGGCAAAAACGCAGTTCAACTTGGAATGTATAGCTATTCCGCATGTACGAAGTTGAAAACCGAACTAAAAATCCCTGGCGATTTCAGAACGAACAGACAAGATTTATTTGTCTTTAGGCAAGAAATATGTACGGTTTTGTTTTATTTCGTGTGGATAAATGAGATAAACACTTCACTATATACCTAATGACACTGAAAATTACACAGGGGTGAATTTAGGTAAACAATATGGAGAGGCACCATTCTGATTCCCATTTCTTCGTTAACCCGACACTTGGCTCTCCCGTCTTATGCTAGTCGAGTCTACTTATGCTAGATGTTCACGATGAATATTTAACGTGATGTTTGTGCACGTCTCTATAACTGGATCCCCTATCTTTGTTTTACCATTAGATACGACAGAAGTACACCGTACGCACCCTCGCTTTCATTTCGCGTCACGCAATGTCCCCCCTCCCAAAAAATATAGACGAGATCCTGGAGTCCTCAGTGGTGACATTTTGTTTTGAAAGCCTGACTTCAATCGCATATTATTAAAACAATGTCAATATACGCTCGAAACACCCGCCAATAAAAAAACGGGAGTAACATCTATGTAGTTTGCTGACTTACTTTTAAATATTATAGCGTGCCTGCCAAAACGAAAATATTCGTGTTCACACGCAGCGTTTACGAAGCACATGACTACACATGCGATCCTGCGATTTCTAGCTTACCACAAATTTGGGCGGAAGCATGCCACACAACTTCGTATTGATATCGTTCTTTCACAGCAGACAGCCTACCACAACCGAAGGCTTGGAGCCACCCATGCAGTACCGATCTCTTTGAAGTTACAAGCATCGCGGTGCTGCGGTGATTTCCCAATTTTTTATTTCGGAATAAGAAGGGAATTTGCTTTTTCGCCTTAATTTCAATCTAGAAACTTACGATGCTAGGTTTGTTCTTTTGCTAGCTTTCCCAGTTGCTTTCCACTCCTAGACCGCTGACAGTTTAGCACATGGCAAGCAAACACCAATGGGAACGAACATAATCCGCCCGCCGCGGGAAACGAGATTACACTGGCGCCAGCTCGGTTTATCCCGACAAGCATGCGGCGGCCAGCGGCTGCCTGGAACACCGGCCGGGCCTACGCGGCCCAGGAAGCCCTCGAATGGCGATGCTCGCCTCGCCAACTGCTGCCATGTCCGTGTTCTGACCCGCACTGCTGCAAGAAGTGCGAATTCCTGTTCCTCCGCAAGATGTCGAATGCGTCACGGTCTGAGCTCCGAGGAGACGAGAGCAGGCTTTAGCTAACACATTGTGCAACTACTGGCTCGGCTTCCGCGCGCTGCTCAGTGACGCTACATTCACCATTCTCATTATTGATGTGTTACCGGCTGAACGAGTGAACAAGTTGCGCTCGTTAGTGAGACAAAGGAGTGTGCACAGATCAGGCTCTTGCACAGATCCAGCTCACCATTCCGTCACAACAGCGGTTCAGATAACCAGTTCTGGGTGGTCTGTACAATTAGTATGAATCATGCCGTTCATTTTTGGAGTGGATTTGTACATGGAGATGAGCTTTGCTCTGAAGCTCGCTGCCACCCCTAGGTGTATAGGCAATGACTGTGTTGTCCGCAAAAAACAAAAGCATGTTTGGTGAGGAATGTTAGCTGCTTAAAGTATAGATTAAACATGAATGGCCCGAGATTTTAGCCCTGTGCGAGGCTCACTCTGACTTAAGGTTATGAAGAGAAGTTATGATCTTGTGTTGTTTCGAATCTGTTACTAAAATATGTTCACGCATTTTGTAAAAGCAATATGCTGGTCAAAAGATTTTGATTTTCTGATGAACAAGTAAAGTACTAAAAAAGCCTGTGTCGAATGCTTTTTTCGATCAAAATGAAATGCACTGAGTGTCCGTGAGACAAAATTGCAAAAGATTTGGCGTGTTTCACGCCAAAAATGCACCAAATAAGCGTGCAATAGCTTTTGTAATAAAAAGTAAACAAATAAACAACGGGAACAGAGACATGGCGTAATATCGGCGAGCCTTCTCTTGTCACCTGGCTTCAAATATGGCAGCACCCAAGACCGCATTCTCAAGCAACATTAGGTAAGCAAAACCTTGCACAAGTGTTTTTTAGCTTGCAAAAGTAGCAATATTTTTGCTCCCCTTCGTCACTTCGGGCTCGGGTGACATCGGTTATCACAATGTGCACCTCGTTCTAGAACGAATTGCGCATGTTGGTTCAGTCTCTTAAACCTCATGATATCATTCTCCGTTTGTATTGAAACAAAAGGCATCGATTTACAGTCGATGGTGTATTCGGGCCATTCCAAAGCACACCATATTAATAAAACGCTGTTCATTCTTCAGAGGAAAGAACAATGCAATACACCACAATCGCACGACTTCACGAATATCATTATATACTAGCACTTGCTCCGGTGAAATACATGAGGGGCGGACGAGACTGCCTGGTTCCGGAGCTTGAAGGACACTCGTGACGGTTGGTCTGTCACCAGTCCCGCTGGCATGACAGTGTGTGACAGGTCTTGGCTTCTCGTCCTGCTGGTCAAAGATGGGATGGGATTTCGCTGCCCAGTGGGCTCCGAGCGGTACAGAGTGTCTCACAGAGGACCCTCAAAAACAGAGTCTCCCGCTCCACTGGGACTAGAAGTGGTCTCATCAACCGCGACTCCTCGCACTCCGTCTCTTGTCAACAGCGGCTGCAGCTCACAGGCCAAGCGCCCGCAGGGCCTTCAGGTCGAGGTCACCGTAGTACTCCTCGCTGAAACAAGACAGCGGCGTGAGCACGGTGGCCGCCTGTGGATTGGCGGTCTGTGCTCGTTGCTGTAGTAGTGGAGACGGTGACAGAGGAGCCGTCTGTTGAGAACGCCGATGCGGTCGCGGTGCGCAACTGTGGGACAGCACTAAGATGGAAGAGACTTGCTCGATGCGGCGTCCGGCGAGGAGGGTTTACATTGCGCAAAGCCTGCGTTCTGGGCATCGGCAAAGTGCAAGGTTCGACAAAACGGTTCCCCGCGGAGAAAGCTCGAGCAGTTTGAAATCTGCCATCACCCGTAGAAGAGGACGCGGAAGAAGACACCGACAAGGGCATGCGGTCCCGATCCCTGCCCGATCGCGTAGCGCTGCTCGGTCGGAGCGTGGTGCGGTGCGGTCGGTGCGGTGCCCCTCCAGTCCTACCCCGCGGCCCGAGGGGCGAAAGCGAGCCGCCCTACTGCCGGCGGCGAACGATCTCCACAGTCGGCTGGCTGGGAGCCGGCTCCTGGCTGGCGCGGCTCTGGGCGCCGCCGCCGCCGCCGTTCAGGGTCTTGAGCGTCGTCAGGTCCAGGTCGCCGTAGTAGTCTTCACTAAAACGTCAGGTTAGCACCGGTCACTCGTTAGTCGGCCGCGGCGGCTCAGTGCGCATGCGCAGTGCCTGCGCCGCGGGCGGGCGCAGACACGCAGGCAGGCAGGCGCAGACGGACAGACAGACGGGACAGACAGACAGCGGACGGCCAGGTAGCGCCGCGGAGAAGAGCCGGTGCAGCGAGCAGGCGACGATATTAGTGGTGTGCTCGAGTGCTTTGGTATTTACATAGAGCGCTTGCCAAAGAGCAAGGAAGGAACGTGTCAAAGCAACTTTCACAGGTGCTCACATTGTTACACACAACACGCATTCGTTACACATGGGCACTGCAAAGCCAAACGCAATGCAATGCTCATGTAGGGGTTCAATTTAGTTCCCAACTAGAAGGATGAATTATAAAACATCTCGCAGGCATGGGTCAAGCAAAGCATACCGGTCACGTCCATGTTGAGACCAGATATGCTGTTTCAGCAAGGTGACATGCTCTAGATATATTCACTCTAGATATCTTAACTTTACGTTTTTTCTTGCATGCATTCACCCTACACATCTGAGCCAAACACATCAAATAGGGCATTCTAAGAACCGATCAACTAAACGTTCAACAAATCATGCTAAGCGCTTGGTAAGCTAGACATAGAGCAGGCACTGCACATGCATGCCGTCGAGAATTGTCACTGTACAGCTCCAGCGCGCCGGCGGTGGCGGGTCAGGACCGGGGATGTTCTGTGGATGCCATCGCGCCGGCGGTGGCGGGTCGGGTCCGTGGCTGTTCTGTGGAACGCCAGCGCGCTGGCGGTGGCGGGTCAGGACCGGGGTTATTCTGTGGGACGCCAGCGCGCCGGCGGTGGCAGGTCAGGACCGGGGTTGTTTTGTGGGACGCCAGCGTGCCGGCAGTGGTGGGTCAGGTCCGGGACTGTTCTGTGGGACACCAGCGTGCCGGCGGTGGCGGGTCAGGTCCGGGCGCGCCGGCGGTGGCGGGTCAGGTCCGGGGTTGTTCCGTGGACACCCGGCGGTCTGGATCAGCGCCGTTACTCACCGCCGTCGCCAGCGCAGTCAGCTGCGCCGCTCAAGCCGGTCCACACACGGTCGCTTGCGGGGGCGCGAAGCGAGGTCAGGTATCGTGAGGTCGGTCTGGGAGAGGAGAGGGGCAGGACGCCGCCCAGGACCGTGGCCTGGAGGTCAGGTCGTCACTCACCAGCCGGGAACGTCGGCGGGGTCGGAGCACTGGCCCGAGCCCTCAGCGTCGCCGATCTTGAACACAGTGCCGATGGGGCAGCCGTACTCGCGCGGCGAGCTGTTCATGCAGACGTAGTAGAGCCGGCAGTCCTCCGGGTGCGCGTGCAGCGAGTAAGTGCCGATGCCGTTGCTCTCGGCCGGGCAGCTGAAGCCGTCGGCGAGCTCTGCGGAGGCGGCGGCGGATCAGCGGCGGCCGGAGGCGGGAGGTCACCTCGGCGACCAGCGTGGAGGCCAGAAAGCATGAAGGAGCTTTGTCCCACCCAAATTTGTTTGTGCTATGTCGATATCCCGCTTCTGATCTCAACAGCTGACCATTCGCGCCAGGCAGGCTGACCTCAGTGTCAACCTGAGTGCTCTGCATCATGATATTTTATGTGCTGACTGATGCGCAGTATCTGCGGAGGTGTTTGTACGTAAGCAGGATTGGTCTCTGGGGGTATTTGCCCCCGCTTTTGACTTGTACGCTCCGGTGAAATAAATCGGCATCCGCAAAGCTAGCGCCCCATCAGTGGTCGACGAAACTAAACCTCTCACAGCACACCGTTGTGAGGTGCTTGCCGTTTTCTGCCCGAGTTTCAAGCTGTGGGGATACATGCGTCTTGCAGAGGGTGGTCACGAAACGCCTTGAAGAAACATCGTCAGCGGAGGGGAACAGGAAACCTTGCCGGAAGGTTACATTTTTCCATATGTAGTCCCAGACCAGCTCCAAAGTTGGTGTTTTCTTTTTATGTGCGAAACCACGCTTGGGCGGCGAATTCATGGATCGTGTATATACAAAGTACTATTTTGAGCACATCTAATTACCCCCTAACTGCCAACGCTTGGATTTCATGGATCACGGAAAATTACTACCATAACTAAGCCTGCAAAACATTGGCGCTTCCTGGTTTTCGATTCGCCTCAAAACTGCACTTTAGATGTGCAAATATCCCGCCGTTTTGCGGACACCAAGTTCTCTACTAAGCTGCCAAACAGTGACCTGACGCGACTGATATCTAGTTACGAGGCTTGGCCGTGAGCTGCAGTGTTACCTGCTGATTAGAAGTTTACCCTGCCCACGGAGCATTCCGGGTTACGCACACATGCCGGCGTTGAATGCCCGTCTGGCCGTGTAACCCGGCTATGCCGTGCGGCGCACAGTTTTTCGAGTCAGCCAGACAGCATATCTGGCACGTTTGAGCGCGCTAACATTCGTGGACGCCGAACGAGATATGTCGACCTATAGCGACCACCGAAAATTAAACCCGAGACAGGCAGGAAGGGTTCTGGTCATATCTCAGCGCATTAGCACAATGAAACCAAAAAACGAAAACACCAAATCACAGTTTGTCGAGAATGCGAGCTTCCGAGCAGGCTGCGTGCCGTGTGCCGGCTGCAGCAGCGCCACCTACCTTCGGCCTTGCACTCGGCGACCTGGTCAGACCAGACGCAGACGCGCTGGCTGCGGTCGTAGGCCAGGCCCGGCGGGCACTCGTAGCGGTTGGCCTCGCCAGCCCAGCACGACCAGAAGGTGTTGCAGCTGGTCTCGTCGGCGAAGATGCCGTAGAGGCGCGGGCAGTTGGGCGCCGAGATCGGCTCCTCTGTCGGAGGGCAGAGCGGGGTCAGACGTCAGCTGGTGACAGACCGCGGCGAGCGGCCATCTTGGGTCAGAAGCGCTGATGAGGTCTATCAGAAGAGGGCGCTGCGGCCGGCTGCAGGGGTTTATCTGGTTCCAGCTCCATTCCGCTGCGATGCCGTATAACGAATTATGTTTTATATCTACGCTCATTCTAGATGGTGGAGTTACAAAGAAGGTTGCGGTACAAGCACTGTGAGGGTTGGGAACTGTCATTTGTTGAGCACTGTGAAGGCCTTGCGCTACGTACCGTCTTTCTGGCGAGTGGTGCGAGCTTCAGACTATCAAAAAGCCTCTGGTCATCTAAAAATATCCCAACTAGTGCACGGAAACAGCGCGCGTCTCTATAGCACCTCCATGTGGCACGACACAGCCAGCCATTGTTCGGCGGGTTTTGTTGACAACGCGGCGAAAGCGCCAGAAATGCCAAGCGGCGCGGGGAAGTGTTCTGTCTGCCGCGTTGTCCTGCTGAGATCCGTGTCACGGAGCCCACATGGGGAGATGACTGGCTGGAGGCCAGACAAAAAAGCGTCCGTGAATGGCCCACATTAAACGGGAGCAGACCGGCCAGGCGGCACCGACGACGGCGCTGGAGCCGCCGGTCATCGACCGGCTACACCAGGACGAGAACGTCTCGCGGCCCCGCACCGCGGCACCAGCGGCAGAAGTGCTCTGAACCCGGGTTAGAATGATTAAGAGCTATGTTATGATCAGGAAACATGGACTTTGGTTGAGGACCATCTTTACGTTAAACAGCGACCGAGGCACGCCACCTTACGGGGGCAATATACAGTGCAGGCAGCAAGAAACGGAATCGCTGCTTTGCAGGCCGTGACGACTCCGTCACAACAAAACCCCAATTCACCTGACGTCCCTCCCCCCCCCCCCCCCTTTACATGGCCGGGGCGCCTGATCGGAGGCGACGACGGCTGCCAGCCCCTCACCGACAACGGTGCGCGTGCCACATTGGACGTTGTGAGAGTAGTCGCAGTTCTCGCGCTCGTAGTTGGGATCGGTGTCGTCGAAGGAGAGGCCGTTGCCGCAGGTCTGCAGCGTGGCGATGCCCTCCGAGCAGCTCCAGTACTTGTCGCAGCTCACATCGTGCGGGAAGAAGCCGGGCAGCTCGTCCGGGCACTGGAAGCTGTCCTGCGACAGCGCTGCAACACGGGACACCGTTAGAGACGACGCTTAGCCGGGCAGCTCGTCCGGGCACTGGAAGCTACCCTGTGACAGCGCTGCAACACGGGACACCGTTAGAGACGACTCTACCGAACGCTGACAGCTGTTCTGGAACGGAGCTGCAACAGAAGAGAGGAGGCTAGAGCGATACCATATGGCCTTAAAGAAGCCTTCTAGCGGAGCTGCACCGGAGCGCGGGGTTCCAGTCACATCACCGGTCCCTCAGCTGGGACGAAACAAATCGCGTCCCCCAGAAGCGTGGCGTCGGACGCATCTGTGCGAACGAGCCCAACTAAAACCAGCGAACCAAGTGGATATTTAAACAGGCTTAACAGGTCTGTACTCTCTCAAAGCACATATTCCGGAGCGCAACCCGTCTCATGGCCCTCGTAATTAGCCCTTTCCATGAGGGTAAGTGATCACGATCAGCGAAGGCCAATGGGCACCGTATCGACGCCGGCGCGCGAGCAGTGCAGCTCGTGAGTGACCCAGGACTGGGGGGGGGGGGGGAGTGGCCGCCAAGGCCGACGGACTGTCCAGGGGGGAGGGGGAGGCCCTGTCCGCCCCGGCGGGCGGCGCCCTGCTCGATCCGGCGGCGAGGACGGAGCAGCAGCTGTCGGCAGTGAAAGGACGACGCTGCCGATGCTCCGACCTTGCTCCACATGTCCGAGAGGGTCATCAGAGCCTGCCAGGGACGGCAATCAGCGGCGGCGGGTGCCGGCACCTGCCCTGGCCGCGGTCCGGCTGGCCACCGCCTGCCGCATGCCGCGGGCTGTACAGCGCCGTCGCCCGAACCCGGCTGCCCTAACCGGCGCGAACCAGTTTCGGCCTGCTGCCTGCCGCGGGCTGCGCAGCAGGCTGGGCCCCTTGCCGTAAAGGGAATCAGCCGTGTTGTGTATAGGTTGGAGCCCAGCCAGCCTTACAGGGAGCCAATCCCATTACGTGGAGCGGCTGCCCTCGCTTGCAGCAGCTCAAGACGGCTGACATGCTAGGGCAGGCGTTGAAAAAGACAGCCAAGCACTATTAACACGGATTTTCCTACTTGATGAGGCAAAATAGCGCCTGGCACCACACTTTTTGAAAAGTTCTTTAAGCATTGTTTTTGCTAGTAACACAGTTTCTTGTTTATAAACTAACCTTCAGAACTTAGGCGTGGTCACAAGCAGGCAGAATTAGCGTGCGATTGTGTTGTGGCCGGCAGAAGTGAGGATTACGCCCGTCACTGTTCTGTGGGCGTTGTCCCCGGTATTGCGCTTGGGATAGAGCAAATAACGTTTTGATTGGAGCCTTGCTTGCCGCCAGCAGGGTATCAATCGTTGTCGAGGTGAAAATTCTGGCACGGAATTAAGTCGCATCCTCCGCATCCGGTTTCGCGCGCTGTTCTTGCGCCGATGGACCCCACCACCCAATTCTCATGGCCCTGACCGAACGACAATTAGGCTCACGGTGGCGACATGACGCCCCTCATGAGTTTCGCGGTCCCTCCATTGGCTCTTTTGTGGAATCAAACAATGAGCCTGGCTGGGGCGTGTGACGTGTGTGGGATTTCGCGCAGCGGCCGACGCCCGGTCCGCGAGGCCAGGCGCGTGACTGGCCGGCCCGTGGGCACCTCCCCCTGCCCCTCCCCACAGGTGGCCGGGGCCCGGCCCGCCCCTGTCGGCCGAGCCGCCGCGCCGGCGATTCGCTCCGCACGGCCGCCGTGCGACTGAGCCGTGAGACTTGCGCAAGCTCGGCTTCATTGGTCACGCAGGCTGTGAGGCATTGCATGCAGATGGTGCCGCGAAATTACGAGCTGTGTGTGGGCTAATACCTAAACGTTTCAGTTCGCCTCAAATTGAATAATTAGCTAAATCTAAGGTTGCTCTTCTAAACCCCAGCGTTTGGGCACAAAAGGCAGCTAGCGGACCGCCTGCCACGAGGCATCGCATTGTGAAATGATAGTGCCAGAATGTACCTGGTTTTATTCATTTGGTGGAAGAGAACCTGTTTTGCGAAGAGAACGGTAACTGGAAGAGTGACTTCATCTTGAAACAGCACTTTTGATATCCAACCGAACGGGAGATTGCTCAGCACCGATAACAGAATTTGCATGAATGTGGTTATCAAGACACCTGCGTCATCCTTCCGACTTCCGCGGATTGTTCTGAAGGTCACACAGCTGACCACTGAGCCGGAAAACCTCAAACAGAGGAAAAGGTGGATCGGTTGCGAAATTTGGGTATTTCCAGAGGAAAATGTCAAAAGCTCCCTGTTCGTCATCTCATATGCGGTCACGCGGAAGCGCGACAGGTCACTTTTGCAGGACAAATGGCACAATTACTTCACGCCGCTGCAATCCAGTCATGCATTATGTATGCACGCCTCATTCCGCGTGCAAGTAGAGCTAAGCTAGCTAATGTATGTACAGGTACAAATGGTGTTATTGCGTGTTGTGCCCATTCGTGAACGCGAACGAAGCGAGCTTATGGAATGTAGACCTGTCTAGCCTCCAGCCGTGGCGCGTCCCTCCGCGCCAGCTTCGGATCAGCCTGCGGCAAGCAGTCAGCTGTTATGACAGGAGTAATGAGTGATTCGGCATGAAGCCCGCATAGCCTCTCGACAGGGACAGCCGCTTCAACAGCTTACATTCCGTCGTCCAAGGCCGTGCGTGGTATTCGAGAGCGTTCCGGCCCGACTGTCTCTCCTCTCTCGGTGGCATCAGATCGGGCCGCAGCCGGCGGCAAGGTCACGCTGTCCCCCACCCAGAGAGGGGGCAGGGACGGCCGTCTGGGCCGGTCTGCAGACCGTGTGACCCACTGGACCGAACCGGTCCCCTGGTCTCCGCCAAGCGGCGGACGGCCTCTGACCGGAGGGCAGTCTTGGTCCGCGCGGAGTCTCCGGCCCATCTCGTCCCCCCGACCGAGCAAGCGGATGACTGGGCTGTAGTCACCGCGGCTCTGGGACCGCTAGACATCGTGTCCGGGACCACTAGCCGCCGTGTCCGGACCACCAGCCGGCGGACCGCGCGTGCGCTGTGCGTCTGAGACCCCCACCCAGCGGCCGCGGGCGGCCACTGCCGGAAAACATGCCGCGATCCTTTCACTGTTGCTCGTGGCGCGAGTGAAAGTGTCTGGGCGGGGCGCCCGGTCGGAAGACGGCCGGCCGCTGACCGCGCTGGCCGGCCGGTTTCCTATGCAGCCGAGCCGACGGAAAGGCCCGGCCAGAGGGCGCAGCGACGAGAGAAGGAAGGGGAAGGGACATGGGAAGATGAAAGCAGCTTGCAAGGGCGGGAAACAAAAGGCTGGTAAGAAAAAACAAGAGGAAAGACAAAAGCCTTAGAAGACAAAGGTGTGGATGGGAAATATAGCAAGGTGAGAGGAAGTGCCGCATTGTTTCTGAGGAGCATAATCTAGACCTTGATGGACAGCGCTGCCAATGCAATGGCATCTCATTCAAGCACCTGAATCCGAACGGCACTGAGGCTTCCGTCAAGATCTGTGCTGATGTTTTGACATAAGAACAATGGCTCAAACTTGACCTTGCCACTTATCACAACGGCATTGAGTCCTTAAACAAGCAGCACGTCACACCCTGTCCCAATTTTATGATAATAGTAACTGCAGTTATGCCATCAGTGCGGCCCGCTCGCCACAACCCAGCCCATCCTCCAGTGACAGCCTCATCAGCTCCGTCAGCCCCGCCGCATCTGACCCCGGCGGCTCTGCGGCGACCGACCCCCGACCCTGGCGCGCGCGTGAAAGTGCGGCGGGGCGCGGCGCACGCGCACGCAGCGTGCGTCGCCGCCGGCCGGGTCAGAGCCCCTCGACGGCGTGGAGCGGTGAGCGGCGGCCTGCCCTGAGCGAGCGGCCCGCCGGGGCCCGGCCGGGCCGCTGGTCAGACTGGCACACTGCCGGCGCCGCAGCCTGGACTGAGTGGCCCGTGCGAGGAGGCGGCCCCGGTGGTCAGCGTGCTCACAGGACGCTGTTGGGGCGGCGTCCGAGTCAGCAGAGGCCTCTCTGACGTGACGCTGCTGTTGCCTGAGCTGCAAGATTGCGTCACGAGCACAATCACCTCCAGTTTCACTACAGCGGGGACGATTGCCAGCCCTGCCGCGCTCCACACCGATCCTCTCGTGCAGTGACAGCGGTGCCGAGCCTGGATCAGTTTGCGACGGCGTATCGGCCCGCAGAGCCGTTCTGACTTGCAACCGGCCCACACCTATTGCAGTGAGCAACAGCGCAAGCAAACGCCACCAACTGCGCGTGCAGGATCGGCGGAAGCTCGATGGTCGTCTCCTGCCACAGGCGGGCGGCTCCAAACGTCCAGGCCTACCGCAGAGTTCTGATGCAACGGCTGCTGGCGGCGGCGCCGGTCTCAGGACCCGCTGCAACCCGGCCCCTGCGCCGGCCGCCGGGAAAGGCTGCCAGCAGCGGCCACCGGCCGCCGGCAGCGTTTCCACACTGGTCGCATGGCGCGTTGCAAAACCGGGAGTGGTCTGGAAAGGGGCGCCGCGGGGGCGACCGCGCTGAGCGACCGGCTGAGCGAGCGGCGCGCGAGACATAGCCGCGGAGGGCTCCGTCTCCGGCTCCGGCTCCGGCTCCGGCTCCGGCTCCGGCTCCGGCTCCGGCGCCGCGCCGCCGCCGCCGGCCGGTTTAGTATGCATGAGGTCCAGGACTGCAGAGATGCTTCAACGACGCCAGGGAGCACGAAACGCGCGGCTGGGTGACCTGCGGCTAACAAGCCTGAATGACAACCGTTCCGGTTGCCTCGCAGCTTTGGAGCCAGTGACTGTGATAAGGATGTGACTTGGCAAAGGTTTCAATGCGGTCGATCTCCAATATGTGTGGCTGTTTTGGGGTCATGACTGTACCACACTTTATCGGACTGTGCACCCATCTGCCGCATTCGTATGCTACTGACACACTTACAGACTATCGCGCGGGCTGCGCCGCCATATTCCAGCGACTGAGTCTCTCTTGCAACAGGACCGCATTTACATGTCCGTTTCGACCGCCTTCCCGGGCATGTGCTGCTGACGTCTCCTGATCGGTGGCCCGCCCCACATACACCGGCGGCGCACCGCGGCGGCCTTCCCAGCTGGCGCGCCTGGTGATCGGCAGCAGCAGCGCGATGCCCGGACCGCTCGGGGGCGGCGCGGCTCGGCGGCTCTTCCGGCGCCAGCCAGCCCGGCGGGTCCGTTCTGACACCGATGCGCGACGAACCCTAGCGCCGGAAAGTTGGTCGCGGCAGTCGGCCGGCGCCGCTGTGGGGCCAGATGTTCCGGCCCGGCTCGGCCTGGCAGGCCACGGCCATGAGGCGCGCGGCGAAGCGCTCCGTGGTACGGAGCTCGCGAGAGAGAGAGAGAGAGAGAGAGAGAGAGAGAGAGAGAGGGGGGGGAGGGAGAGAGGAAGAGAACGGGATCGAAGTCAAAAAGTCGGGGTCTGTCCAAGTACGTGCTTGTGCCTTGGCGTAGTTGTGAGTGCAGGGGTTCGAGGGTTTGTGATGAGTGCACTACCACACGCGTGTCGAGTCTCAAGTTCTATGGTCTTAATTATTAAGTAATGAGGTTCATGTCAACGAGCAGCATTTTCCAACAGTGTACCTTTCTCAATTATTTGTTTTAACTTCATCTTAGAAATAAATGATAGCAACAGAAATCAAGTTGGCCACTAGGTCGCTTGGAGGATGAGAAATAATTGATGGTATTTACCTCCTTTAAATGCTGAGCAATCATGCCTGACGAATGGGCGGTAAAACAACTCATAGTCACCCATACGTTCCCTGACCGAATGCACCCCTGGTATTTTTCCCCTAACTCGCGGTCGACACCCTGGTTCTCACGTGCTTAATAAGCTCACATGTCGAGACAACAGAATAGTGTTGACCTCGTCAGACAACAAAGGTCTTGCAGATTTTTTTCAGCTCGTGTATTCTGCTTTAAGCCAGGATCAAAAATTACAAACTCCCATAATTTCATCTTGGAAACACGGCTCGAGCCCTCCGATTGTCCCACAGTGCACACGAACACAACAGCGAAAATATCGAGCTCTGCCGGTATTCCCATGTCGTGTGCAGCATTTGCAGACGTGCCAGGTGCAACGTATAAAACAATAGGAGCTTCCTTGGCCTTTGGAAAGGTTAACAATGGCTGAGAAATAGCCTCTGTCTCTTAATCAACCCTGACACGCTTGTGGACCTGTGACATTCAACCCGTCTTTTGATCTCTGGCACTAACGCCGACTGCGACAACTTTAAGCGTGGGCTTAAATTCAATTACGAATCGTATGCTTAAACAATGGCTCGCCACCGAGGGTCAAAACAGAAGATAGATATTTGAATTATATTGTGACCATGCGGAGCGTGTTTGAGGTATGCAAAGGGGTGAAAATTATACGCAGCGTCGCACGACAGGTATGCATGAAGGCGCCAGAGACAATGCCACTACAAATGAGTTAAGAATTCATGGAATGTGTTGTCTTCCGACAAACACACGTACGTTAAAGCGTAGATAAACAATAATGCGTTTTAGCAACGTCGGTGTAAAAATTTTGCGCAAAATGTGTGCGTCTATTCATATATGTGTGTATCTAAAATCCATGCATGTACGTTTAGAGCTATACACGGTACATACCCTCGGGGAAAATATATATGGGCCTCTATATCAATCACCATGCCAGACGCATATCTGTAGCTTGCAAACAAAATGTTAGCGCCACGTGCACCAACACCACCTGCACCCCAGACAAACCCTGATTTCGTGTCACGTTAAGAGTCCTGACGAACACTGCCACTCGGTTCCCACACGGGTGGAGCTGGAGGAAGACAGACAAACCAAAGTCGCTTGCAAGTGTAGTAGTTTTTATACGCGTTGTAGTGAAACGTCCAGTAGTGCGTTTGGGACTGAATTATGTTTTGCACCAGTTGAGCTCCTACAAACAGTGGGAGAGACATGAAGAACCACAAATAGATACATCCACGAACTGGATAAATTCAAACATTTGGGATGAATGCACAGATGGTATTTGACCTGATGGATACGTTTCTGAAGAACACGAATAAGGATTTGCCTCGATTGAAAATGTGACCACACATATGGCTTGGAACGAACTAAAGCGTTCATATGACATTACGCGGTAGACTGAATTCCCCTCCTCCTCTCACCCCCCCCCCCCCCCCCCCCCACAAAACTACAACCAATGAAGAGCTCTTCTCACAGTCACGGTCTTCCAAGTTTCAAGACATAGACCAATGAATACCCACATAACACAGCTTGACGCATAACCAAAGCCCTCACAAACGCTGCCTTGTGAAACATATGTCACTTCACCGTTCCCAAAGAGCAACGGCTTGGGGAACGTCTGGGGTCCATAGTGCTTGGGGAATGTCCATAGGCAAGGTCTTTGGAAATATCGGAAACGCTCATAATACGAGCTCAAGATTTGTTTGGAGCTCCTACAAACTCAAGCAGTGTCTTCGGTTCACACAAAACTGTCTCGAGCACGACCTTTGGAGACAAATACCAACAGACGGCCAACAAATGGGACCTTTGATACCTTCTTGACAGGTTTCACAAGCGCTGCATTTGGAGGCACGTCTCATTGGATAGACCCCAGTGTCTTCTGGACAGATATCAGAGTTAACAAGCGGTTTTCCGAGGCAAACGGGGTGCAGCAGAACGACCACCAACCCTAGGGCGCACCTGAAGCTCCTCATACACTGCTTTTCGGGGCGTTTACCAGTAGAGCGTCGACAAATGCTGTCTACAACACACCCGATGCCCTGACAGTCATCAGTCTGTGGACGTACCTGGGCCGGCGAGCGCCACCACGGTCAGAGCCACGAACACCTTCATGCTGCCACTGTGTGATTCGGTGTGGAGCCGTCGGCCGGCCGCCGCTTTATAACCTCCTCCGAGAAATGGGCGTGTCCTTGAGGCGGCGCACGCGGCGTCCCGCCGGGCCGGCCCGGGCTGGCGGGCCGCGAAAGGTGCGACGAATCCGCCGATAGCGTCGCCGTCGGCGCTGGGCGGACCTCGCGAGCACGCAGCCAGGGTCCTGGGCGTGTTCGGCACTAATTCACGGGCCCAGCTGGCTGTTGCTGCTGACTTGTGAGGAGCGATGGGGCGGCGGGACTTGAGCGAGTCACCAGTTACAGCTGCGGACGGAAGCCCTGAGCCAGAGTCATCCGGATCAGGCCCCGCTCAGGCGCGGCGGTAGCACGCGGAAGAAAGGCTCAGCACATTCGTGCTGCTTTTGTCCTGAACGTGGGGCAACACTCAGAACAGTGCGGAGCAAGGTGGGAACTACCACCTTCCTAGCGTTACGTGGCCGTGATAGTGTCTAGGCCGTGTAGATTATGAATACATTCCACGCTATCAGAAGACTTAACATTGCCACATTTATAAGAGGCCATAGTGTGGCACGCTTCCCCTGACAGCAGTAGCCCCGACCTAATAGAACGATGCACTGAGGAGATTGAGGCGTCCCCAAAGCCGACAGCGTAGCTTTATTGCTTCAGCCTAAAAGCAGCGGGCTCTGGAAGCCTGACAGCTTGATTACCTTGTGAACAGTGAAGGTTAACGAGGCATGTTGATTAACTATCAGCGCTGGTACTACAGATAATCAAAAATTAAGATTTCCTGCCAGATCAATGAAAATATGTGGGAATCAAACAAACACAAATATGCTCGGTTGTTCAAATAAATGCAGCGTATGAAGTCTTTGCATTCCTTTTTAAAACAAATAATACCCAACCCAATAAAACATTGTTTAAAAACTGTTCAGCAAATTTCGATGACAGTGCCTCGCCGTCACCTGCGAGGATGCGAAACTGACGGTTCAGGCTAGTGACGTCTTTGAGCAGCGACTGAGACACCCCTGGGCTGGATAAGGATGGCACCCTCAGCTCCGGCGTGCCACTTTACCGCGACCTTCCCTGGCTGGTAGGTCAGCTTACCCCACCTTCTTCCCTGGTTGGTAGGTCTGCTTACCCCACCTTCTTCCCTGGCTGCTAGGTCAGCTTACCCCACCTTCTGCAATTTACCTTCATGCATTCAATTTGACGTCTTCTTTGGCGTGGAGCGAGCGTGGTGATGACAGAATTATCATGACGTCGTCAACATTCGCTTGATTGCATTATGTGCATGGCTTATGCATGTCGTGCTTACGTGCCGCGAATGGAAACATTCTCCAGCGCATGAACGAACTGAGCGCAATACCTCTGGAGCCACAACGACTAGCCTTATCACTGCTTTAGTTGCTCCCGTCTTTCATGATAGTTAACAGGGAAAGCGATGCACTTCGTCCATTGGTTTAGTGTTTACGCGTTAATGCAAATATATTATTGCTTGTGAATGCGCAAATATCTGCCCTGACCACGCCTGGGGTTCACGGCGGCACTGGCTGTGACAAAGGCACTAACAAAAGACAAATATTTGTGGCACGTGTTTGCAGCAGTGTACCGGGTTACACTCGTGGTTTATTTTTATAGCCCCATACCCTCTGGTTTAAGCCCCAGCAAGCCGCATTCGGTATCAACCTTACAAAACGATTCTGGCGTCTTTCATGTCGATCGTTTGTGTTTGATTATGAATCATGTTATGCATCAATTGATTGATTGTCACACGAGTGTTCATTGATATGGGCCTAACAGTGTTGATCTAGATTACTTGTTTGTGGACAGCTCAATTTTAGCACTGCGCTTGACATCTATGTTGACAGGTATTTTACGTTATGCCTTTTCTAGCATGCTTTTCATGATCATAATATGTCGGTGATGACAAATTGGACCCCATCTGTCCCATTATGTATTGCAAGAAACAATGTATCCTCCTTCCAAACTGCCACCACACTATATATACATGTATACATGCATATATATATATATATATATATATATATGTAGTATATATATATATATATATATATATATATATATATATATATAGCGAAAGAAGTCCAGGTGAGCCACATGTCGGTCACGTTTCTGATGTACATTCCGTCGACATGTTGCCAATCTTCTGACGTTATCAAGACAGAAAACCTAAATTACATTTATCACGCCGAACAAAATTAGGTAACACCACCACAGAGTCTGATTAACTGACAAACTTACAGAATGGTGAAGTCTACACACCATAGTTTTGGAGCAGAATACAGAACGATCGTGTTCATTTTCATTTTCCGTTTTTCACAAACACACGATGCAAGCTAGTATCCACGGGGAGATACTTTGAAGCTCTGGCTACTGAAAAGTGTGCTGCACCTACACATTGTATTGATGTTTAGTGTGTTTGTGTGTTGTGATAAGATGTCACGTTAGCATCACGGTTTTAGTACTTCACATACGATTTTTTGTAACGATATTGTTGTGGGGGATCTTCATCATAGATAAGATTGCATGGACATATGAACATATATGTATGTACGAAATCGTTTCAATGATATATATATATATATATATATATATATCATTAACACGATTTCGTCTATTTTTATCAGGCCATTCTGCCTTAGCCGGGTGTTATCAGTGACATAATTATGCTGGCATGCCAGGATGTCGACATCCTGCTTACATTAGCTGTGTGACAACGAGCCGTCTCAGGTATTCAGTTTTGGTGCCACGAACGAACACAGATAACATCGCACTGTAAGCATTCATCACTGGTCCGATACGTTCCGCCCCTCCCCAGCCCGCGTCAAACCCATCACATGCAGGGGTCAGCTCACGGGCAATGGGTGCGGCACGTCAGGGCAATGAATGGGACATATTTACGAGAGAGAGCTCCGGCAGCAGACTGGGATGGCCTTCATGTGCCTTCAGGATGACGTGCATTTTTCAGGCCAAACGTGGTGTTATCTGTGTGTCACAGGCTCTGTCGCCGATGCAAGACCGAGTCATGACTGCTGTGTCACCGGGGTAGTAAATGGCGTTGTAGATGTCCTCTGTTGGTTCACGAAGAATCTCCGATTAACCCCATTGTTGGGTCGGATGGACTTTCATTCAGTCCCCATGAGACGCTTGCTTTAAAAAATCGTCATAGTGATGACTTTTCTAACACGGTGTTTCTTTCTGGGGGTCTGCGCCTTTCTCACCGTGTGAAACATGGCATGAAAGGTTAGTGACTCGTTCTCCTAACCAGTTGTCTGCACGTATTCCGTCAATGAAGGCCCTGGATCGGCTACATGGACTTTTTGCCGTCAGTGCGGGGTTTAGGCGGTATTCGCGTTAGTGCTGTGAGTTTTGTAACGAGATCTCCGTGGAGAGATCTGTGACATGGATGGTCTGATTTCCCTTCACATGTGCCTGTCAGTGGTGCGTGTCGACACCAATGGCCTTCAGCGCTTTTCCAGTCAGCACCCTGTTCCGTGACGCGAACCACACCACGCCCCTCTCTTTTATATTTCGTGCGATACACAGTTGCCAAAATGAAAACAAAACTGGACATTCCGAGTTTGCTTCACGTAAGCAGGAAAGGCTTTGAACTCCTGGTTTTCGACATTACGAGTTGGTGGCTCTTATGGTGATAGCAGTCGACCCTCAGTTTACCAAAACGGGCAGGTTAAATGCCGTTATTAGGCTAGTAATGATTATATTGGCAAAGCTCGATCTCTTAGCTGTGCTCACGCTCGCGACTGTGGGCGTTAAAAAAAAGTTAGCTTAAGATCAAGGTGCACAAATGTAGAAAATGTATGGGATATGCGCCGTTACATCGATTAAAAAGATGTACAATAATCAATCGCCCGAGTGCACCATCTTAACAAGCTGTCCACGGTACTATGCTGAAGGCTTTACGAAACACAGACGGCAAAGCCGGAAGATTCCGACGACCTTTGCCGAGTATAATCTCAGAAGCTCGCTCGCCGCGAACACGGTGCAAACATCACGGACGTCACGGCTATCCGGGTATCACGTCTTAACACCCAGAAACGCAGTAGTACTGGGGGTTCTCCGAAACACGGGGGGTCAAGCGGGCTGGTTCCGATTGCCCGTGCCGAGCGCGAGGACAGGAGCGACTTACCAGCACTCATCACTACTGCTCACAACGAATGGAGAACTATTGCTGAACGGGCATTGCTTGAACGATGCTGCTCAAACAAGGCTCCAACACGACCTTTGTGTTTAGCCTCCAACGAGGATCAAGAATGAGAACGATTCTAATATATTAAGGTCAGCGTTATCTTCGTTGTTCATTGTTTTGATATTAAGTTGGTGTTTGTTGCACTGTGCTCCACTCCGACACAGTGGCCTGCTATGTGTTCTCCTGGTGATATGTACGCTCTCCGTAGATGTGAGTCTCCATGGTGTTCATCCAGTTGGTCACGAATGCGTGACGTCATGTCATCACGCGTAGCATGTCTTGTTTCTCTTATACAAAATTTTCGTGGGCATAGGATACAAGAGATCTTATATATTGCATTCTTTCGTGTACATTTTCCTGTCAGCCCGTCAAGACATGGGTGATGTGTCCCACTTCTAGCTGGACGCGTTAGAGTTTCCAGGGCTAATCTAACCAGCGTGGGCCTTAAACTAGGACCATTGTTACACACTTTCCCAATGTCGAACAAGTCGCTTGATCTTACGGCGGCAGTTACCTTTCCGCACAGCTCGTTATCCGTGAACGAAAGTTTCCCATGTGTATCGTCTGTTTGCTTTCCTTCCTACGACTTCTTCGTAAACCTGGTTTAGCGTTAGATGGAGGACGTCGGGTGCGAGCGGTGGAAGTCACTTGGTCTACCTGGCATCCATTCTTACGGAAAACAAGGGGTATTTTAGCCGTAGGGGATCACGACTTCTTCGGCGCTCACCATTCCATTAGTCTTTTTTGGCATGAGACTTTGAAATTCTGAACAATATGTTTGTATATGTATATATATATATATATATATATATATATATTGGTGCAGCCTAAGATGGATTGATGCAGTTTAGAAGCATTTAAAATGAAAGTACTCCAAGCATATGTTCCCTGTTCCTACATCTATGTTTTCCAGTTCCGGTGCGGCCCGTTGACCTCACCCAATGCGCCCTTGACTGTTCGCCCCAACCCCATCGACCTCGTGACCATGTCCGACACGGCCGCCGACTTTGCATCCACAGTCCGAAAAACTGGGACTTGACACTGCGAAGTTCAGCACGCATCGTGATCCCATCTCACGACCAGGTGCTCAACACCCGTGAAAGGCTCACATCGTTATCCTTAAACTCTGCCCGTGACTCTGCGGAGCGGCGAGTCGCTGGCAGCATCTGGGCACGTGCCTCTTAGGATTCAATGCCGACATCTGTACTCTTCGCGCCGTTCCTCACGTTTACTTGCAAGTTATCCGGTGATGTTCTCCCGCGATGTTCTCCGGCGATTTTCGGCATGCGTCGTCAGAGCGCAGACCATGCTAGCTCGCGCGGAATGCCGGCTGCCGCTTAGGCCCCGACCCTTCTTGTTTAACTAGATCATGCAGCTGAGCCAGCGCGCCAGCTTCGGCGGCGAAGCAGGCAGAATTAGGAGGCGGTGGCTGCTGCCCAGCTGCGACTCATGTGGACGAGTATCATGTATGGCTTGAGCTGGGCTTTTTTGTATGTCCTGAGCCATGTGGTAACGATCCTGTGCTGTCAAATGCTCGTTAGTGATAAGTTAACTGTCAGCTGATAGCATGTATTCGAGCAAGCATTTTACACGCAATAAAAGGTGACAAGATCGATAATGAGAAGGCATATTTCATGGTCGAGTGCTGCCAATCTATTTCATTGCGGTGTAACAGAATGAGTGCGACCTGCGTGTCTGTGGATTGTTCTCGTTGGAAGATGCTCCGCGCCGATCCCGTGCCGGGCGAACTATTGTGCTGCGGAGGTTACGCGACCAGTGGTGTCGGCCGCTGGAGAATGTCCGAGGTGGGCGCGCCGCTGGAAGCCGGCCAGCAGAGCCGCCTGATGCAGGTTCAGACAGGAAGCCTCGGAGGCCTGAGCGGCCCTCGCCGGGGGCGCAGCCTTGACCTCTGTCCACCAACTGGTTCTGAGGCCCGGATGAACATGGATAGCCCTTGCTTTATGGCAGCCGCTCCTTCCTGCGTTGTTAGCGACCCGGTCCGGTCCCGTCCTGTGTTACCCTCCTGGCTGCTCTCATTACGGCTCAAAATGGACACCCGTAGGCGTGGCGACGCATTGTCCGCTCCGTACGGCGTGTTATCACGGTTTATTTGTATGTGTGGGGGCGCACGCTCCCGTGGCCCGAGACAGGGAAGTGGCCTTCACGCTCAGCCATCTCATGTGGGTCACGAACAGAAGGCTGACCAGATTCGGATATGGCTGCCAGGTGTCACTGTCAGGGAAGGTCTCGATGGTCTCCGAAGTAGATGCAAAGCCTTGCTGCCTCAACACAGTCGTGGAGGAGAGAACGTCGTTCTTTGAAGAGGCCCAAGGACCACCGGTTGCGGGGCCTGAAGTAATAAAACGCTGGCTTAAGGCTTGGCATATCAATCATCGCCTGCAGCCTTCGTGCAGTCAACCATTGCTTGCAGATCAAGTCATATGGCCTGGCCACACAATCGAGCAATGCGCAAAGACATCTCCACATGTCTCGTAAGACTATTACTCATTAAACGTGCTGCAGACAAAGCTTATGGAAAAATGAAACACACACACACAAACACACACACGCATACTCACACACACACACACACACCATTCTCTCCTTCCACCTGTCGCCTCAATGGCACGTTTTGAAAGAGCTCCTGGCCGAACCGACACGCCGCCTCTGCCGACCGCGACGCCGGCGTGCTCGCCTTCAGCCCCGCTAGGCGCCGAGCACAATGCTGCATCAGTCCCGCTCGGGCGGCGGGCGCCGCGCGCCGCCCGACAGCCGCCATCGCGACGGAGCCCCCCCCCCCCCCCCCCCCCTCCCCGTCAGACGGCGCGGCGAGACACGACGACGGCGCGTGCGCCGCCGTGTCTCCGCCCTGACCTGAGGCGTGGCGGCCGGCGCCAGGCCCCGGCTGGTACTCTCCGTCGGGAGGGGCGCACGCCTGAGTCACGTCCGAGTCACCGGAGTCGGCCGCCAGTGGCCGGAGACGTGAGTCAGGTACTGCCGAGATATGCGACCGGGGAGGACGGCTCGTGAATCAGACGGCGCTGCCACGGTGCCAGGCGACGCACGATCACTGGAACTTGACCACGTCGTTGGCTATAGCAAATGATGTGGGTAGCGTTCGAGCCAGTACACGGCAAACGTTGCCGTAGTTCATCAGACCATCCCGCCGGCAGCCAGGGAGCCAGCACTACACTGCCGCCAATTCCACACCCTGCCGCCCCACGGTCGGGGCACACGAGCTGACCCTGCGACAGCGCGGCGGCGGCAGCCTGCGAGCCGCGCGCGCCTTGTTTCAAAACGAGCCATTACCACGCGGCCGAGCGACTTGACCCTGTCGCAACCGAGGCCCGCAGAGAAAGGCGTCCGGAAACGACTGCCGCGCGGCGCCGGGTCGCATGGAACGACCGCCGGCGACCGGCGTCACCGCCGAGGCACCGCAGGCCGCCCGCGGCCGGGGCGCCTCCCTCCCACTTCGGGAACGACGCTGAATGACCGACACCTCTCACTGCGGTGACCACCAGGCGGCAGGCCCGCGGAACGACGCTGATGATCGACACCTCTCACGGCGGTGACCGCCGGGCGGCAGGCCCGCGGAACGACGCTGATGATCGACACCTCTCACGGCGCTGACCGCCGGGCGGCAGGCCCGCGGAACGACGGCGTAAAATGCCGGAAGATCAAGCCAGTTTAACGGAATTGAATTACGGTGGGTGTTTTCTGGTACGCCCTTTCTCCGAGCATCCCAGTATGTTTTCCTAGGGGAGCGATCAAGGGTATCTTGACAAAGGCATTCGCGTACTTCGGTGTGGGTTGTCGCTCCTTCATGCACGCGCATGTCCGCATGCAGCGTATGTGAAAGGAGTCGAAAGGGTATTATGTAGATTAAGCAGGAGCAGACCGCATGGCAAGTCCGTTTGTGCAAGCACATCACTTGTCATCGTCCACTTTTTCAACCACGATCTGACTAACAAGTGACGCTGCGCCATTCCCAAAACATTCAATAAAAGCCCGTCAGTGCACCAGCCATCTTCTCCTCGGACCAACTCCGATGCAACTCTGTGCAGCGCCACGATGACGCAGACATCCGTCTGCGTTTTCACCGTAAGCAGACACCGCCAGCGCTCGATAGCTCGCCAGCCCGGCTGCATCTGCCGACGACGAAGCGGCCGGAAGCGGTCCTCCGACTTCGCTGCGGGCGGCCCATTTCGCTGTGGGCCGCAGAATGCGGCAGCCGTGGGTGGGGCGGGTCCAAGGCTCGTGCCAGCCCGGCCGGTGGGCGCCGCAACAGCCGCCTGACCTTGTTCGCAGCGTGAGGTGGCCGGATGAGAATGGGCCCCGCGTGATGGATACGTCAGAGAGCGGTTAATTCGGCCTGCCCAGTCACGCGTCACGGTGAGCAGTCACGGAAATGATGTGTGTCACGCTTTGGCTCACGGGCTGTTACGGGTGTGGGAGAGGTCTCTCGCCTGCTTGCACGCGGTGCCGGCTCCGAGACCCTGGAAGTTATGATTCCTGCGAACTGAATAAATCAGAGTGAAGTGTTGCTCGTTTAGATGTGTGCTCTGGCTGGGTCTGGCTACGTAATTGCTTCCTGGAGTAAGAGTTCCCATCCGCGTGGTCGACGGATAGTGTATATTCCATATATGAATCATACTGGCACAGGAAGATGAATTCATTGTCATTGCATAAAATGTCAGATTATCCTAATTGCATGAGATTGTTCGGCAGTAAAAAATGAGCTTCAACAAACCAAAGCATGAGTAATATGAGTGACATCGCTACGTATGCCTTTACAAGGTTCCTGATCCGAGTCAAACAGTTGCACCAGGCCTATGGCAATGACTGAAATATAGCCTCAAAAATTCCAAAAGTGGGGTTGGAACATATGCCAGTCAGTTTTGGGTAATGTCATCACTGCCCAACGTGAGGTCGTATACTGATTTTGGAAAGATCCTAAAGAATTTTGGGTCTAGAGGAGATTTGATTTTCGTGATATGCCTGTAACTATTGGCTGAAATGCACGCGTTAATGTGCGAAAAAGTAAATGTTCACTTTGGGGAAATGCGTGATTTCGGAAATGTTTGTAGGTGCTCATCCCAAACATGCAACACTGATCTGTTGACGTAACAGTTTGCTTTTGTGAGACCGGTGCCTCTGAGGGCAGCCGGAAACCCTGCAAAAGATAGGCGGCAAATGGCACCGGAGCAATGGCCGGTCTGCAGAACGGTCTCGACGGCTAATGACGACATAATGCTGCGGTGTTGAAATGCCACGCGGTTGCGAAAGCCATTATGCATTCCTCGGACGCCAAGACCAGGAAACAGCGCGGATGTGGCAGCCGGCGTTCGGCGGTTACGCTCGCTGCAGGTAGCACTGCCCCGCTCCAGCTGGCCGCGGCAGATTATCGTTAGTGGCACGTGCACGGGCCCCCTAGCCATCAGATCGGTGTTCTTGTATCTGGCTCTTGGACTTCCTTATGGCGAAGTGGGTCAGTGGGTGCATCATGCAAGGTCAACTAGGTCTGGGTGGGTTTGGCTTCCGAGATTACTCCGCATTGGGGGTGGTTTAGGTCGTTTGAGATTGGTTTTGTACGCTGTGTGATCGGTGTGATCGATGTTATCAAGCAATCAACCGTCATCATCATTACAAAATTGAGTAGGCCGAGCTAGTTTTAGCAAAAAGAAATGCCCCGTTGAAGGCTGAATTACTTGGTGGTCCATTATAACGTGACCATCAGGGTGACTACAAATATCGTTCCAACAGAAAGACTTCGTTGTATAGATCCCCACAAAAAACATTACGAGAGCTCATAAAAGCATTTCTTATAGTTAGACTTTTTGCAGGAAAAGGCCAGGAATCTGAAACATGTCCAAAAACACAAAACGATGTAACGAAAAAAATTCAAAGTGTAAGCCAGGGACGCTTTGGGAACTGACCAAGAAACAAAATATGAATATTCAAGCACGTCAACTGTTGTTTAATAGGTCGCTCCTTGTCTCTCTTTGATATTTCAAGTAATCGTAGCTCTTGTTTGTTTTTTTATATTTTTGACCGGTGTTCATGCATTCACTTCAGTTTCTTCTCCTGCCGGATATCAGCGCTGTTTATTTTCATAGATTAGGAATGATGTATTTTTACAACTAAAGGTAACTTCCTGCTCTCAAAGCCACTTATACCATGGATGAACACCAGTGCCTGCGAAAACCAGTATGGCATCAAACATAAGACTCCACAAACGGAAGCATTTACAACTCACAACAAGCACGTCTTGGCTCACACAACCCGTATGCAAGTCCGCGTTTTGAGCCCAATCGTCCAACTGGACCAAATTGTACATCTCGGGTTTAGCTGCCAAATCCCGCCGGAGGGCGCTGGGTGACGACGCCAAGCCGAACAACGCCGCCGAAGTGACCGAGGTTTAGCTGCCAAATCCCGCCGGAGGGCGCTGGGTGACGACGCCAAGCCGAACAGCGCCGCCGGAGGGACCGAGGACACTGTGCTGCAGCATGTGCAATGTCTTGCAGCTAGCGCGCGGTTAATGGAACAAATTTTAGCCCTTCCGATGTGTTTTTGACACAATTTAGAACATGGTTTTCTCCACATGAATGTTACAGGGAACTTGACGGGGAACAGGGAACTTGCAGGGAGCATTAAAAAATGTGGGCTCAGCATACGTCATAGGCGGCTGAACAGGCGTCACGTAAAAGTGATCAAGGTGTTTTTACACGTGCCTGCAAAGGTACCGGAACTTTCTTTAAAGAGGCGTTCGAATTCATGCAGAGCGATGATTGGTAATGCTTCATGGTATCGTTGCTTCTTTATGCATCGTCCCTTTATCTTATCAACGCGTCGAATTATCCGCATTATATTGCGACTTCAGGTTTAAGCATTTCACGATCTCATGCTACATGCAGTGATCGGAAACAAACATCAAAATGGATCTCCATCCAAATGAAGGGAAGAGCAAATCAAGATTGAGTTTTGCATGCAATTATCTTACCTTAAAGTGCATTGTGTTGATGTTGACATGTTTGTATTGGTTTTATAATTTTTCTCCGATCAATGTATAAGCTGTATACAACATTGACTATATCTAGATTATGTGGCAATGAGCTGTCTATATACACTTTAAGCTCAAACATCAGGCCTCGTGAGCACTGTTGCACATGTTCTAAAACGAAGCGCAGCCTTTCGTGGACTAGCCAATAGCTACTGCATGATTATGTCCTTATCTACATTTACATTTGTCAACTGATCCTGACCCAGGCGATACCAATTTCACCAACGCATTGCCAGCACGAAATCCGATCTTCCTGACCCGCCTTATAACAGTGCATGTCCAGGTCTCGGCACCTCTGGGACCTCTCCCCGGACGAGCTCCTTGTAAGCCCGGCGCTAACCACGATCCGGCTCGGCCGCCGGCGGACGCCGCTCGGCTCATCCGCATCAAGTGATCACTTCACGCCGCCCACCCTGCGTGTGCTAACCGCCCCCGAGTCGACCGGCCGGCGGCAGCCGCTGCTCGGCTCATCCGCGTCAAGTGATCACTTAACGCCGCCCACCCTGCGTGTGCTAACCGCGCCCGAATCGATCGCCCGGCGGATTTCTTCATTTGCGCGTCATTAGAGCGCCGTTCTGGAGAGTGGCGCGCCACTCGACCGACCCTCGACCCGACCCGGCCGACGTTACACCACCGGTAGTCGCCCCGGCGCTGCGGCGGCGGCTGCCACTGGCGGTGGCCATCAGCTCCGGCGCGACCTGCCGGCGGTGGCCATCAGCTCCGGCACGACCTGCCGGCGGCGGTTATCAGCTCCGGCGCGACCTGCCGGCGGCGGTCATCAGCTCCGGCGCGACCCACCGGCGGCGGCCATCAGCTCCGGTGCGACCTGCCGGCGGCGGCCATCAGCTCCGGCACGACCTGCCGGCGGCGGCCCTCAGCTCCGGCGCGACCTGCCGGCGGCTGCCACCGGCGGCGGTCATCAGCTCCGGCGCGACCTGCCGGCGGCGGCCATCAGCTCCGGCGCGACCTGCCGCCAGCGGTCATCAGCTCCGGCGCGACCCACCGGCGGCGGTCATCAGCTCCGGTGCGACCTGCCGGCGGTGGCCATCAGCTCCGGCACGACCTGCCGGCGGTGGCCATCAGCTCCGGTGCGACCTGCCGGCGGTGGCCATCAGCTCCGGCACGACCTGCCGGCGGCGGTCATCAGCTCCGGCGCGACCCACCGGCGGCGGCCCTCAGCTCCGGCGCGACCCACCGGCGGCGGTCACCAGCTCCGGCGCGACCTGCCGGCGGCGGCCATCAGCTCCGGCGCGACCTGCCGGCGGCGGCCATCAGCTCCGGCGCGACCTGCCGGCGGCGGCCATCAGCTCCGGCGCGACCTGCCGGCGGCGGCCATCAGCTCCGGCGCGACCCACCGGCGGCGGTCATCAGCTCTGGTGCGACCTGCCGGCGGTGGCCGGCCGGCCGGCGGCGCAGAGGTCACCAGCGGGTGACGCTCGCGGGGAGGGGACCGCGGGCTGGCCCCTGGCGAGGAGGCACCGTGGGGGCCCGCCAGTTGCACTGCTCGATATGTCTCCGAGTGACGTACTGGCGTGTTTAGCAGGGTGTAACAGCATGCAAAGCGTTGTGCGGTTTACCTGTGTGGTGAACGCTTCGGGATAGGCTGAATTTGACGGATGACTGTCGCAACAGGTAACTTGGAACGAGTTTGCGTGTTTGGTGTGGGATATGCTTAATTACATTGTGCGATTGTTAAGCACCTTTTGCTCCCAGTACACAAGCCAGCTTTATAGTCAGATGACAATGGCGGTCATCAAAGGCAGCGAGAGCGTATGCTGGTAGAAAAAGCCTGACATTGTTAAAGAGAATGCTTCACATCTGAAGACAATAAACAAGCATGAGATATGATGAAACAAGCTCACTTACGGCTATCAAATTGCTTTTTAAGTAGAAATTCTCTAAGTAGAAAGAAGGAAAGTAGAACAAAATTTTAGTAGAAAAAAGTAAGTATAATTCTCCGTTTTGGTAATATGCTTCTCAATGCGTCGCGGTTTGATTATGTTATCGTACCTCGCACAACGTTGAGACCTTATTGACGGCCATTGTAACTGGAAATCGTGCTCATGAACGCCAGATATGAGCGCCTTGACAATTACGTGTTTGGCCTTGATCGTCGCGTGGCTTATGGAATGGTAGAATTTGAATGGCGTTAATATGACGTCATGAATGCCCAGGTGACTATGAACTACTTTCCCTGATAAATCATTCCCCATTTTCGCGGGCGTGTAGCCGAGAAAATAAAGGGGTTTAGGTCTTTAAAAGGTAGGATTGTGAACAGCACCGAAAGTTCTTCAAGATGATTATTTCAGTTAAAAATCCCACCTAAACGTGGAGAATTCCCTTCAAATGGCAAAATTTTAGTATGTGCACAGAATGCGTCAAAGCTATCATCTTTTACCAAGAGGTGGTTACTGGTCTACTCACGTCATCGTTGCACGTAATTAAAGAAGCTAACAGCGGGATGTCACTGTATATGCTTCTGAGGGTGGTGAGCCCCTCAACGCTGACTTGACCTCCCTCAATGCTCGTTTGATACTCCAATGCATATGAGCAACACAGGAATGCTTGGCCAGAGAAAAGCAGAAAATTTATCTCTCTGAAAACTATTGCTGCAGTGTAATATCATTTTCATGTTGCACCAGATAGTATCTCGTAGATTCATCGGTCATGTGTTGTAATGCCAACGTCCTCACATGTTAAGCCAGGATATAATTGTTTCGCAGATTTTTCACGAGTTAACACAGTGGATTGGCGCAAAAATTGACTGTACTATGTGGCAATACATGATAGGCCAGGAAAGAGTTAACCGACGATTTCCTCGACAGCGGCAGGTGGATCTGTTGCATAATCATGACCGTGTCGGAATTTGGCTGCCAACACAATGGCAAAACCTGAGCAGTGATAGTGGTAGTCATAAGAGATTCCGTACCCATTAAATCGTGGCTACAAAATATTTGCCAGATGCCCCCCGGCGGTTTGGGACGCGCAACAGTCCGAGTTGTTACAGGCGCCCAGTTGTACGTCTGCGCGTGTCGACAGTGATGCTCTTGAGGGTTCGCTGGCTTGTCCACGTGGGCGTGGTTCTTGAGGTTACCCCACAGCATGGGGTCAAGGAGCAATAGGTAGGGTGGGCTGAGAGGCCACAGCAAGGCAGTCCAGAGCTGATGTGCCTTCTAGGGATATGTTCCTTCAACCAATTCAGTGAAGCCCTTGCTGTATGCGGTGCCATTCCGTCCTTCTGGAGCCGCCGTCCCGATGGATCCCGTGAAGTCGTTCCAGGCCCGCCCAAAAGGGTATCAAAGCGATAATGATGTAGGGCTGTGAGGTGGTGTTGACAGGATCATCGTTCTCGTCTCCAAAGAAGCGCCTTCATTAGTTATGATCTGACAAATGTGCGATCACTGACAACTGTCAGTGTTTTGATCATGTTTTACGATTCAATAGACATTTCAGCTCTACTGCAGACTTGATTGTGCGAGAAATACGCTGTCTCTCTTGAGTAAGACGTAATTTAATTTGTATCTTGGGCCACGCTGTATAAACGGTACTTCTGTTTGGCCGTGACCTGTTTTTATACCTACGTATGACTTATTTGTGAGCTTGCTACAATTGTCTCGTTAAACTGAGAACTTACGGCGCATTCGGGAGGTCTAAGACCGTGTGTCGGGTATTCGTTCTCACGGCAAAGAAGGAGTAATTTAGCGCGATTACGTTCACACGACTGGGGATAGAAATATACACAAATCGCTCTTCGCCTTTGTTATGTGAGGAGTGCTTTCCTGATAGTCATGGGGCGCACCATATCGCAATACGTTATGATGGGGGCGATCGCGAATTTTCTTTTTAGATTTCGTCCGAGCCTTTTGATTGGATGTCCTTCTGGGATGAACGCCACGTTGAGCAGTGTTTGTCGCGTGAGCTCTGGCACTGCCATTCGATCGTAAAATTCTGGGTCAACGGCAGAATTTTGCGGCGAAATCTTAACGTGCCGCCATGCCCGGCACGGTCCACCTGCCCTCGGACGTTACCGGACCGTTAACGCGGTCCACTGCCACCGACCGCAGGCCACCCCAGTCAGGGACAAATAGCGAATGCCTAAGGTGACTCGAACCACCCCGACACCGGCGGGTGAAAAGGAAAGCAGGCGCTCTAACCAACTGACCTACCGAGGTTTGCTTAAGCACATTTCGGGAGGGAACGGTCTTAAGTACAGTTGGGAGAGGACAGTTTAAAGTATAACTAGACGGTACATCATTCACCCGGTTGTACCACAAAAATGGTGTCGAGGAATGGAAACAACACATTTCATGCGGTATATTCCTGAGTGGAGTAAACATTGGGGTGGTATTGATCGATTTTTGCTTAGAAATCTGGCCATGAGCAAAGCTTCAAAACGTTGTGTATTCTCAACATAATCAATTTGCTTATAACGTCGTCACTATCTCCTTGCAAACTGAATGTCCATGATTTTCAACATAGGTGGCTCCCTCTGTTAAGACAGCCACTCCAGTGATGCCCCAGGTCACCAGCCTTTACCTACTCTTTCCTTCGAGTTGTCGACATTTCTATTGAGAAAGTCGTGGAAGCTCAGATATACTATTATATGGGATTACATCCTGACTGTGTACAGAACAATCCTTTCCTTCAGTCTGTACGCATCGGGCCAAGCCATTCTCCATAAATCGTGTTTTTTTCGCTTTAGGTCACCCTTGAGGAATGAAAACGACACCTGCTGCCCTTGGTCCCGACCGGTCGATTTATCAGGGTGCTTTCTGAGATTATGGTCTCACTTCGATCTTTTCATAATAAGACAGCCTCATATGAGCTTGAAGCGGTAAGTTCCTCAGCAGCAAAACAATCTTGTAATCAGCAGAATGTTAAGTTTATATTTTTCCTTTGGGCATTGGAGAAGCAAATTAAAGTGGCCGAAATCCGGAGTGAATCATGTTTTGGGGTAGGTTAGGCTCACGTCATGGGCTCAGTCACCCCCCTCCTCACCAATCTAAGAAAGTGACACCCTTGGTTATCAGTCTGTTCACATAATCTTCACACCAAACTGGGTAGGCCAGGTCTGTTCACATAATCTTCACACCAAACTGGGTAGGCCAGGTCTGTTCACATAATCTTTACACCAAACTGGATAGGGTCAGGTCTGTTTACTTCCGCATATAACTGCATCATGCATATGGTTGAATAAAACAACTATCACTGTTTAGCTTCTGTCATGACATTTGCTTTGGATTGCATTTGCTACTGCCATTTTACGTCGCATTAAGTTGTGAGATCCAGATGTCGTAAAATACGTTATGAACAGGTATTTGTATCAAAATTCGGTGCTAGTCGGGCCAGCTTTGCTTGCGTACCACTCTCACGTGTGAGCCGTGGACAAAACCCAGTCCTACTACGTGCTGCTGATTGCTGATGTGGATTTGATGTCACTGATTTGCTGATGCGGATTGATAACAGTCTACGGCGTGACAAGTGTTTACACTGACGTTTGCCTTCGCCTTGCACAAATTGTTTGAGGTTTGATTGAAAATGCGGTCAATGCAGGAAGACAAAGGCACAAGAGGATGTTACCACTTTTATGAGCCCTCTGTCCTTAGCGTTGTCACTCTCACAGTCACCTAATCCTGTACGCGTATTTACACTGTTGGCATGGCCCAATGGGCCCATGACTTTTACCGAAGGCAAGGCCAATATTCTGCTCGCAAGCTGCCATCACTTTGATGGAAAACGAGGTCAGCAAGTTTAAATGCACCGTCCTTTCGGTGAAACGAAGACTCTAATCAGCAACTAATTAATAGCTTGTTAATCAAGGCTAATACGCAGCGTAGCCATTCGGTGGACAGATGGCGCTGTGCCGGTAAGTGCGCCCCTCTAATCTCCAGCACGCACACGGCCTTCAGCGGTCATCAGAACCCAGGTCAGGCGCTAATGCCAGCCTGCGGACGGCCGTCACCCCATCTCCGCCGTGTTTTGCCGCAGTAGGCGCCGGGCAGCTGCAGTGACGCAACGCGTCCGGCCGCCAGTGCCCGTCACTCGACGGCAGCGGTTACCAAACGGCGCCGACCTGACTTCACTGCAGACGGACTCGAAACTTGTTCTGGACTGCAGATGGGCCTGAGACCTGGCCTGACTGTAGATGGACCAGAGGCCTGGCCTGATTGCAGACGGACCCGAGACCTGGCCTGGCTGCGGACGGACCCTGCGCCGCTTTCGTCTACCTGGCCTGACAACGGACGAGCCCGTCATAACTGCTGCTTGATCTGGCATGGATGCAGACCGACTGGTTACCAGTTAATATGACCTGACCTTACCTCAAACGGACCAACACATTGCCCATGACTGGAGCGACCTGACTATGCGCTGGACCAGACCAGTGGCTCCGGGTCCTCGGAGGAGATGGGAACCAAACGAGTTTTGTGCCTCGTTTTTTTATTTGACGTGGCAATAGTTGACACTAATTTTTAAGATGGGGTTAGCTTGCGTAGTCATATTGCAGCACCCTCGCCCCTCTCCATTCAACGCTGTCACGGGCGTAGTCAGCACGCCCAGTGTCGGCCTGAAGCTGACCGGTCTCCTCACTGCATCGCTGAGCCCATGACCGGTCCCGCGCGGGGCCCCCTCCAGACTCAGCACCGCTGCCCTGACCGGTCCGCGCGGGCCCCCTCCAGACTCAGCACTGCTGCCCTGACCGGTCTGCGCGGGCCCCTCCAGACTCAGCACCGCTGCCCTGACCGGTCCGCGCGGGCCCCCTCCAGACCCGGCCCCGCTGCCCTGACCGGTCCGCGCGGGCCCCCTCCAGACCCGGCACCGCTGCCCTGACCGGTCCGCGCGGGCCCCCTCCAGACCCGGCACCGCTGCCCTGACCGGTCCTCGCGGGCCCCCTCCAGACCCGGCTCCGCTGCTCTGACCGGTCCGCGCGGGCCCCCTCCAGACCCGGCTCCGCTGCCCTGACAGGTCCGCGTGGGCCCCCTCAAGACCCGGCACCGCTGCCCTGACCGGTCCGCGTGGGTCCCCTCCAGACCCGGCGCTGCTGCCCTGACCGGTCTGCGCGGGCCCCCTCCAGACCCGGCTGCGCCGCTGCGGGCCCCCTCCAGACCCGGCTGCGCTGCTGCAGGCCCCAGGCATTGACACGGAGCGAATCTCTCCGTAATCGCACAGACAGGCGTGGGATCTCGCCTGCCGTGGAGGAGCCGCATTCCGGGTGGCGCGATGCTGACCGCGGGCGCCCTCCGGCCGGCCCCTGTTGCACAAGCGGTCGGCTGAGGCCTCCGCCGGGCGCCGCCAGGGGGCGCCGGTGTGCGTACCGCCGCCGCGCCGAAGGACGGCGAAAGTGGCCACGCCCTGGCGTCGCACGGGGTGGGTGAGCCGCGCCGCGACAAAAACGACGCGTCCAGCGCGGCGCCGGCGCTGAATGGGCCGCTCGGCGGCTGGGTGCTGATTGCGGGAGCTGGCGACCGGTGCTGGGTGATGACGTCAGTTGTCAGGACGGGAGGCGTCTGGTGGGGCTAGGAATGCATTTCGTGCTGCCTGGCGGATTTTTGAGCCGCGTTGTAGCGCGCGTGCCAATTCACAACGGGTATGAAGGCCCGCCACGGCAGTTTTTACGACGTCGGATCCGAGTCTAACAAACTATGAATTTGGCGTCGCACGTAGCTTCTCTTGAATGTCCAAATATATGGCACTTCTGGTTTGAAGTGCATGCGATGGATGCCAAGATAGACTTGACCGGAATAACTTTCTGTGCGACATACGGAAGGTATTCCGACTTTTTGTGATTTTCTTTGTGCCAACGTTCACCTGCCTTGCGTGGTAACTGCTCGGACAGGCAGCAGGCACCCATATCGATAGGCAGCAGGCACCCATATTTATATATCAATAGCTGTGCGACAGGTCATCATCAGTCACGTAGTCACATGTTGAACTGAAGGATATGCAGCGTGTGTGCACGCTCGTTATCAACGCACGGACAGCTGCGGCACCTATCAGAGGTCACGTCGCTGACATAATCGCGCTCCGTGTGCACGCGCAGATCGCGTAGGATGCGTCACAAACAAGCACTGTACGTATGGAAACGACAACAACCACATTTTGTGCGGTAATCGCTGGTGTAAAGAGAAGCCAAGCACGGCACATCTGACAATAAGAAGCCAATCTAACAAGGCGCAGAAGCAGCCTGCACCACGCGTGAGCTTTATCGTTGGGCGGCCTGTGCGGCGGCCGGGGAGGCGGTATGAGAACACGGCTGCATGAGGCGTTAAATTACGCCGAGTCTAGCTCGTCTGAACCGTGGTCAAGTAGCCTTGCGATATAAAGTAAAGCTGGCGAAAACTATTCATAGCTCTAGAGCATAATTGCTAATGGTGAGAACATTAATCTTAAATGACATTTTTCTAGACAAAATTATGAGGCTCGGTATTTCTGAAACACTTGACGCGAAACACTGGATGGTACAAAATAGCCCAGAGGCATGGCTGTACCTATAGAAGCGGTAAGAACCGTAAATTACACGCGCTTGGGTTGTGCTGCACGGCACCAGAGCCAGAATATTCGCAGGGATGCATCAGGTGCCGAAGATTTCTTCGACAAGTCCAAATATGTTCAGCAATCTTGTGTGTGCGCTAAACTAAGTAAATTCATGAAAATTCCGCCCAGTTAAACACTCCAGATGATAACATGCCCATAGCAGCACAGTCTAGCATAATTGTCCTCGTTTGCTTGACGGTTTCTCATGTGTTGAATGATGACACCAATAGGCACGGTCCTTGACTCATCACCTACACCTCGTGCTTGGTGTTTCTTGTGAATGAATTCAGCACACAATGCGCTGTTAGCCGAGCCTAAACCTCGGCAGGCTGCCTGCCAGAATAGCGACTCATTGTCTGAGGGTGGATTATTTATTTCTAACAAGGCACAACGAGCGCATCGAGGCGTGAAAACTGTCGTTAATCCCGTCGGCGAATTGCGCATTTTCCTACTCTGACCTTGGATGACTGTCGCGGAGCAATAGCAAGCGAATAACGGTGGCCTGTTTTGTTAGCAGTGTTATTGTTCTGCAGGCATAAGATCAAACCCGTCTTCAGATAGTAACGGTACACGAGTATGGGTATATAAAGCAGCAATGATTGTGTGGGTACGCCTTTTTTACACGAAAATCCAAGGTCTCTGCATAAAGGAAATCAAATTAAATCGCATTATGCAAAGGTGCGAATTCTTGTGCCACTACAACCAGACGTTATGTAACCTCGAGTCAGAAAGCCAATTGTAAATTATGGTTGGTGCCCACTAGTAATTAACCGTACATATTGCATATATTCCCCAGCCGGCTACCGACCGGATCACCGTGGGTCGCCATGTGTGAGTCATTTCGTACGTAGGAATATAAAAAATCGCGTAAAAGGGACACCACCCGACCTAGGCCTGATGACCTGATCCGAGCTATGCACTCCTTAATGGTGTGACACGCATACGACGCACAATGAGATGCTCTTCCTCCGATGTCGGTTGCATTGTCATATACGTAGTGCTTACTACCGCCTGAAGTAGAGCCAGCAGTCATCCGACGGTTTGGACTGACGTCATCGGTCATGGACACGCGTCATCTAGACGATAAGATATACCAGCCCTATCTACTGCCGCTTAGTCTAATCCTATCCAACAAATAGGTCCGAGATAACGAGAGGTGACCGCTCAGCAATCACACAACTGATCCGGTGGCGATGGTGGTCGGTCGAATGCCCCGAGCGACATCGGCAGGATGCCGTGTCATGATGTTCGTGTTTGGAGCATCAGCTATTCATAGGAGTAGCACGGCAACTAGAGCTCATTTTGCAATCGAGGGCCTGGAGTTCCATCATCGCATTACTATGCAAGACCAGGCCTTCTTTGTCCCTGCTCACCTTCACCAGCAGCCGCCAGCTCACTTTACGCCCTTCTCCTCTCACGCATCACGAGTACAGAGATACGCGCGGGGAAGACGCGACGGGATGGGTGGCATTTAATTAGCGGACTCTTGCTTGATTCCTGGTGGAATGGGAATCGACTATGAAGTCAATCTATTTTTCTAGTCATGTTCAATTCGACTGCTTGAAATGTGTTTTAAGAGTCAGTAAGTAGTGCCTGGACTTTCCTCAACCAGATATCGGGATGTCCAGAAATGGAAATATAATGAACTCAGTAGATTAATAGTGCCTATTACCAGAGGTGACATGTCTTCAAAAGTAGTTAAATCATGCCCAAAACAAATGTCCCATGCAGGCTACCGTCACGCCTACGAACGGGTCCACCTCCGATAGGCTTGTCGCTGAAATCCCCTGCGTTGGAGCCAATTCCGAGTTTGTGCCGGGTCTCATTTCGTCGGTATTGCAGTCGAAGAAAACTGCATTGTGCTTTTTGCGGGCTGAGTCGCCATCAGCCCCACGCGCTATGAGTCGGAGTCGGAGTCGATTCCTCTGGAGATAAATCAAGCACAGGTCTGCTAGCTAACAAATGTCACATGAATAAGCTGCAATTTCTTCGCGCGCAGGCAGGTACAAGGAAATCTATGGAGGTGTGTAGATGGTGAGAAAAACGTTCACAAAGAGCGAGATTTTCGCCTCTCACTGATGCCAAAAGAGTAGCAAGCCATTTAGTACGAGCCTGAGTGGAGTGACACACCCACAGTGCGGGGTTGGCGGGCGTATGAGTAACTACCTGAGTTAATAAGTGTCTGAGTGACTAACTAAGCGCGCGAGCGATTAATGATCAGCCAGCCAGCCAATGAATCAGCCCGGGACGGCCAGCGCCCAGCGGTCCATCCATCGGTCCTCAGGTCCGTAAGTGACAGCCAATCGATGACCCGCTGCCGGGTGGGAATTTGTTCACTGCTCCCCGTGTCACGTGCGGGGCGGGAGCGGCGCCGATTGGCCAACGGTCACCGCTCGTCGGCGGGCCGGCAGACGGACGAGCCGGCGGCCGGTGAAAGGACGCACTCGTCGCCCCCGCTGGCATGCGTCCCGCTACAGGGGTCACCGCGCTGCCACCGTCAGGAGGTTAACGGAGGCTCGGCGGCCGGGGCGGGAGGCGCGGGGCGGCCGGTCAGTGGCCAGGAGCTCGCTGCAGCTGCCGAGGGACAGGTGTAGCGCCAATGTCGCGCTTGGGTTGAGGTCGTCTGAAAACCGGCGCGCTGGGTCAGGTTAGGGCGCGGTGCAGAGTTGGGCCAAGTCGGGCTTTGTTTTATGGGTTTTCAGTGGGCGGAGACTGGGCTGTAGTCAGAAGATTTTTTGAGTGTTTGGCTGTCATGTGAGAGAGGGAAACACTCCAAACGAGGGACAGAAGTAAAGTCTTGGCCTACAGTCGTATGCTGTGTGCCAAAGCAACTCGGCAACGCAGTCTTGGGAGGGGTAGGGAAGAATATTGGTATGGGTGAGAGCACATCAAGGGAGGGAAAATGTGTCATTTGTTTTGAAAAGTCTATGCACAGACCCCGGCGGGATCGCTATATGGGGGCCTTGGGTTTGAGCCTTCGATCAACATTTTGAAACCTTTTCCTTATGCCTACCGCGATGTAAGGGAAGATGCATGGAAAGACACGAATGAAGCGCATCTGAGCTTTCCCGTTCAGCCCAGGACAAAGCAAGTGGTCCTGGACCCATCCGATCTTGCCATTACAAACCAACAGACTATGCTATAGGATGTGGTTTAAGGTTGGGTAGGTAAGGCAGGCCTTAAATCTAACGTGCTATTATGGGCTGTGACCAACGCGAACTCCGGGTCAAGGAAACCATTAGTGTCGGTATCCGCGGGTCCTTCTGCGCCTTCTTCCACAAAGCGTCCCGAGATCACGTTTCATGCGACCCCAGCAAGCAGAGTAGAGATAAACTCTGGCCCTCCGGACTTCTGAACAACAGGTTCTGTCCTAACGTATCACGCAACTAACCGTGTCCTAAGCAAGGCGCCGGTCATCTGTAGCGGCATCGCGACGGCATACGATCTCGGCCGGCAGGCGAGCTCGGACGGGGCCGGTGCTCTGTCCGCCGCCGTTTGCGTAACGGCCAGACCGACTGCCGGAGCGGCGGCACGGACTGCCAGGACGGTCCATCGGCCGCGTTTCGTCACGCGCTGATCGGGGCCGGGGACAGCGGGACCCGGCGCCGCGGGCACCCGGCCCGCCCCGCCTCGCAGGGGCCCTCCCCGGCTGACAGACCGCGCTCTACGCGGGCTGACGAGGGGCCGTCGTCCTCTCCGGCCGAAAAGAATCGCCCTTGTCCAGGGATTGGCGAGGGATTGGCGAGAGTCCAGGTCGGAGATGCAGAGATTGGTTCCCACCCCTGCACTCTCCGGACAGTGGTAGCTATCTTCTAACTCCGGTTGACAGCGAGCAGCCCTTCTCCGGCTGGCAGAATTCCCTCTGACCGCGCCGGCGTCGCTCTGATCGACAGAGTGATCTAGTCTCCGATCGCCACCGGCCCACGCTCCTAGGTCTCGTGGTCTCCCTGGGGACGCACGTGTCTCTCCACCTCTCGGACCAGCAAAAGCCACCGTTCGCCCTGCTTGGGTTGCGAGCATTAATCCCAGCGAGGGCAAGCACAGCGATCCAGCTGCCGCCCCGGCCCCGGCGGCCCCCCCCCCCCCCCAAGCTAGGACATGAGAGGCGGGCGGCCATTACTTGTCATCTATCCGGCGCCGCTCCAGCGGCCTCGCGGCTGACGCGCTAGTTGCTCCATCGACGACGCCATGGGTGTCGAGGACGACGCCTGGCCGCTCCATCCTCGGCAGTTACCAGGACCGCCGCTTCCCGCCGGGCTGCGGACGGTGAGCCTGCGGGAGCCTTTGGATTGCACCTAGTGGTGGATGATAGGGGGATCGGGGCTCTTTGTATTAGTCTCGCGTATGCGATTGTCAGCTATTCCCACGCGCGTTCGTCACATCAGATCTGGATCGTGAATGGTAATTGATAGATGCGACGCAGGGGTGTGGCTTCCTTTTCAGTCAGAGAGCTTCAGCCCCCCCCCCCCCCCCCGCCTCCCCTCCCCCAACTTGCACTTCAGTCTTCCCCAACCTTGGGAGCGAAGGGGGCCAAATTTGGGAATAAACCTGTTAGGTCATTTTCATACCACACCAGGTTGGGCCATTTTTCACTGTTCAGTCTCCACATCTGATTTTGAGTAACTACGCTCCTGGTGTGACGATCAATAAGGGATGTCATCGAGACCGTAGTCTGTTCAAAATCTGAGCACCGACCTCACGGCGAGCTGCACTGACGTAACGAGCCAATCACATCGCATCTAACAGACCACGTGCTGATGTCTGAACATGATCTCTCGGGTTGCTGTTGTCGGCTTACTAACCGGGTTTCGAAAGACCGAGAGCCTTAACAGGTTCAATTCCACCAGTTACACACGTGGCTCTGAAATCTGGCCTCAGGGAGATCGTCTGAATTCTAATTGGACCACTGGCGCACCCAGAGTGCGAGTCGGGTCGTGACATGACGCCCACGTTTTGCTTTCATCTTGTAACGTTATCTGTCAAACGCAAGCACACGTCGACTGGTTTCATTTAAGCAGATAATCGTTAGTTTTTACTGGTCGACTGGTGAGTCGACCGCCTTTATAGGCAGGGGCGGATCTAGCCTGGAGCTTTGGGGGGGGGGGGCAACCGTTCGTCGCCAGCTGACTGGTGTGGGATCCGAGGTCCAGTGCATGGTGCCTCTCGCGAGTGCCAGTAGGGACACCATTCAAGCACCGAAATGCTTTCAAATCTTAAACAAAACTTAAAACAAAACAGAACAGTTAAAGTCAAAACAGACGGTAAGTAGACGAAACTTTTATGAAGTTCCGGGAATGTTTTGGGAGGCCAAAACATACTCTGAGTTTTTGGGGGTCCATGGCCCCGTGCCCCCCCCCCCCCCCCCACGATCCGCCTATGCTTACAGGCCGTTCGGTTCCTGCTTACCTGTCCGGTGGTGGACAAGACGGATGTAGAAAAGGTTCTGAGGAAGCCGGTGAGGCCATAAAACGGACATGTGCCTGGATCTCAAGAATGAATGCATGAATTCTGATAGCAAGCTCCGGAGGCTAGGATCCGTTTTCGGGATCCAGCCACGTGCCGGCCCTGAAGTACGTATCTGCATCCGGACCAGCTCACATTGCCAAGCTGAACGGTCGGCGCAGAGACGCCACTGTACGCTGGCATCACCTACATGAAGCGCTTAGAGCTGGCGATGGCGTCGGAGGACAGTACACAGATCATGGTGTACATTTTGATGGGTCAGCTGTGCCATCACGTGGCCCGCACGTCGGTGACACGCACCGTCCAACGCCCGGTAAATGCGACGCTGCCTGCCATCGATGTGTTTGATGAGCCTGCGTGCAGACAGCAAGTACACGCGGGTGCAATTTGTTGATCCGCGTTTAGAAATGCGAATGCTTAGTGCTGAAGCTAATCAAAGAGGTACTTTTCTGTCGACGTTCGTGGTTAAATTGTGGGGTTTCAATGCCAAGAATTTCACAGAAAGCTGCACGCTGCAAAAAGTCGCCGTGGTGCATTTCCCTCATTCCGTCAGATGGTAGCGATGCAATTTCGGTAGTCGCAGAATGCTGTGTTAGATTCGGAAAATTAGTCATGGTAGTTAGTCAACAACGTTCACCATAAACAGATAACTAAAAGAAGATTGAGTTATACATAACATTGCAACCATCGATACTGCAAGTTCGTCTAGCAATATGTAACATCAAAACGCGATTTTTTTGTAACGCGTCTCCATCTTCGGCCAATTCATGGTGCAACACCGCTGCGGTCAAAAAGTAAGCCAAACCCAAGTCCACAAATAACAATCCAAGGACAGAGAACACTTACAGAAGTTCTATGTTGCTACGGAAAGTGTGTTCAATGGTACCTGATGCCAATGCACTGCGGCTTTTCCAACAACATTGAACTAGTACAAGATTTATGGAGATACAGGGTCCACGATGTTCCACACACATCACGCCATGTTTGCCGGAGGGAGCATGGCGCCAAATGGCCACGCGCACCCGGTGCTTCCCGCACTCGCAGCGGAGCTCCTGCGTCAAGGTCTGGGTTCGCAGAAACGACGGCCAAGGCTACGGCCGGATACGGCCAAGGTGCGGCCACCGTGAAGTGCGGCCGATGATTGCCGAAGCGGGGCGGTCCCGCCCGCGGCACGACCTTCGTTCGGCCGGGAGCTCTGATCGGCTCGCCGGGTCGCGAGACCACAGCCCGTCAGTGGGACGGGTGGTCGCGATTGATGGTGGGACGGTGCAGCTCCCACTGCGGCCGCCTCCGTCAGGCTTCGGCCCATCAGAGGCGATTTCGCTGATGACCTGACTGCGCGAACGCTGCGAACATGCGACGACTGATGACCGCGAGCTACCTTGAGTGACGAATATCAGTGAAGCCCACGCCGTTATGAAACACCTAGGAACGCATCCCAGCACGGGTAATAACCCTCCAGACCGCTCTCTAGTGCTCTGGACCTGTAGCCACGCACTGCTGCAGTGAAGGACTTCAAGTACAACCTGTGCAGCGTAAGCAACCACTCTGGCATGGCGTTCTCGGGTCACTGCACGGCCCACCGTAAACATCGCTTTTCATAGTGGTATGGGCATGCTGACTTCAGTGTCCAGATTATCTGTATGCGCCACGGCAATGGCTACGAAGTGTATATGCTGTTCTTCGAGCTGGCCAATCGCTGACCTGGTGCTGACCTGAACGCCATACCCCGAGGGGGTTCGAGAGGCCTCTTCCGCCTGTAGTTCCGCCAGCTGGTCGTTCGTGTAACGCTTATTTTAGCAGTGTCTTTGTGACCGAATTGAGTAAATTCACCGCCCTGAAAACCAGCTGTTCTACCTCTCCCCGTCGCACGCCAGCGCCGTGAGCCGGGACCAAACGCGGGCGGGTCTGACGCGGCCGTCGTGTTGGCCGCGCGTCGGCGACGAACGCACGGGTGCAGGATGAACAGGTGGCGGGGACGGCGGCCGGCCCGGCTTCGCGCCGCCCCGCGCGGCGCCATCGCACGCGTGCTCACTCACAACGGCATCCCTCGCGGAATCACGGCCACACGGACGCCGCGCTCAGCGACGGCATACAACGCAACAGTCGTACACACGGCAACGACGCGAGCCGCAGGGAGGGCGTTCAGTCAGACTACACGTGCGAGACGTTCACTCGACACACTGATCACCGTCGGGTAATCGATCCGCGCACGCGCACACACAAGGCAGGATAATAATGCAGACCGAAAGCCATCGACTAGAGGCCCGGTGGTAAGTTCATTTGGTCCATAATTTACCCTCCGTGCGGTAGTTCTGCCTAATCTACGCGTACCCAGATTATAGGCCATAATCGTGGCTGTCCTGACATATCAGAAAGCGCTGGCATCACATACACATCAGTGGTACCCACTACCACAACAGGTTCACGTGCAGACGGGGCATACCAGGCGGGGACAAAACTGGCTCATTCATCACACTGAAGCTTTCCCAGTTCACACACCGGCTGCTCGGGAGAGCCGCCCAAATGCTTAGCCGGGGAGAGATGCGAGACGCCGGCGAGGCACTAGTCCTCCGTTTGATTGCTAAGGCCACTGAGCCGGGGCCTCCAGCCCGGCGGTTCCCTGTCGAGTTCGATGTCGTTCCCACAACGCGGATGGTGACGCAGAACGCGCACAACGGCGGCCGCGTGTGGTCCTCGCACCTTGTGACCTCGTGTCGCGGCCGAGCGTCCAGCCGCTACTGTCTTCTCAGAATCGCCGCTCGCTCCGGCGACGGACCGGCGGTGGTGCCCGCTGCCTCAGCGTCCAGCCAGAGCGGTGCGGCCGCCGCCGGCAGCACCGACAGGGCAGGGGTAGGTATCACAATCGTGTGGTGGCGCGCGCTCCCGACCGTCAGCGGGCTTCGGGCCGCGCCGAGTCGACCGGCGGCGGCTCCACGGCCGAGGTTCCAGCGCCGAGGTCCCGATCGAGCCGAGCCGCACGCGTCACGTCACTGGTAGGCGGCGCTGCTGAGGAGTCGCCACCGACAGCGAGCGCTGTCCGCTCGGGCGCACCCGCTCGTCGGCCCCGAACGGACGAGCGGCAGCGTGACGACAAACTGACGTCACTCGCTCCTCGCAGCCTCGCCAATACGTCGGCAATCCGGAGCGAGCGCTGAGTGACGTCACGGCGCCGGTTCGCTGAGGTGCACCGCCGGCGGGCAGGCTGTCATAAGGCTAACAATACCAGCCAGGGCCTGGACGGGGGGCACATGTTGTCAGTATCATGGCGCACACAAACGGGCGATGGCCGATGTCATAAATCAGCGCATTGAACAAAGCATGCGGCCATGCTTGTCAAAGTTGTGCCGTGCCATGCCTGTCAAAGTTGGACAAGAAAATATGTGGAGCATATTATTGTCGCTGGCTAAAAGTAGTCAAAATTGTGAAAGCAAATATGTGGATTATACAGTGGAACACGTTAGATCGCAACTCGCCCCACCCTTACACGTCAACTATTAAGCCTTTCGTGTGGGAGTCACCGTGAGTATTACCATGCGTCCAACGACGAATTTATCTGCAGCTCACAACAATTACACCAATCGACGACAATGGCGTGACGCCGTGGACGTGGACGCCACCTCTCGCTCCCTCGTTGCCGTCTGAGACTGTTCCTGACCGCGCGCGTGACTCGGCGACCGGCCCAGACGCCTCTGACGGCAGAGACAGGCGCGCGACGCCCTGAGACGGCGGCACCTCTGACGGTGGAGACGGGCGCGCGACGCCCCTGAAACGGCGGCACCTCTGACGGTGGAGACGGGCGCGCGACGCCCCTGAGACGGCGGCACCTCTGACGGCAGAGACGGGCGCGCGACGCCCCAGAGACGGCGGCACCTCTGACGGTGCAGAGACGGGCGCGCCGACGCCCTGAGACGGCGGCACCTCTGACGGTGGAGACGGGCGCGCGACGCCCCTGAGACGGCGGCACCTCTGACGGTGGAGACGGGCGCGCGACGCCCCTGAGACGGCGGCACCTCTGGTTCCAGAGACGGGCGTTCGACGCCCCTGAGACGGCGGCGTCTCTGACGGCAGAGAGGGCGCCCGACGCCCCTGACGGCAGAGACGGGCGTTCGACGCCCCTGAGACGGCGGCGTCTCTGACGGCAGAGAGGGCGCCCGACGCCCCTGACGGCAGAGACGGGCGTTCGACGCCCCTGAGACGGCGGCTCACCTGGTGGCTAGTTGGCCTGGCCGGGGCCCGGCTGCGCTGGGTCCGCCTTCGACGGGTCCACACTGCTGCGACACACCGGGCAGGTACCGTGCTGTCGACAGGTTGTGACCTCCCGTCAGCCGCCGGCCGATAGGATGAGTGGGGGACGAAGACGGAGCGCCGGCTCCGTCACGCGCACTGTCACAGCACATCACGTGACGACGGTGACAAACCCCACGCTAGCGCGCGCCGGCATCACGCGAGGAACGCGGGCGGCTCTCCCTCTTCCGCCGCAAGGCGCTCGGACAGTGGGAGCAAAACAGAGTCGGCGAGGATAACGCAGCACAAAAGGACGCCTTGCAAGTTGGGGAGTAGCTCAAACGAAAGGCAGAGGGTTACGATTAAATTAAGCATAATATAAGGAGCAAAAATGGCCGTAGACAAGCAACGATCCATGAACCCGGAGATATCACCGAAAAATGCCGGCAAACCTTCCTCTCTAAAACTGGGTCCTCTCATGAAGCAGAGGAGCATAAAGAGACTGCCTTTTGGGATACCCCCCCCCCCCCCCCCCAATGGCGACTGCCCGCATGTTTTGTTTGGTCGATTGATCCATAGCCTTACTAATCACTGCCAGTTACTAAGATCCTGACCGGGTCACACACATCTTCCCGAACTTTCGACGAACCATTCGCTAAATCACGTCTTATTCCGAGATCGCAGCATAAGCTCTAGAGCACGATGGACTCAGGCACATACCACGGTACGAAGTTCATGCCGCACAGCAGGGGTCCACGACACGGACCGCCCCCCCAGTGAGCCGACGCGGGACTGAGCCGGCCGGCCGCCACGGCCCCGCCCGCCACCGGCCGGCGCGACCCCGGGCGCTCACCAGCTCCAGCCAGGGCACGATGCAGTCGCTGTGGTAAAGGTGCTGGCAGGGCAGCTGCCGCACCGTCTCGTTCAGCGTGTAGTCCTCGAAGCACACCATGCACTGCAGGCTGGCGTCTGCCAACAGCGGCGCCCGTGAGCGGCCCGCAGCCCACAGGGTGAGAGGAGGGGACGTCAACGAAAACAAAACAAATGCAGAACTTAAATACATAATAGGCGTGACCAGGTTTTAAGTCAGACGTGATGTAAAGAGAACTTTGAGACCAAGATATCGTTGAAAGGCATGGCATCCAACAGCTGACCAAAACTATCACCCATCTGCATCTCTAGCGCGTATGTAAGACATAACCACCTCGTTTGGTCAGAGCCCAAGCTGCGCTGAAAGACACTGGCACCGCCCGCGTTCCCCCGAGTGCCTCAGCCTCGCCGCCAGACGAACCCCCGAGCGTCGAGCTCTGGCAGCGGCCGCCACCGCTCCAGTCGCCGGGGGCTGCGAAACACAGACCCTGAACCGGCCGGAGAGCCGGCGAGCGCCCAGACTCCCCGGCTCCGACACCCGGACCCGCGAGCGGCCCGTAACCGCCGGTCAGTCGGCCGGCCGCGCCCCGAACAGACGGCACGGTCAGCCCCCGCTCTCCTCGGCGGCGGCCACTGACCGACGTGCTGCTGGGTGACGGCGACGCGCGGCAGCCGGTGGATGAGCTCGGCGCCCAGCGGCGGCGGCCCGCTCGTGTCCAGCTGGTTCAGTAGGTGTGTGATAATCCGGTCCAGCTCTGAGTTGCCCCAGGCGTAGTCGCCCGGGTTGCCGTGCAGCCGGAACTGGCTGCGGACGCGGGACGAGCGGGCGTCAGCGGGGCCGCGCGCCGCCGGGCACTGGCCGGCGGCGGCCCCCTCCCGGGACAGGAATGAATGAAGACTGAGGCAGTGCCTGATGGGTGACGGTGAGCAGCTGGACAAGTATCGTCAAAGAATGCTTCAAATGCTTCGTGCCGGCGCGTGTACACCGCAAATAGCACCACCGTGCTGCCATAAACACGAGAGACGCTATGTACATATTGGCACTTTACTCTTCTGTAAATAGTCAGTCACAGAAGAGTCGGGCGGCTGTCATCTCACCATTGACAGTATTGCGAGCCCCACGCCTGGCCGCCTATCGCAATCACGCCTCCCCGCTCGTCAGCCTCCTCATGTGACTCACAGCGTCCGCTAGCACGCCGTCGGCACACACAGCTCGTGTGCGGCGAACAATGACCGTCAGCGAGAGACGGCGCGGACGCATCAGCGGTGCCTCCTCGGAAGACTATTCTCGCACGACGCGGAACCACAGTGTCGGGCCCACCCTGCCGCACCGCCCAGCACAGAAGGGCGACCACGAACGTGCAATCGGGCCGTCGCTCGTGTACTACGCCCGTGGCTCCGTGATGGAACCCTCGTGTGGCCCGTGATGGGGACATCGTGTTGTCCTGTGATGGGGACATCGTGTTGTCCTGTGATGGGGGCCTCGTGTGGTGCCGTGATGGGGGCCTCGTGTGGTGCCGTGATGGGGGCCTCGTGTGGTGCCGTGATGGGGGCCTCGTGTGGCGCCGTGATGGGGACCTCGTGTGACCTGAAATGGGACCTCGTGTGACCCGTGATGAGACCTCGTGTCAACCGTGATGGGGGCCTGGTGTGACCCGTGATGGGACCTCGTGTGACCAGTGATGAGACCTGGTGTGACCCGTGATAGGGACATCGTACCACCAGCGATGAGGCCCTCGTGTGACCCGTGATTGGGCCCTCGTGTGGCCGTGACGGGGACCTCGTGTGACCCGTGATAGGGACCTCGTACCATCAGCGATGGGGCCCTCGTGTGACCCGCGATGGAGACTCACATGGGGACCTCGGCGCTGTTGTCGACGTTGACGCGGACGTTCGGGAACGTCGCGAACAGCGTGTCGAGGATCTCGCCCAGCAGGCCGTGCTGCTGGTCGTGCTGGGCGGCATTCCTGCGGCGGCCAGGCCCTGTCAGTCAGCGGCGAGGACCGGGCAGACGCCTCTCGCCGCCCACGAGCACTGGACAGCGACGGTAGCCATTAGACGACAGACCTTCTACCACAACCAATAAAAATGACAGGAACAACAAATGTAATTACGATACCTGGTGCAGCAGGGTCACCTTCAACAATAGCACAAATCGTCGTGTTATTTACGGTAGGTACCAACGCAAGTACAAACACCACTGCCAAGCCTGGTCCGACGTTCGTGCTTGACGGGCGCCGCCGAGCCGGGCTGACCCCCGCAGATGGCAGCACCGGGCGGCGGGGGGCGGGGCGGGCGGAAGGGGGACTCACCGGTGCGCCGAGCGGGTGCTGTAGCCGTGTGTGCGGGCACGGCCGGGGCCCGAGCCCCCCACACCCGGCACGCCCAGCAGCGGCCGGCCGAAGTTCAGCATCTGGAAGAGCGCCGAGCGGCGCGGCGGCGGTCAGGCGTCGCCAGCCACTGAGCCACTAGTGGTCACAGATTAGAGCCACTAGAGCCACTAGTCTCAGTCACAGATCACATGCTTCACCTGCAGGCCTTCCATGAGTGGCCGGGTTTTCAGACAATGACGGGATGAGGGAGGGAGGGAGCGGAGGAAAACTGGAAAAAGCGGCACTAGTGGCTGTTAGTTTGTTTGTCGAAGCGTGTAAGGTATGCTGAGGCCATTATCCTCGTCCCACCCCCACGGACGCTGCCGCCGGCGCGGGGTTCAAGTGACGAAACTCAGACGCAGCCCTGTTGATCTAGAAGCCGGCGTCTTAACTCTCGGAACTCCCTTTTCATGCAGGTGACTTGTGATCGAGACTCTCTTGAGACTTCGGAGCCCATTGAACCGAGGTTTACGGGTGATGCCGCGAACAAGACCATGTTGTTACCGCCTTTTGAACATGACCAAAAGTTTGAAAAGGTCCGTAGCGCGCTGAGTTGTCTCATTAAAGCAAGCACATCTCCTGCATCCCTACACATTTAATGGAGCAATTATGGTGAGCAAAAAGGCACAGATGCACCTCATTTTTCAATCAGCGGTGGGTGGGTAATCTTCAATATGTGGGTACACTAAATATCGATATACAGCACTGTCTCAACACGAATAACAGCGTGGGCTCTTCTACCCATAGTTTTATAAGTGTGTCTGGTGCAAGCCTATCGAGTCCTATGTGGAGTGAGCTCAGACCACGGACGGATGTGTGATATACGCGGTTGGTAGACGGAGAGCACCCCTGCCTCGGAAACCTTTGAACTCTACCGGGATGTCACGGAATTTTGTTATCGGTAGCCTGTTCGAAATAGTCGAGAGCCAACATCAATTTGTGATCGCACCGCTCTCTTGCTATATTCTGCATCAGCCCAATTTTTAGCAGCCACGGGCATGCATTGTGCGTGTTTTGACACCAAAAACCGCCCATAGCATTTCTGGTTCGGAGCAGCAGCGGTTTTTTTTTAGGACCACAGCACGGCCATCAATGGTCAGCGACAATCACCGATTCTGCGGTATAATATGGGGGACAAAATGTTCGGGATAATACGACCTTGGGTCTCGTATAATGGGGTCAGTTAATGAACTAGAAACATAATACTTATTACTAATCACGAGAGCATGTTGAGATCAATCTACTGGTGTCTTCCGCTTAACTCCGTCGTTCTCAGTTTGGAAACGACAGACGGGTCACATCATTATCGCCGCCTGCCCCTGCCCCCTGCCCCCTGCCCCCCCCCCCCCCGCCAGCAGTCTGCGTCATGAAAACAGCGAATCAGGGTGAGGGTTAAAAACCGCAAACGGTCATATTTGAAGTTTGATGATACGACAACGTATTTTAGGGAAACACTGGCTTCCAGCACCAGATAGCGATATGCTAGTGTTTGTTAACCTGTCTATCTTTAAATCTCTCGTCTGTTAATCTCTCTGAGAACGCCATGACCTTTCCCGGCATGCCTACTGCAAACTATGCATGCAGCTAGAATTTTGTCAGGACATTTCAAACTGATGGTTAGGAAAAGCGACAAAATGTCAGAGCTCAACCTGGTGCAGCTTGAAAAACGGAGGCCCCCGAACGGCCCCACGCGTGAATACATAGTTAACTACTCAAGTCACTCCACGAGAGAGAGGTCCCCTACAGGTGACTCGTGGAAGCTGTGTGGGATTATTCGTGCGCATGCGCCGGACAAGGTCCGACCACACGCCAGTCTTAACTCTAAAGCACAACAATAGCCAAAATACTGCATACTAGCGGATATAAGAAGTAAACAACAAGAATGCGCTAGACAGTGGCCCCATCCAGCCCGATGCTATTTGTTTCTGTAAAATGGATGCTGCTGAAGCTTTCACTGGCCATAAACCTGCAATCCTGGCTGCACGCACTGCCTGATGTGGTACCCACACCAGGGTAAAACAAGACACCCACTTATCCCCACCAGCCGAGCTCACAAAAATCAAAGCACAGTCAATAGCGTTGCTTCGATTCCCCGGCATCCCCCGCCACGCCCAAAGGACGTCACCCAGTCACGCGCAATAAATCAGTCCAATGCAGCAGCGAGCAATTTGAAGCGCCGAACGGACTGTTGCATGGACGTGCACACGTGGCGCTGCAGGCCACTGACCTGGGCGAGAGCGTGGAGGCCGGTCTCGTCCAGCGGCGGCAGCTCGTCGCCAGGGTCGTCCGCCATGGCCGTGTCCAGACAGCGCTGCTCGATAAACCCGTCACGGCACGTGGGGCATGTGAACTCCTGCAAGCAGCCGGCAAACCCTGCACAGACTGGACAAACACACTCCTGCAAGCAGCCAGCAAACTCTGCACAGACTGGACAGACACACTCCTGCCAGATGGACCAGAAAAACACACTCCTGCAAGCAGCCAGCAAACTCTGCACAGACTGGACAGACACACTCCTGCAAGATGGACCGGAAAAACACACTCCTGCAAGCAGCCGGCAAACTCTGCACAGACTGGACAGACACACTCCTGCAAGATGGACCGGACAAACACACCCCTGCAAGCAGCCAGCAAACTCCGCACAGACTGGACAGATGCACTCCTGCAAGATGGACCAGACAGACACACTCCTGCAAACAGCCAGCAAACTCTGCAGGCGGACTGGATATACATAATGGAAAAGAGCACCCTGCCACAACATGGATGACAACTCCTGGTAGAAGACAGCAAGCCCTGCAGGTGGCATTGAAGCTTATGATGTAATCAGGCCTTGAAACATGGGTGGCAGTGTTTGGAGGACAATTAATCCGTGATTGCCAGGGAAAAGTATGGGTGAGAGTTGTAGTCATCCAAATCAGGTGCAACACATGCCAAACCACAAATGGGGAGCACTCAGCAGTGGGCATAGTTTCCTCTTTGTTTCAGGGGCTGGCTGGAGCCTCTCTCCAAGTTTGGGAGGAAAGTGGGTCATAGTCAGGAAATAACTGCTTTTTGGTGCATATTGAGGGCAGATTCAGTCATTTTTTCCTGCTCAGTCACCTAAATTATTTTCCAAAACTACATTTTTGCAGCAGTGCTGTAGAGGATGTCAGTAAAGGAAGGATTTATATCATTTTTCAACCCAAGGACAAAAGACTGTTCATGAGCATGGCCTTCATTCATCTGTTGATCCATACAAGGTGAAAAGCTCTGACCAGGTAAAATATATCAAATTAAATTATCTTTATCTATGCCAAAATCTAGTGACACTTATAAAGTTGTCATCACAGTTGCTGATTCACACTGCATCACACACAAGTGAAGGCACAGGAAGCATACATTTCTACCCTCTGAACAATTCTGACCACCTGCAGAAGGAAAATGCAATGGTATCCCAGAATCATGCTGTTGGCATGAGTAAGTTTGTGAAGCAAGTGGAGACCATGCTTTCCACTACAAATGCTCAAAAACAGTTGGCCTATCCACAACCAGATAGCCAGTACTGGTGGGAGAATAACTGATACACAAAATGTAGAACATTCTAAATAGTACTTACTGGAAGAACAGGGTTGATATCTTCATTGCAAACATGACAGAAGTATCTAGTGCCAGAGCTTGCTACAGAAGCCTCAGCCATTGTTGCAGTTTCTGATGAATGCCCTTGCTAGTCCTGAGAATAAAACAAGATTAGCAGATACATTGCAAGGGCAGTGTAGTGAAAATGGTTTTCTATAACACCTTTTATCATTGTGATGATTAACAATGAATGATATCACACTGAGTCAAAATAACACAATGAGAAAAATGTATCTTTGGCATAAAACAAAGCTTATGCTTAGCATAAGCAAGTGCTGAACAGACAATCAACCACAAGCATATTCATGTTTAAAACATTGCATTGGTAAGTACTACATGTTAACATGCTGGCTATCACCATGAGTGTAATGACTAGGGAGGGGAGGACATCCATGTTCTTTCAGTTTTCTTAAAATTCAATTTCTTTATATAGCATGTGTAATATATATTTTTTAACATTTATTATAAAAATGACATTTTTAGGTTGAGCTGTCCCCCTCCCACATTTGGCTTTGCCCCATACTTGTACTGCCTCCTCCTAAATTTAAGATGTGGTTACACCCACTACTATTGCAACAAAGCACTAGCAAGTAATGAAAGATGGTGATTAATCAGCACACAAGAAAGCAGAAATGATCAAACATATGGCACAGTGGATGCCTGCACACCCAGCTTTATGAAAAAGAACTGTGTCAACTTTCAATAAAATCATAAAAAACATGGATATCTTACCAGGTAAATAAATTTTTCTTTGCCACTAAATTAGGCATCTGCTTGCTGCCAATTAGCAATGCAGGGTTACATTTCAGTAAAACTGGTAACAGTAAATGTGATGTAGGAAATTTGAGCCCCAGGTTAAATCACTTTTCACATTGCCACCAACCAATGCAATGTAGGAATGCCAGAAGTAATTTGATTCCAGGACAACTTACACATATCATGGTCTGAGTCATCTTATTCTACAAGTTTTTGGTGAGATTGCCTAAACATATTAAGCAAAACTTAACTATTAATCCTACCAACCAATGCTTAGAAGAATGCTGAACATCCACATTGTGCATTGCCACAATGCTGCAAATGTCAATGGGATAGCAAGCAGGCCTGGAAGTTGAGGTGCATGTTGTACCAATCAGCCATCATTGAAACATTTTTACCAGATATATGAATGGCATCACACTACGCAGCAGACGTGTCGATAACAAATAAGACGGAAATTCCACACGGAGCTGTTCTAGGCAACCATGCATGCTGACCACACGCACGAAAGAACATTCCTGTTAAAAATTTGGTTTCCCACGTCTAGCCGATGCAGATGGCTCCCGACATACCAGCAATATTTCCTGTTTTTTCTGGCGTATTGTCCGCTATCCTAGCAGTCGCCTTTCATCGTCGTAACACATACAACGCGCAACACCTGCCGACACATGCCAAAACTTCTCGCGTGATCTCCTGCTCGCTGATAAAAATCTTACGCGCAAGTTTCGTCAAAGTGGCGTCAGAAATGGGTAATGTTTCGCCCCAAGCCCGCACTATACTCGTAACTGTCAACACCGGAACTGCAGTCACTGTCATGGACCGCCGCAAAGGAGAATTGTCAGGCTTGCATCAGAACGGGGTGGGGCATACCATACCCTCCGCGCCTCCATCCGTTGTAAGATGTAGCCGAACCAATGACACTTCTCGGAGGGAAACGAGCCTAATATATTTTCTCCTCCCTCTCCCTCCCTAAACTCCGTTACCGGACAGAATTGCACCAATCCTGCGATCAGTGAGTGCTGCTCGGCGGCTCCGATAGTGTCAGGCGATAGACTGTATGTCATCTGAACGGTGGAGCCTGCATATTTAGCGCAACGAAATAGACCCCACGAAATAAACCCGGAGCTGAAATTTGACTAGTGCGTTTGGCGCACATTAGAAGCACGAGGACCAGAATCACACGAAGGTTCTCGTTGCTTCTCGCTGGTCAATCAACTATCTGTTTAAATCCGTGAATGAGGTCATGTTAGCTCCATCCGAGCAGCACCTTTAACCACGCCCTTTTACATCACACTCCTAACAACCAGCAAAAGCTCGGCTGAGATTGTATTGTAACAAAAGGGCATGATTATGTGGCAAGTCGTCACGCCCTCCTCCAAACAGCCCCCCCCCCCCCCCCCTGTCATTGACAGCCGCACGAAGTTAATGCGTCGCCCACCGTTTTGTACTCAACAGGCACCTCCACAGAAAAGCTGCGATGCCTGCATGATTCTCACATGATGCTTTAACATCACGAGCCAGCCCTTCGACGGGAGGCAAAACTGACACAACTGAAAACGCATCGCCAGGCGTGCATCGCAGACCACAGTCTTAGTACCGAAGCATATCATCTAGAGCGACAAAACGGCCAGTACCGTATCAGGGTGTGACCCCACTTCACTGCTAAAATGAAAGTTGTCAAAATCGATCATACAGAACTGGAGGCACTGAATAAAAAGAGAAAAATCAGCTACCCCAGAAGCAAGAGTACTAAAATACAGCATGCAATAGCATCAAAGCATCATTTGAAAACGACGACAGTTTCAAGTTCATCCATCATGAGTAGGGAGACCCAGGCCCATGCCGGGCAGACATCATTCATAATTCAAGACAGTAAGTCCACAAAAATAGTGCACATCACGCAACCCAGCATCATACGCATAGCTGATTGAGAAACCTGTCCCTAGAGGCTGGGCACCATAACTGAGCCATCTCAGCCACCACGACGGAGGCTGACAGCGCACGAGCCATTTCTGGAGGTACGGCTTGTCGTTGGGCGCCCGTTCCCACTTCCCCTGTCGTCAGTGTCGCCACCAACCGGACGTCACGCGCCGCAGCGGCACAGCACGAGCGACCGGCACCCGCCCGCGGCCATCACCCACAGATCACTCAGCACACGATTGTCGACGACGCCGCCGTTGGCCCGTCCGCCACCCCCAGCGGTGGCGGCGCCGGCAGCGGCAGCGCTCAGCCGCCCAGCCCAGAGTCACGCGCGCCGACGCCCGCGCGGCCGTCGGCCCCCGGCCGGCTCCGGCCGGGCGCCGGAGCCCCGCCCGCCGCCGCCGCCGCCCACGCGTCACAGGTCCGAGCGCGCGCGGCCACCGCTCACGGCTTGAACTTGATGAGCGGGATGCTCTTGGTGCTGAGGCAGCGGTCGCACACCCACTC